>NC_139483.1:12680085-13078905 GCF_008360975.1 Lichenostomus cassidix
GCAGCTACAAAGTTAAGAGAGTCTTTTAGCTGGAGAATGTATTTTAAAATGGCTGCCAGCAGTAGTAAGGAATAAGGATGATCTCAAGTAAAGGAGTAGGTGTCTGGTAGGATGTACTTGTGTAGGAGCTGCTGGAAACCAGGTGGGAGATCCATGGAAAGTGGCTTTTAACATAGTAAATAACTTCTGTTCCCTCTTGTAGAGGCATC
The DNA here is from genome assembly GCF_008360975.1 of Lichenostomus cassidix. Lineage (NCBI taxonomy): Eukaryota > Metazoa > Chordata > Aves > Passeriformes > Meliphagidae > Lichenostomus > Lichenostomus cassidix. Next base: position 12,680,295 of record NC_139483.1, read on the forward strand.
TGATGCCTCTCTTCCCTTGAAATTCTAGAAATACTAACACATTTTATTCATAGTTTTGTTTTGTTTTGTTTTTTTTTTTTTAAACAGGCGCAAGACTGAAGGGCAAGCTAAGCTTTTTCTTTAAAAAAAAAAAGTCTGAAGATAAATTTAAAGGGCTTTTAGTTTTACCTCCAGCCAAACATCTGTAAGAGCAAGAAGTCTTGCTTCCACCATGTGGCACATAAAGTGTTCTGGACACAAACTGATAAATTAATTGCCACATGCATTAAGTGTGACTGTCAGTCTATCTGCAGACATAACACTGCTGTCATCCTTCAGCAGCACACCAGATTTGATGCTTAATCATTTCCCTGGTATATTAAAATTTCGACCTCCAGCTGCATAGTCCTGCAGGTGGTGCTGTGGGAAATGCTTGCAGTTCAGAGACAGGGCTGGAACGGGAGTGGAAAGGGAAAAGTTTCATTCCTCTTCAGCTTTTTCCAGAATAGAAACATTAAGGCAATTTCTTTCAAAAACTCCAAAGTGCACAATACTCATCTCCTTGGAGCACTCAGCCAAGGATCAACAAAGTATACAACGCATGCAAGGTGCCTTTTTCACCTGGTGGAGATTTTAACCAATTTTCCCTATACTGTGAGTGACTAATATTTGTATTTCAGCCACTATAACTAGGTTTTAGCTTCCAGTAATAAGAACTCATGGGACAGGAAAAGCAATGGAAAAGAATAGCCTGAAAAAAAGTAAAGAGAATAAAAATGTGTTCAGAGAAAAATTAATGGATGTCAACAGTAGAATTTTACTACCCAAAGGCAGAAGATAAGAGAAGTTTTCTACAAATGTAAAGTAACATGTGACCTGACTTTGAGTTTTATCTTGTTTGTTTAGGTTTTTGTTTTTTTTATTTTCTTTGAAAGTTGAAAGCTGTTTCCATCAAGGTGATACAGTGTGCCACCTTTTTCTGAGCTGGCAGCTGGCTGGTGAAGTTTAATGGCCTTCATATTGTATTAGCAGCAAAACTAAGTTGTAGTTCAGAAACCAGAATGGTAGGAGAGATTTGCAGTAAACTTCAGTGTTCAGCAAGATTAGTACTAAAGTACTTTTGGTAGGTTTTAATCGACAGGAAATTATTCAAAAATATGCCAAAATGTCATATTTTTAATATAGTTTAAAATTGTTATGATTATAATAGTGGGAAAACTATTTTTGTGTTCCACATACATGTACTTATGTCTGTTAGAAATCTGCTTTCTTATACTAGCCACTAGATGGACTCAGGACTAGTGTTCAGAATCCAAACTCAGACTCCTGGTAAGGAGGAATATCTGCTGGGAAGCAGCTGCTGGAGTCCACAGCAGCAGAGATGGAGAAAGGAGTTTCTGCAGCTGCAACCCCTGTCAGGGCAAGGCCTGACTGTGATCTGCTAGGAGAGAGCTCCTGGTGGCTCCCAGTGCTTTCCCTGTGATGGTATTGAAAAAACAGGATTATAACCAGCCAAAAATCTTGCAGATTTCTTACAGAAAACATTATATAAGCACTGGAGGTAATTTGAGTTAAACCTCTCCTAGGTGCTCAGAGTGCATGTAAGGCTGCCATATGGCCATAAAACTGGGAAAAGCATGTGCTGAAACGTGCTAATAATTAGCTTTAGCAGACAATTGAATATTCCACTTCAAATGACAGGCTTATTCACAATCATTGTCTTCAATTACTTATTTCTCTTTCCAATCACAAGCTAAATTATCATTGCTCTTTGTGTTGGTTTGTTTCCTTATCATAACCAGCTGCTTTGCACTTTAGTTGCTGTATTTGCTAAATGATGCAATGCTTTCTCAACCCATAAAATGTGAACAGCTAGCAAAGGCATCAGCAGTGCCCATTTCATTAAAATAATTATTTTCAAATCACCTGGAACATCCAGCTGCAGCTATGCCTATGGTAAGGGATGGAAATGACCTCCAGAGAGCATACCTGTTTTTCAAGCTAGCACAGGCTGTCAGAGCAGCACTGTATCTTCTCCTCACTCCATTCAGATATCAGAAACAAGCTGAGGACTAGTCAAAAAAGAGAATGGAAAAAGACATCAGCAACCTTGGTGATTAATACCCACTCTTATTGCCCCTTTCCTCTATTCTGTGCAAGCTGAAGCTGTTTTTCAGCAGCTGTAATGACACTGGGGCTTGACAAAGGTCCTGGGATCTTTGACTGCAGAACTGATTGCAGACTACACAATGGCTCTAGCTGATGCTTGATAAAATAGTCAATGAAGTCAGTGGGTAAGGTGTCCCAGTAGTAACGAGACAATACATCTCAGAAAGCAGAAGTGCTTAGTCCTGTGAAAGTAAAGTAAACTTAATGGAAATAAATAATGCATGCAGCAAAGGAAAATAAACACGTGCTCCTACCACGGCCATTCAATCCCCAGAGTTGACTTTAATAATAAATCACCCCAAATGCTCCAATACTTTTTGGGAAGAGGATTAAACTTAATAGAGTTTTTCTTTCAGATACCAGTATAAGACCAAGTCAATATTGTTTCTTTACTTCAAATCTGCAGTTGTTTATTTATGTGTCTATCCATAATTATTTTTGTGAGAAATAGATGATTAAACTGATGGTGTAATATGTGCTACATGAGTACAAATTGCCAGATTGGTAGGGACATAGGACTACAAGGAACTTCATGGGGTCACCTAGCCTAGTATGATAATATTTCCCCTCTATCATCTGTGATGGATTTTCCATTCTTATTGCTATTAATGGCTATCCTTTCCTCAGAAACTGCCAAAGACAGCGACTTGGGACTTCCACAGTTCATTAGCTCTATCACTGAGGACTGATTTATTTTTTAATTATAACCCCCTTCCTCTGTCCTGTTTGCTGTATCCCATATCTTATGTATTTTGTCTAATCCACACTCGTTTCTTGTCCCTGTCTGCTGTGGACATGAAGACTAAGATTATTTCCTTCTTCATTCCAGTAGATTTCTCTGTCATTGAAAGTGTTACCAAGTTCCCTTTTCCCCCTCCTTCCCTCTATTCCAAACAACCCTGAGTCAAATGATTGTGACAGGTCTTGAGGAAGAAATCTTATATTTCAATCTAAGCCTAATATTAGTAGATACATCAAGTGGATTTGAGAGGCCAACTTCATTAGATTTTGAAATGAAATTGGGATTCACTGTTCCTTGCAGCCGTGGATGACTGATCACTCTCCACATCAAATCAGCCTGTTGCTATGGCCTTCTCTGGGATTTTTGCTGCAGTGATGATAAAATATAGTAAACTAAAGAAACAAAGACATGCTTGAAATACCACAAGACAAAGCAGGAGGCTTGCGGAGAGAGTGTGTGTTCTATGTGGCCTTTCAATAGTGAAGAATCAGCAGTGAGAAGACAACTCTGTGAGTCAAGGTTCCTAATTGAGTAAGGAAGATTGAGACCAAAATATTTTATCTGGCTCAGCTGAAGGTGGAGGTTTGAGAAAAGAGGCTCTTTTGCAACTCATCCAGCCACACATTCCTGACATACCTCTGCAAACAGGTAAAATCAGTGTCTTGGGAAGGTGTTCAATGTATGGCATGGTCTGGAGAGAGAAATCTGTGCTCTGTCAGTACTTCCATGCCACTAAAACTGAGTTTTGCCAGAAATGCACTGGTATTTTAAAGTCTTAAGCACATGTTGAAAGACTTCTGATTCACATTGTTAAGACATTACTACTGCACCTTTCCAGGATGCAGTTTAAAAGTGATGATGAGAAAACATCATCCTTGATGCCAAATGCTTAGAGCTGCAGTCCCTTTGGGTAGAGTCCCAGTAGTAACCTGTGTAAGGGAGTTTCTTGTCTGTGGTTTCTGTCTTGTGCTGCTCACCAAAATTAATAATCCATGGGTTAACACGCCTCTGTGAAACTAAGAGACAGACAAAATGCAACTGGAATTTTTAACGCCTTCCTAATTTCTCTCATTAGCCCTTTCCTCTCACTAGTGCTGCTGATCTGAGGTTACCAACAAGATTTTTTTCTTAACAAAAACTACAAAACTGAAGTAAGTTGCATGATTGTACACCAATATGATGCCACAGGCATTGGCACTGCTGGGAAACATCCAAATCATTAAAAAAATCTTTGATAAAATTGCAAGAGAGGGCAACATTCTGAGTTATAGCTCTATTCCCAGCTCACACCTTCACTGTCAGATGCTTTCAGGTTTGTCCTTGAACGCCAGGAAAGCAGTGAGCACTAGGGAGTGCCAGCAGCTGTAGTTCACTGTATTCATGTCATTAAGGAATACATCAGCTATGACAATTTAGCAACTGTAAGAAAACATGATCACATTTGCATTTCTGGAATTCCTGCAGCTTTGAAGAGATGTGGTAAGTGAATGTCTGTCCTCTGTCCTACACCACTGCTGATGCAAACTGACTGGGCCCTGAGATATGCACATTATGATGAATTAATAATAAGATGCTAAACTGGCATTGCATTTTCTTAATTTTTAACTCCTGTAGAAGTGGTTATTAAATATTCCTCATTACTTTTCAAAAATCTGGAGGCATTTCTCTGGCCCAGCTTTCTGCTTCTTGCTCTCACCTGTATTTTGTGATACGTGTCATATATACAAGGATATTGCTTTTAGTCCTTTAGAACAGAAGAAATTCTAAATTTGGTGCCCCTGAGTGAGCTGCTGTTGAATGCATGAAGCTGCTCTGTATGCTTGAATTGATGCTTCACTCATTAGTCGATGCAGAGCACAGAAAACCCTTGTGTATATACCATTCCAGCAGAAAAAAAAAGAAAGGGAAGAAAAAAGTGCACAAAACCCACAGTCAATTGCTTGCCCTGCTTCGTTTGGTCCTACAAAGCTGTAATAAATCCTTATTATTGTGCTGAATGAGTTATTTCCTTCAGACATTAAAATAAAACTCAATGATCCAAATAAGGCAACTGATAAAAAATTCACCTCATATTCCCTGAAAATAATTGTCATGGCCTTAGAAATACCATGTGAATTCTGCAGAATTCTTATACATTCCTTCTAGCTCAAGACTAGTCCCGTGATTTTCAAAAATCTAACAGCCTGTAGTATAATCAGATATTCTTATGAAGGGTATTGTCTAATCAAGCCCTATCTAAACAAAAGAGATATTGCTACTTATATTTTGCTGAAGGCAAATTTTTGGGTGAATCTTCTAATGGCTGTGGTTAAACTCTGTAATGATAGGCTTTATGGTGTTTCCTGAGCCAAAAACTTTGTTTCCAAAAGGATACTACAGATTCTTACGTCCTGAAAACTGATTAGAAGTTTGGCAAATTTTTCTGTGTAAAAGCCTGTAGAGTTTAGGGCAGAAAATGACACAAAATCCAAAGTGTTCTTTGGTGTGTATCATGGAAAAGAACCTTATTCTTTTAGTGCACTTGAGCCAAAGTGGGTGCTTGAGTCAGTGACCTCTGGAGTTATGAGTCAGTGGAGTTTCCAGAGGATGAGTCAATCCACTCAAGTGTCATTTCGCTGTCACTGACTGCCTGGCAGACAAAGTTCCATCCCAGGCATGAGCCTCAGCTGAATAAAGCTGGCTGTGGGAATATCCTGTTCAGACATTTGAAGCTGGACACAATTTGTTTTTACTCACCTTCTCTAGAAAATAGAAAAATCATTTTTATATAGTGTATATGTATATTGCTATAGGTGTGTCTGAGAAGCGAGAAAGCTGTGGAGGAGCATTCAATTCCTTGCAATATTTAGTGTTTAGATGGTATAGCAGTGCCCATTGTCACAATTTGCTCAGGCATTTTGCTCTGTCATGCAAACTGATCAAGTTGGTTGTGTTCCCCCTCAGTTTAAAAGGAAATGAATTTCTGGTGAGCAGATGAAGAATTAAGGAACTTTCCCTATTCCTTATTGTCCTCTGTATGCTCAATCTGTGATTTCTTTTCATGATACTTTAGTCTGACAATTTTATTACAGTTTGACTGGAAACTTCTCTCAAATTGGACTAAAAGAGGCTTTTTGGCAGCATCAATACAGGTAAGATTTAGAGTAGAGGAGCCAGCCAACAGGCAAGGCTCCTTTTTCTTATATGGCCAGGTAGTTTCTTGGATAAAAAGGTTGAGACAAAACTCTTGTTTCCTCACTTTACTCTCTGCAGAGTTTTCTTTGAAGAGCAGTTTCTTTCCACACTGGCTAGACCTTCATCCTATGGCACTTAGGGCTGTGGGGACTTTTAATAAAAGGATGTTTATGTTTTTATGCAGGACCTATTGTCATCAATTCAAACAACAGAATAGCTCATGTCACTTAGAGTGCAGCTGCTCATTTCTGTTTCAGTCAATCAGGCAGAATAAAATCTTGTAAGCTGAAAGTAAGTATATTAGTAGCTGTTTGGGGAGTTTTTTCACACTATTCAGGATGCTGATTTTCACTAATATGTCTATTTTACACACTTCTTTCCTGTTCTGCAATGGTTGTTTCAGGATGGACTAGATTAATCTGAGGCAACTGAATAATGTAATCCTCATTTTTGAGACAGAGAATTACATAATGAATTAGCTGTGGATTTTTATTGTACAAATGTAAAACAAAATTTCAAATCCTTTAAATTTTCTGAGAAGCTGTGCATATCTTTGCCTTTCAATTTTATGTTGTTCCTTCCTTTTTCTGTTAGTTGTCACCTCTGGTGTGATTTCCATGAACTCCCTCCTATTGCATAACAATCTGTTCAATGGCTTAAGGACAAGATCCAGCTGTGGAGGGAAGTCAGCACAGTACCATGTATTGTGGAACCATTACCCATTTCTTTCCTCAAACTTTTAGGAGAATTTTCATTTATTTGTTTGTTTGTTTGTTTGTTTGTTTTTAAAAAACATACACTTCATAAGCATCTCAACTTTGAGTTGTGAAAAAATTGCAAACATTTCCTTAGAGCAGAGCTGCCCAACCTTAATAACCACCCATTTTTCCTGGCCATGAATTAGCCTGTCAGTCTCATGTGTTGTCTGCGATGATTCATTTCAGACTCCAGTTTAGCATTTTTATCAACATCTGCATCACAACTTAATAAATTACTCATTGCACCTTAAAGCAAAATGGTAATGCCTGCATCAGAACCTCAGTATAGTAACTAAGTGAATGAATAATACATGTTTGTGTCATGGGAAGTACAAGGAAATGCTGCTTCCTCTCACTCTCGGTGTATCGGATGTGCAATTATTGTATAATTAAGTTCAGCTTACATGACAGGTGAATGACATTCCCACATTGCTGTTCCAAGTTTGCTCCTCAAGCAAGCTAAATATGTTGTACAACAAAATTTCAAGCAGAAGCAGTGCAGAGCAGCTACTACAGTGTATTTTGTGAGCCACAGTGGCTCCTGTACCACTTTCTGCTACCATGGATAGTCAAGATACACTTCTGATAACATAAGTATGAGCTAAGAGACCCAGTATGCCAGTGAAGCTCCTTAATTAGAGTAATCACAACAATGGGTAAGTGTGAAGAACTGGAGTTGTGATGGTTAGAATGAGTGAAGTTTGATGTCTGCCACAGTAGGATTTCTATCTTTTCTTTCTTTGTTTAAATGTGACTGCACCCATTTGTCAGCTGACAAGAAGTCCCAGACCACATTTGCAATTCCAAATGACTGACTCCTATGAATCATTCTGCAAGGGATGTGTAGGAAGTCAATCTCAAGGGAAGGAAAATATTCTTCTAATCAAATTGATACAGCCTATCCCGCACTGCAGCTCTAAGAGTATTGAGGAAAGTTATTTTTGTTTGAAATGATAGAACCTGTAATCAAAAAAAAAAAAAAAACAAGTAGTCCTTGTAGTTTCCTGGGAATTCACAAAACTGATGTTTAACTCTTAAACTGCTGTTAACTTGGGGAGAATGTTTTTCATATGATGTCAGTTAAAATTTACTATGTGGAAGGGTGTTGCAGAGCTATTGCAGTCAAGGAAAAACAGATTTCAACTCATGAGTGCTTCTAATGGAGATTCAGACAACAGAAAATGGGAATTGTTTATTTCCCTGCAAAGCTGTGAGTGAATTATGCAGAGCTGCAATAAAATCACTATTTTTCACATTGTGAAAATAAGCAGCATTCGGCAAGTCTGCAAAAGGGGCAAACCAGGGAATGCTGTTTCAGAGCTCTTTTGTTCAATCTGTTCTCAGTGGGTGTGGCTTTATTTTAGTCATTCTTTTCCAGGGGTTTGTCCGGGCAGCATGGAACTCAAATAAGACTTTGCCCTTCATTTTAGCCCACGATGAGGAGCTCCTCCTGAGAATGGGGAGAAACACAAAACGGTGAAGTGTTCTGTCTAGATGTGAACTCTGGTCCACACCTGTTACATAGAAAATGTGGAAAACTTTTTTTTTTTTGCCAAGTGCCCAAAATTTTTTAGTCAAAAAATGTGGACCTAAGGTAATTTCCACTGCCTTCAGATCAGAAAATCGGGTAAATGGGTAATCAAATGTTTTAGTTTAATGCAAAAGGACTTGAAAGAGATTCAGAGGATTTTTTTAAGAAATCAGTAAGAGAAAATACACAACAATTCTATTTACAAAGTTTGGAGATCAAACACATAATTTTTTTGGAGCCTCAAGGACCTTCTCTTTATTCTAAAACATGCAGCTTATGTTTTGATACACAAAAAGGCTGATTGTGCTGGGATGGTGTTTTATTACTACTGTATTCACTGAAGGTGAAAGGTATGAAAAATCAAAATAAATAGTAACTATTCTTTTTTAATGGGTTCAAGTTCCTATTTTTCATTATGTTAGTTACAAGAAATATCTGAAAAATGACAACAGAAGATTGACTAATACAAAAATTTTAGGTGTTATATTAACTGGGTATTTGTTGAGAAAATGTCACTAATTTCATCTGTTATTCCAAATTTATTTATACAAATTTTTAGAAGAAATCTGTTGCCTGTGTTTGACCGAAGGGAAATTTTTGAACAGTGGAATTTCTTCCCACTCTTGCTATTTCTGTTGCCAACATTTGTCATTTTTTCTGTACTCTTGATGCCTCCCAATAACTGTGGAATCAACACATTCCATTAGTACACACTTTGTGCCATGGTCATGGATACAGATTTTGAGACTTAATTTGCACTGAAATATTCATGGGCAAGAAATTACTGTTTTTACTAGATGGAAGCTTATTCCATGTCTTGAAATCTATTTTCATATATATAAAATGTATATAATGTATAAATATACATGTAAATAAATGATGTCTGTAACAGTTACATTCTAATAATTCTCTGCACATAAAATTATTATTACAATTACTGTGAAATCACTGGTAAAACTTTATAAGATACTGGTACTGACAAGGAGAAAAAAATCCTCCAAGCTTTTAATCTCTGTCTTTTCTCTCTGTGTTCAGTTCAGTGCACTTTCCAATGCTTATCCACCAATATTCCCTTGAATTAAATACTTCTAGAACTATGACTTCATGCCTGTTGCTCACACAGGTCACATTCACCTTGAATAAATAAACATTAAAAAACCCAAAAACAAACAAACAAATAAAAAACCTTTAATGGATTCATTACTGCTTATAGCATTGAATATGTCATGTTCTCAATACTCGAGGAAATACGTAAAAGTCTCCTTTGTTCATGACAAATGAATCCCTTGGGGTTTTTTTAAAGTACTGAGTGCCATAAATAAATATTTCTTTATGGCCCTTTTGATATAATTTGTGTGTCTTAACAAAGGTAACTTTGTTTTTGAAAGTTCTCTCTCTGATGGTGTGGAATTAAAAATGACATAACACTTATGTCATGCCTGTTTGAAAGACCTGAGAAGTTGGTAAAATGCAGCCTGATCTAAGGAGTATTGTGCTCAATGAGGAAGGGAGAGAATGAAAATTGCAGGATTAATGATCTTCTGTTTTTCCATTTCATCAGTTAAAGCTCCAGTGTGTACCTGGATACATATGCATTATTCAGAAAAACTCTTCCAAGCACTTCATTGCCATTAGGATGATTTTGAAGATTGTGATAAATATTTTTCTTTTCTTTCTCCAGAAACCACTTCACATTCATTACATATTTTCACAGGAAGTCAAAGGTGCTCTGCTTTAAATGAGGGCACCCAAAATAGTATTTGCTCTTAGATTTCCATTGTTTTCAAGTATTTTCTCAAGTAGAAAACCTTGTAGTATCCTGTAAGTAAGATGACATAAATCTGGTGTATTTTGTTTTGATGTGAAAATGCTACAGCATCCCACCTGACCATGGATAAGAAAAAACCTACTTAAACATCACAGCCCCATAATTTTCAAAAGCTCTTTTGGATGCTAAGGAGTCTCTCCTAAAGGCAAATTGAGAGGAGATGACTCTTTGGTCTTTGTTATTTGCATATGCATTGCACTTTTCTGAGACCATCACTGCCTTCTGTTCTGGAAGAAACTGTAGTGTCTTATTTTCAAGATTTGTGTGAGGCAGTGAAAAGTCTCACAATGTATATATTTGAGTGTCATTTAGCACCTTTAACTGATCTACACAGAAAGGAAATTCTCAACCATGGTGTCTAAAAACCCATATGTTGCATTTGACTATCAGTGGTTCCCTCCTTACCTGTTTTTATAAGCTACTATATTCTCTGCCAAAAAGTGCCCAATAGTTAAACTCAAGGAAATGCCAGGTATTTTAATAAGGTAATAAAGTGCACAGTCCCAGGTCTGTCTGTTGTGTGTTAACCTTCTGTTAGAAGTAAAGTAAAACCCAGACTAATGACAGGATCCAAACACATTTTGTTTTTCTGGAGGACACAGCACTAATAACTAGGTAGAGAAAAACTACCAAGGTGTGCTTAGTGCAGCTGCCATCTGGTAGCTATAAAGCACAGTTGTGCTGGTCAAGCAGATGGTGATTAACCATGATTCAAAATGATGTTTCACAGCAGCCAGCCCCAGCAGGGAAGGAAATGTGGCATTCACAGCATTCTGCTGGAATTCACACGCTGGGGAGAGCGAGGTGACACACAAGTGCTGTGGGCTGGAGGGACTGGGAGCACATGGGAGGCTCTATTCCTTTGAAAATTGTGAGTGTCATTCGACCATCTGATGGTTCTGTAGGGTTCTTCAAAGAGTAGTGGGAATAAGGATAAACTGCCTTATGTTTAACTTTCTTTGGGATTTGCATAGATTGTTCTAGAATATATTATTAAGCAAAATTAAAACTTTTATTCTACAGTGTCAGAATCATTCACTGAAAAATAGTTGTATGGGACAGAAGAACAAGTCTTCTTCAAGTTTTTCCATTTTGGAATATGCCACAGGCTGAGTGTGATTAAGAAAGTAAAAGGAAAAATGTATAATCTCAAAAAAATCACAGATCTGTTAGTCTTGTTCTGGTATTTCGATTTTGAAACAATGGGTAAAATAAAACTAGATGCAAAGATAACTGTAGACTAGAATACAATTCTGCAGTCTGGAAAGGCAGGATTAATGGTTCTGCTTTCTATGTTTTCTTTCACACAGAGGAACTTGCTGATCATCTAATCTGATTGAAAGTGAATGTAGCATTTAGGATGGAGGATATGGATATTATTAATCTTAATACTATCAATATTTTGAAGTTGTAAATATGCAAGTCAATAGCCTCTTAGAAGAGGTGAAGTGTTAGTACCATCCTGCACTGCAGATTCATTCAGTATTATGTGCAATTTTGGTTGCTTGTGTTAACAAACTATTAATATACACTGAAGCAGACAAAGAACAGCAGAATGATCAGGGAAAGGAAAGAATATCATGCAAGAGAGTAAACAAGCTTGGCTTGTTTGGTTTAGCAAAACACAGATGGAAGGAGGGATATGATTGTACTTGATAAATATGTCAAGGGAAATACCAGGCTGGGAGCTATTTAATCTGAGACTGTGTTTGCACACAGAAAATTTTTATAAAGCTGGCTATAAGTATATTTAGGATTGAAATTATAAAATGCTTTTGAAATGTGAGATACTCCAGTTGTGAAGGACAAGAAGCAATGGGTACAAATTGAAATACAGAAGATTCCATTTAAACAAGAGGAAAAAAATGACTGTCAGGTTGGCAAAGAGCATTTCACTGTCATCTCAGAACTGGGTGGTTACATGTATATTCACCAAAGGACTTCAGGTGTACTCAGAAATAGATCACATACTCTGAATATTTAGGTCTATTTATCCCACTAATGCTCTCGATTAATTTTTCAATTGGCTGCCTTGGTTTAGGACAAGGCAAAACCTTTCAAAACACGTAACTCCCATCTATGTAAAAAAGACATTTGGTACTGAAACCAGTTGTCATATCTTTAAAGACTGTCTAGAATCGGTAATATCTTGGTTTGCTAATTCATGGAATTTGACTTATAAAAATTCTGTTTCTTTTGGGGTTTTGGTTGTTTGTTTGTTTCAAATTTAGTAGCATAAAATAAAGGAAAAATATTTGCTGAAAAACTCTAAGTTTTTAATTGTTGGCCATTGACTATAGCTTTTTACAACTACAGAGTGCTAACAACAAGCATCCATTTTATGAAAAGGGTAAGAATAAGGAATCTTCTTGTCTCGCTCCATTATTACCTTTCCAAAGGTAAACATTAAAACAAAGAAAACGAAATCCTTGTGGCTTGGAGTCACAGGGCAGCACCTCATGAAGCTGAGCTTGCATTTCAGAGAATTTTGCCAATAATCCAGACCCTTGTGTGGTCAGGGAGATCAAGTGTATTTTGCATTCACAGTTTCGCCCAGGGCAGAAGACAATCCTGGTGCAAAAGAGGAGAAATGCATATGAGAAAACTGGCAAACATGGAATAGACTGCTTTTTATTTTCTTTTTTTTTTCCTCCCGCCACTGACATCTTCGTTTGAGGACTAAAACCCTGCAAATGTTTGTCACAAATCCTACTGATCATGTTCTACTCCTCAGCAGTACAAACTCATAACTTAATTTCTTCTGCCCTGGCTACAAACAGGCATCATTTTTCCCTATAAAACAGTGCTTATTGTATTTCTAGTAATCTAAACTGGGCTGTCCCGTGTGGAGTGAGCCAATGATCTTCACTCCTACCTCTTTTCCCTGTGCAGCAGTAAAGTAATTTTTTAGTTCATTCAGTGGATGTTCTTTGGACATAGCCATAGGTTCAGCATTTGCTTCCCTGTAAGCTTGGTACAAGGCAGACAATATAAAGGCAGACTTAGATTTTCTTTCAGAGGACCAACACTTAAAAGATTATGCATTTTCATTAATAATCTTGATGAATTCAATATGAGAGCTTGGGAGAAACTTTCTGCAGAATCAGATCTGGGGTTTTTTTGTTAGTGGTTGGTTTTGGGGTTTTATTGTTTTTTGTTTTTTGAGTTTTTTTTGTGTTGTTGTTCTGGAGATATTTCACTCGTGAGGATCTGACTACACTGATGATTTACAAAGGGTTTTATTTTTTATATTACGCTTTTTGCCATGCTCACTGAATTAAGAAACCCTGTGTAGCAAGTCTGCATTCTAATTTCTGATTTAGATAGGCTCTATTTATTGCTCAGTTTACTTCATTCTAGGTCAACTGCTTTAATTAGAGTATTTTTAGCAGATCATGAAATACAAGTGCACACAGACATGGAAATACATTAACCAGTACGATCCCAGCACTTGGTGCTACACCTCTTTGCTCCTCTCTAAGCAGAAACAGTTGCTTTTTTGTAAACATTACTGAGCATTTGTTCTCTTCTCTTGCTCTCAAACTACTATTTCTCCCTGTCACAGTTTTGGTTTTATTCTACTTTTATTTCCCCAGTGAGGGCATATTTCTTACTAGTAAAACTTAATGAAAAGTAGTCTTCAAAAGTCACATCTCTGCTCAAAAATTTCTAACTATAATGGAAATCTAAACTGAACAAAAGTCCTTTTCTATATTCAAAAATTATATTCATTCCCTATTTACTGTGGACTGGAGCTGAATTAAGGTGTTGATGTTTCTAAATCAAATATGAATGTGGGATGTGGGAATTATCACTTTGGCATGAATTACAGGAAAAAGTGGAACAATTGGATTTGATTTATTAACATGTGATGGAGATTTTTTTGTTACTAGACTTTGCCACTTGAGACATGTTTAGAAGGCCATATGCAGAGGCTGGAGAAAAAAAAAATCATTTCATTTTGACAATGGGCACTGTGGTCCTTGAATAGATTGTGGGTTGGAGAATGACATTTTTTTATACTAATGCATCCATGATTATTTTTCAAGTGGAGGCCATTGTCTGCTAGTCCAAGGCTCTGATAAATCTTCAGTTCCTATGCTGATAGTGTTGCAGGCAGAACTCTCCTGAAGAAAATTCAGGCTGTTAGCACAATTCAGTTTTTGTAAGGAATCAGGAGTTGCAATCCACAGCTCAGGTCTTCATGGTACTCAGGTCTAATTACACCCATGCTGTGACATCCTTGGATCCCATCAAGCCATGTGGCAAAGCAGGACTGCAATTCCCACAGTGATGGTCTGGGAGATGCTGCACAGGTAATGTTTTGTATCAGTTTGACAGGGGCTTAGGAGAAGGTTAAGTGGAGGACAAATTACCACTGTTCTCCAGCAGCAGTTAACACTGATCTTTATAGCTTCTTTATAGCAAAATAATATACATTCTGGCACTGCACTTTATAGATTCTGCATGACAAGTGATAAAAGTTATGAATTACTTCTATCAGGCTTCATTTTTCCCCGCTTTTTAGTTAATATTACAAAGCCTGATGTAATTACCCATTTGGCAGCTCTCCTTGTCAGTCATCTGCTGATTCATAAGCCAGTCAAACAATATATTACACACCAGATCATCTGTGAGGACTTTGCTGGCACAGGCCTGGCATTGAATTCGGTTTTCAAGGATATTTCAGCAGAATCAGAGCTACCCACATGGTTGCTGTGCCAGTCCTGTCTCCTTGCTGTACACAGAGCTGAGGGTTTTAGGCTGCACCTCTCTCGTTGCCCAAAATGACTTTTATGCTTTTCCTCTCCAGAAAACAAGGAGACAGCTGTGCTTCTTTAAGCATCAGTTTGTCATATCAGGAAATTTGTCAGCTGCCAATTTTGCAGCGAGTTTGGGGGATATCTACAGTCAGGTAGATATTGAGACCTGCTGGTTCAGCTTGAAGGCATTTAGTTGCCTTTGTTTCCCGTGGTTTGATAGTTTTTACTAACTGGGACTCTGCTTCCCTGCAAATACCAGCAGAAAGGTGCAAATTACAACCACATGAGGACCAGGGAGAAATGTTTTACATATTTTTACTCCTAAGAAAGAGCTAGAAAAACTTGCTGAGCACCAGTTATTGGCACACTGAGGTTCCCTCCTTGGCATCTTTGTCTCCTTGGTGCTCTTCCCTGGTGCAGCTTTCCTCTCTGTACAGCTCTGTGCAGTTAGTCTCTGCCACTGCTCAGTCTTGCTGGGTGCATTTTGTCCTTCCAGGTAATTAAACACTGTCAAGATAAACAAGGGACACTGCTGAAGCCTAGATCTAGGCTACAAAAAGGTAACTGTTTTCACAGATTGTTATGAGGATTGTTTCCTTTTACCTTTTAATAGATCTAACTTCAACAAATGTGGAAAATATTAACTAATTAGTATTTTTTGCATTTGTGGGGGTATAGTTTTAAAAATGATATTTTAAATAACTTACTTGCTGACCATTTTACTAGATTGGTAGGAATGGTGAGGTGTTAAACAGTTCTAATAATCTTAGATTTATGTTTAAATATATGATCTTCTTTGCAAAATTATTTTTCAGGATTTTTCACAGTTTTTTTGTCAAAATACTATCAAATCATATATATGTATACACAGATACAGAAATAAAAACTAGTATGAACTTAGAAACTTAGAATGAACAAAAACGAGAATGAATAAAAACTAGGATGAACTTAGAAAACTAGAGTTTCTCCTTCAGGGGAAGGAGAAATGCTTGTCCAGAAGTTACACACAAGTTTTTCTGAAATCAGGAAAATTCTAAGTATCATCTTCCATATTTTCTTATTAGCTCAATTTTCCTTAGAAGTCACTGAAACTGAAGCAAGAAGTGACAGAAATAAGTAAGAAATATGTGTCAAAGTTTGCCTTTCATCAATGTCAAAGAAAATGGGAAACATGATCTAAGATCCAAAGACATAGCTTTTTTTCATTGGAGGCCTGAGCACTGTCATCTATATTTTTTTTCTCACATAAAGCTTAAGAAGCTTTGAAATGTATCTCATAGCAGATGATCATGACCCAAACATTAGAAATTCAGATTAGAAATTAATTGCAAGTGTCTAGCAATGAGGGTTACTAACCTCTGGAGCAGCTTAGCTAGTGATTACTTCTTAGATTACCAGTTACTTCCAATATCTAAACCAAGTTAAATCCACCTTTGATTGAAATCCTTGAATTTTTCATGCCTCCTTGCATGTGAAAATCATTGGTGTATTGTTGATATATTAAAAGGATGTCCTTTCCATCAAGTCAGATTCTGCACAATTCGTGAGAAGAAATAGAGCTTCACCACTCACACGTGCATCTCTTCTGCTTTTAAAAAGAATATAGCTGGTTCTAAACAGGATTGTGCTAAATTGTTTGCCTAATCCCAGTGTGTAACATCTTCTTAGAAGCAGTGAAATTTAAAATGCAGAAAGCAGTTTTGCCACGTGGGAAAATGGAACCAGCTTTTCAGCTGATGAGTGTGGTCCTCTGTGGTTCCGAATGCTGAGGAGGATTCCCTTGCTATAGAAAGCTCTCATTCATTTTAGCATTACCATTTCATCTCACTCTCAGCAGGCTTTTCAATTCAGCTAAAATATCAGTCATAAATTGAACTTTAAGTGCTGCAGTTGGGCTTTACCTTGTTGAATATCTTCCTGCCTACTTCCATTCTGCTTTGGTGATCTCGTTTTCATTTTATCATTTCACTGTTCTGCTAATTAGCCTTTCTTCTTACCTAGGGGTACCTTTCTGCTTCATTGATACTCCGTTCACAGCAATGCTCACATGAAAAGAAATATTTTCTTCTTTGCCAATACCCAGTCATTTTCTTATTTCCTTCCTGGTTTTTTGGGGTGGTTTTTTTACAGATAAAGAGATATATACCTGTTGTCTATTATGCCTCTTGTAAATCATTGATGAACCCCACTCAGAAGAGTGGCGGCACTTTAGGATCATGAAGCTAAGCTTGTTACTTCTTGGTGGCTTTTTTTCTCTGACAAACCAGGACTTTTTTATTGAGATCTGTTCTTGTGAATCCTATTTCAGGATTAAATTTGTTATGCTGTATTTGGATATTCCTGGAAAGTACTTCATGATACATTTTAGAATCTACTGTCAAAAATGCAAACACATTATTTTTATGCATTCTGCAGCATTAGACACCAAATGTGGCAGAGACATTTCTAACAGACTTGAATTCAAGAGGCATCTGCTTTTTGCTCTTTTGGCATGAATATTACTTTTAGATACAAAGAAAAAAATAAAATAAGGAGCTGGTGTTAGATTCCAAAGAAAGTTTAAGATTCTGATTAAGTCTTGGGAGTTTTGCTTCACATTTATATTTGATGCCATCAACTCATTAACTGTTACATTCATGTTAGCAATGCGTTCCAGTGTGGCTGAAAGGAAGGTGAGCTATCTCCTTTGCCATTACCACTGATTTCCATGCACAAGCAGGAGTGTTGTTGAATCAAAACCTGTTTGTGCAAGCTCCCTTATTATTTCCTCCTTCTTGGGAGAGCATTATTAGCTGTATTTTTAGTGCACATGGCCTGCTGATATTCCTCACAGGAAATTCACTTCTCATACAGAGGACCCAAGCCAAAGGTCATGGGCATCAATAGGAGATATTGTGTTTAATTCAATGGACTTTGGATTGGGTCCAGGTTTCCCTAAAACTATATTCCTTCTGTTTTCATTGGACAAACATCTCTATAAAAAGAAAAAGGGAAAATTTTCAACGCTGCTGTTATAAAAAGAAGTGTTTCGCACTTCATCCTGCTTTCCACAGCTTCTGCTCTTATATTCCATTTTGTTTTCCTCCTAATTTTTGGAGTTCAGTGGGTGTGAATAGGAAGGGATCTGGTACTCATGAATTGTTTGGTGACAGCTGAGTTCTTGTTGGTGGAACAGTGGTGTCAGCAGTTGTGGCACTACAGGTCAGCTTCTGACAATTTGGCCAGCAATGTCACCTTTGAAAGTAAATACACATTTATAAGCCTGAAGATGGAAATTCCTGAAGAAAAGTTTTCCACAGATCATACTGACATTCTGTTTTTCTTGTAGAATGCCTACCTTTCATGACCTGTTTGTGTGTTCTGTGTTTCACCACCAAGACAAACATTTTAAAACCAGACTTGTAACAGTCTCCAGAACACCTTCTAGATTCTCTGTAGAATAGAGTTTCACTTTGTCTTCCATGCATTTATTTTGTTCTGCTCTCTGTGAAAGCATTTCAACAGTTGCTTCCCTTGACTCTTTTCCCACCACATCTCTTCAAGGCTGCTATTGTTTGTTTCTCCTGTCCCTGGTTTGCATTTCTTTTTGGAGATTTACCAAGCAAATGCAGTACAATCTGACAAAAAATAGTTCCCTAGTTCTCCTTTCTTCCAGTTGTTTTTCCATTGAAAGGATATGATGGTTGTTTTCCTAGATAGTTTCATTCCACATCATTGATTAAATAACCTAAAACAGATACCTATGTTATTTTAAATGACATGATAGAAAGTTTAAATATTTCTGACTCCCCTGCATGTCTAAGATGCTCCAGAGATGGACAACATTTTTGCAGATTCAACACAAAGGATGGTTTTGTATGACCCAATTCCATTCCCTTTGAAATCCATTAGGAGTTTGCTGATGAGTTCAGACACTGAGGTGGTTTTTTTTTTTCAAAAAGCACATGGGGAAGAAGATGAGAGGAGGGAACTGAGCACGTTGTGCAGTCCCTGGTGCTGAAGCCCAGACCTGCAGAAGCCCTTACAGGTGGGTGGTTGGCTCCCAGGCTTTCCCCTGCAGAACTGCTGAATGCACTGGTGAGTACATTTGAATTTTAAAGGTGTCAAGGGGAGGACTAAGGCATGGAAATTATTCCATAAATCAACTCCAAGAATCCAGCTACAGACCACAGAGTTACTGACTTAGCAGTTTTATCTAAACCATTGATTCTTGAGAGCTTTAAGGATAATTTACTTAAATCAAGGTTACCTTAATTATGGAAACTTGATTAATTGCTGCAGTATTTCGGCTTTCTTGAAACATATTAATCCTAATATAGGCACCTAAGTACCAAAGCCTTGACAAATACCAAATGTTGTGTACACAGCACATAATTTATGATATCGACGTTGTAGCTGTTACATTCAAAGACACATTGTTTGCACCAAGTGTTACTGCACCATTTTATGTATTTGTTTGTGACTGGCCTAGAAATGTATATAAAAAATGAAATATAATACAATCAGATACTCAGGAATATGTTGTGCACTGCTTGCAGAAGTGCAGCACAAAACGAGCAGGAAAGAACTAAAGTTGACTTTGATTGGAATGTAGGCGAGTAGCGTAGATCTGTTCTCCATGTAGTTTAAACAAAGTGGAAAAGCAATTTATAACTGAATACAGCACTGTGTGTACTTATCTGAAATTGCAAAATAGAGCTGCTGGGTTCTGAAGTTCAGATGAAATTGTATGCTGTTCTTTGTCTCCTACTCATTTCGCTTAATCTCTGCTCCCAAGGGACCAGGTGGCTCAGGTCCTTAGCAATGAGATTTGACACTTCTCCATTTTTTGGTGTTTTTTTTTTTTCTTTTTGGTGACATGTTGAAAACATTTTGAAACTGCACTTCAGTTCTTGAATGGCATTCAAAAGAAGAAACAGTTAAGCAGGTAAATGCTTTATAAGTATTCAATATTAATATTTTCCTCCTCTCTCACAAATTTGCTACCAGTGGTAAAACTGGCAGGCTAATATTCCCCCTGAAAGTCTGTCACACTGCTCCTGTCATACATGACATCACATTTCAGAGAGATGGTTGCCTTCAGCATTAGATTCAGAAATGTCTGCTATAGCTGCCAGCTTGAGCAAACAAATTTCATAGTTTTCTGTTGACAAGTCTTTCTTAGCATGTTAACTTTCTGACTGTTCAGCTGAACATAATGGGCATCAGTTTTCCTAGCTGCTCACCATTTTACTGGTTTGAAAGACAGAAACACTCAGGGTTTTGAGCAGAAGCTGAGCAGCCAGAAACAAAGCTTCGGAAGGGTAGGTACATGAGTGATAATAAATACCTACACCCACTCAAAGCAATATCTTTATAGGGAAATTTTACAAAAGTGCACAGGTTTACGGGTGAAAACCAGGAGACTAATGGGCTTCAGATGCTTAGGCGAATTTTTCAGCCTTGCTAAGCACCCACTTGAATCTTACAGCATCTAAACACCATTTAAAATATAGCCCTGAGCAATACTGATGCTCCTTTGATCCCCAGAATAAGTAGAAAGAGCCTGAAGGCAGTTCTATATCACTTGGATTATTCGAGGTCCCAGTGATTTGCAACCAGTCATGGCACTGCTCCTCCTTTCCCCACATCAAGAGCTTGGGTGGCTGGTGGAGAGGGTGGTGCCTGTGCTGCCTTTGTGCTAAGGAGAGCTTCACTGCAGAGTGCCACCTCGAGGGTCCTTAGGGTTTCTTGAAGATGCTCCTCCTACAAAAGAGATGAAATTCAAGACCAAATTCCTGTCACAGATGCTGAACGCTCAGAAAGTAGCAAGAAAAGGCACAGTCTGTGGTTATATAATCTTTATATGCATAGAAATATACTGGTTTTACAAGGCATTGCAGTTTTACAAAGATGTAGGCTCAGGCTTAGTATTGCCAGTATCTAAAATTCATGCTTTAAAAATGTCATGCAGTTACCATGTTTGACGACTACATGGAAGAAAAGCCCTCTCTCTCTCTCTCTCTCTCTCTCTCTCTTTAGTTTATTATATGACTCAAGAAATGGATTCACTAACAAAGTTAAACTGCAATCAACCCTATGAAGTGTTTCCATCTAGTTAGGCATTTTAAAAAAAATAATTAGGAGTGGAGAAAAAGGTCTTGAAATCAATGACCTGCATCATCTGAGACATAAGAAACAAAAAGTGAATGGAAAATAGAGGTTGTTAGGACTTTCCTGGAGCCTACTTTGCTTCCTTCTTCTTGTCCATGTTTTTGTGTGGTCCTGGCAGTCAGGTAGAGATCACTGGTGAAAAGGGCATCTGTCTGCTCTTGGCTAAGAACAAAGTACCAGATAGTACTTTGGGGTTATAAGAGTCTGCTTGGATTTCATTTGGCATGTAAGTGCCTTGCTAAGAAATCAGCAAAGTGTCTACATTTAATTTGAACACAAGAGTGTGCAGAAATGCAACTGATAGACAAGTGTTTTTAAGATAACACAGAATTTAATAAAAAATAGAAGGTAGTTATTTAACCAAAAAGATTCTTTCAAATTTAATTGACGTGTTTTAAATTATTTTTTGGTTAAATTTTAGAGACCAAATCTTCTACATGAATAACGTTTAATCATCTTGAATATTGAGTCTCAAGTGTTGTATATATGATCCATGGTACCACACTGAAGTTAAATCTGTGCCTTACCCTTTTAATAGATACCCCAAATATAAAAAAATCACACATAATTATCTGAATGACATAGTCCATTGTACGTTTTGGATTCCTTATATTTAATCAGGAATTGCATTGTATAGGGTAAACAACTGAACATTTCAGTTCTGCAAAGATGATAACCTATGTTCTTTCACTATACACAAATATGTGGGTGTGAATGACAGGCTCCAACCATCAGGAGTCTTCAAAAAGTCTGTGTATTATGGCATGTGGGAGGTGTTTTTTGTGATGATAGTAGCTCTTGCTACATAAATACCCGTGAACATTTCAAGACAAAGAGAAATAATAATTATCACTCTGTGCTTTGGGATAAAGTTGCAAGTGTTCTGTTAGCCTGAACTGTTAGAAATCTTCCACGTGAGGAATGCTTTCTTCAAATAGACATATCAGCAGTTACTGTTCTGTACACAGCTTAGCTGGAACTTCTTTCATCCCTTGAACCTTTTGGTTTTCTCTTTCATTTAGGATTTCACATTTTGCTTATCACTGCAGGCTCTTCTTCTGACTCCCTTTGACTGCCCCAGGCTGTCTGCCACCTGTGGCTGCAGCTCTTTAGGAGACAATCCTTCAGTTAAAGAGGTTGTGTTTGTAAGAGAAACATCCCCATATCCAGACCAATCTACCTGGGGTTGAAATCTGTCTTTGCTCATTGTCTGTGGGCTCCAGGCTTCTTGTGTGCATCAGAACAACAGAAAGGTGGAGTGTGAATTTCCAGCACGGAACTTGCCCCAAACTAACCCCTGGCACAAATATTCATCCTACTAAACACAAACTGCCTTGCCCCATTTTCTGTCAGCACTCTCATTCTCACTGTGGAACACTGTGCAATCTCTTCCCTGCTCAGGCAAGCCTGAAAATATGATTTTTAGCAAAAATGCTGAAGACAATTGAGTGCTGAGGGACTCATTCTCCAGGACATAAGTGCTCACAAGCCAAGGGGAGGGAACAACTTGGGAGTCCTGAACAGCAATCCTTTCCAACACACTGAGATATTTTATTTATGAATAGTAGTCATGCATGGCAGTTTAAGCATTTACTAATCTGCTTAGCTCAAATGCTAGGACACTTGAACAACTTGCCATGCCACTCATTCCCCAATGAGTTATAGAAGTTAGAGAAGGAAAAAAGGAAACTCCAGATCGAAAAATATGGTCAGGACCTTAGTTTTCCTAGAGCTCAGAGTAAGCCTTAGCCATTCAGAAGCTGAAAGTGGCCACGGGAAGGACATGTGATTTAAATGAATAATCAGTATGTGTTATTGATATCAATATGTATACATGGTGTTATTTCTTAAAATATTTTCTCCAATATTATCCATCTATACTGCTTAGTTATAGGCATAGTTATATCTAGATTGCCAATCAATACAAGATATACACAGCAAGACACCTGAAATATTAGAATATAGATTAAGACAATTTTCTCCCTTCCAGACTCCAGATGTTAGAAAGTTTCGGCTGTGATAGTCTATTAAGATCCAGAACACTGAAAATGAAAAGTGGATTTCAAAATTCCAGCACAGAATCTCGCCGAATTTAAGTGCTAGAAAGAGCTTACCATGATTGTGTGAGATCTAAATTTATACTGAAAAAAAACCAGGGGCCTTTCAGGAGGCTTCATTTTGAAATGGCAACTTAATCACAACCACTTTAATCTTACCCCATAAAAAAGAAATTTGACCTTGCCTTCAAAGCAAGAGCTGGCCATATTTCCAATGTATCATCCTATGGAGCAAAGTCCTAATGCTTTCCTGTAACAAAGCCTTTTTCAAACCAGTGCATCCATAACCACTAGCACAGTCAGGGAAGGGGAGGATTTCCCTTTTCCTGTGTGATTGGTATTGGCTTAATTACAGAAGTCATCATTTCCAGCCCACTCTGTACTCTCTACATGATGGTTTTACTGTGCTGAAACGTGAACATTTTTCTCATTTATTATCTGGGACAAAAAGGATGACATTTAGCGCTCGGAGTGTGGATAGCCTAAACTTATCCATGTAAAACAAGTCTGTTCACATTGAGTTTTCTTAGTGCTGCAGCAATAAAAAATAATCTATCTGTCTGCTCTACTGCAAGCTAACAATTTCATCAGGTTTGAAAATGTTTCTGCACCTGATGAACTAGTTTTGCACTGGATTATCACTAATCAATGCTCCAGTATCTTATTTTTCATAGGTGTTTGTAAACCAAACAGTTTTCTGAATAGCCCAAGTGAGTAGGGGCTGGGCATGGAAGTGGGGCAGATGATAGAATTGTCCAGAAATTGTTACTCTTCATCATATGTCAGAGCTGAGGCTGGTAGATCAAGCCTTGCCTTTCAACTGAATTCAGTGCCATCCTAAAAACTGCCTATGAATTTGCTTTATTCAGTGTTGAGGACTAATATTCTTGCTCCTCCCAGGATCTAATAGCATGTGTCTGTTGGGATTGCAGACACCAAATGCTGATTTCAGGTAACTGAGAACTTTCAAATCATTTTTCATGCACAAGATAAAATTGTCACCTTCAGTAAAGACCTCTGTCACTTGTCCCATTGACTCTTTTCCCTGTCTCTTTTTTTAATACCATCAGATCCCAGGGAACTTGCACTATATAAGGTAGCATGTAAAAAGAAAAGTAATACACTGATTCCCTGAGTTCCTGCTGCTACACTGTCAGATAAAAATAAAGCACAGTAAGAAGAAAATGACTGTTTCAACAATTTTTTGACTGCTAAAAGAAAGAAAAAAAAAACCCAACATGACAACAAAACCCCCTCTGACTCCCTTGCCTTGAATGGAATCTCATCAGTTTACCAGAAAGGGGAAGGACTCAGAACTCCAGAATCAGGAGCTGCCACTCACTCTTAGTCAGCACCTTCCAAAAGTCGTCTTTCTATCATTAACCTGGATTTCTAAGATACCTGGGCACTTCAGCTGCAGAAATCTGGTTGTCACTCATTTGTCTACAGACTTGGGAGTAGTTTTAATGACAGTTCAGTTTTTCTGGATGTACTGTCAAGCTGTGCATCAGTGTTAATGCGAGACTTGCACCTGAGTGCTGCCGGAGTGATGGGAGATGATGCATCTCACAATGAGTTACTTTGTCTTCAGAAATCCTTAGATAATGGCAAAGCAGTGAAAACTGGATGCATATCTAGTCTAATATCTGGCATAA
The DNA here is from genome assembly GCF_008360975.1 of Lichenostomus cassidix. NCBI lineage: Eukaryota > Metazoa > Chordata > Aves > Passeriformes > Meliphagidae > Lichenostomus > Lichenostomus cassidix. Next base: position 12,705,104 of record NC_139483.1, read on the forward strand.
AAGATAATATTTTGTTTATTTTACCACTAAATCGTGTCAGATTAAAAACTATTCTGGGGAAAAGTACCCAATTTTTGTTTGGAGACATCAACTGATAAAAATCAGTTCTTCCCTTTGAATTGTGTTCAGTAGTTCACAGCCTTCTTTCTTAGAATCTGAAAAAAACCAGGTCAGTTTATATTTTCATTGAGCTTTCAGACAATTTCTGCAGTCTGGAGTGTCCTAATCTTCCTTGACTAATTTTCCTTCCTGAACAAAGTCCAAGGGAAAATCCTCAGAGAGTGACAGTTCCAGCTCACCAAACACCAGAAGGGTCACACTGAGTTGGCATAGAAGGCTCTTTGTGACATTTGGGAGATTTTCATCCTGGGTCTAGAAGGGTCAATCCCGTTCTGCCCAACTGTATTAATATTTCCACATTCCTTTATTACCATAGAGCACAAAACCCCTGTAGTTAAAATGTGGGAGATTCCTAAATCAGTGTAGAAAAAGGTTCCCTTGGTGAGATTTTGTATTTATTTACATATTTGCATCATAAATGTGGTAATTTTATAAACATTTTGATTTGGGCTTGCTTTTTTCTAAGACAAAATTTGAATGACTTTTGTTTCTTCCTTTTTCTTCTTTTCTTTCTCCCCCCCATTTCATTCATCAAGAACACATGTTATTTTTAAAGGTTTCAAGGTGATAAATACAAGAGTTTTTCCATACTGAAAGACAGGATCACTGCCTACCTCCCATATAAATAAAGGCAGAGCACATACAGAGTAGTGAGAAGATTTTGGCAAAGGCAGAATTGGACAACACTTACAATTCTATCAAAGCAGAGATGAGATTGTAACAATTCTTTGTTTGCTTACAGTCTTCAGGAACACAAAAAGGAATTTTTAGGCACCACATCCCACTGTAAATAACTTTCTAAGACTTCACGAATTCAAAATAATAACTAAAACCTTAAAACTATCAAGATTTATAGAACCAATTCAGTCTACTCTGCTTCCTGAGGTGGGTGGTAACTTTATGAGGTAAAAATTCGCAAAATATAATTAAGCCTGCTACTTCATTATTCCATCTTGAAAATGATCCCATGCAGATGTAAAGCTTAAGAGAAGTGCAGTGTAAGGAATTGGGGTCACTGTCAAAGGCACTACCCTTGCACCTGTCAAAATGCAAAGAAGTGATAAAGGAATGGTAATTACCCTTCAGACAAATCCAACCTAGGGACTGTTTCTTTCTGGCAAAAATTCCCAGACAAGAGAGTTCCTATTTTCCTCCTATTTTTTAATAATTTAGCTAATTATGGTTTTTTTTAATCAGTCATTGTTTTCATCGAATATTTCCAATTGGTAGAAAGTTGGTGACAGCAAAAGATCAACCTTTGTTTTTTTCTTCAAATGAGAAGTGATCATTTGGAATGGCACAGTTTAATGATGGACTTGGCAATGCTTGGTTAACAGTTAGACTCACTGATCCTAAAGATCTTTTCCAACCTAAATGATTCTGTAATATCACAGGGAAAAAAATCTGGACTAGCTATTCAAGACCTCAACCCCCAAACAAAAATACAAGCAATAAAAAAGGTGACAAAACACAAGTCTGTTATTCTTTGAAGCACAGTGTAGGACACACTGACACATAATTTCCTGAATTTAAGAACTAATTAGATGAACTCATTACTCCTAGGGATGATCATTTACATGCTGAAAATAGTCTGAGCAGTTTTAAGGACAGAACTCAATTCATTCTCACAAGAAAGGGGAAAAAAAAAAGGAAAAAGAAGTACCACATTGTTCTGATCTGTACACTACCCCAAATTTTGAAAATCCTGGTTGATTCAAGGTGTTTATCCTGATAGTTAAAATCTCCATGGAGATTTTTCCTGAGAGGAATTTTCAGCGTTAAAATTGAAACAGTCAGCCATGAGGAAAGCTCATGCAAGTGAGTAACAAATACCTAAAAGAGGTACAGATATTACTATAAAATTCAGCACAGCAGGAGATCAGGCTGGCCACGTGCATTTTCACTCTGAAAACAGCATGTGGACCTGGCAAGTTTTGACTCAATGTTGTGTTTTCATGTGCTCACATGTGCTCACAAAAACAAGTCAAAATATGTAAACCAGACAAGCTATTTGCTGTGAGCAATCAAGGAAGTATAAAGTGAGAGCAAACAGGAAGGTTTTAGACTCATGTCTGAGCAACGTTTTAATATTTCACAGAGATAAGCACATAAAAAATATAAAGAGTGCAAGTCTTCAGTGCCATATTGTTTGTCACACACACTATGAGATTTGTATATAGGTGTCAAATTTAATTACGTCTATTTTACCTCAGCCTTGCTACATGAAACTTGTGTCGGTACATACATCACAATTTTCATCTTTAATGTATTAAATTCCCCAATATATCTATGAAGTAGGACTTGCTTTCTTGCCCATGGTACAAACTGGACATTGGAGCACAGAGAGCAATCTTTGTTAATGGGGGTCCCACTATCTTTGTTGAGGGTCCCAGTGATAAAATTATATTTAGAAATGTCTTGGCTCCTGTTGTCACTTCCAGGCTTGGTCTGCATGGTTTGCTCCAGTCCCATTGGCACTGAAAGGAACGGATCCAGTTTCTTGGATGATGTGTCCTGGAAACCTGGCTGGTGCATCATCCTCCTTCTCTCAGGCATGAGAAAAGGAAAAAGCCACAGGCAGCAAGGCACAGCAAGCTGACAAGCTCAGATTATGCAGCTCAGCCTGTAACTACAGCATTGGTTCTAGGTTCAGTTTTGCAGAAGGAAATTGGTAAGAGAATATTGTATTGTAATAGCTACTGTGGTTTGCCAACCCTTGTTTTCACATGAAGATTTTTGTCTAAGTGGCACACTCATGTTCTCCTTTCTTACTAGCTATTTTACATTATGCAAACTGACATGAAACTGTGGCACTGTCCCCTGAACTGTGACATCTTGTCAGCTGGCAGCTGTTACACAGCGAGAACATGCAGTTCTTGTGCAGGAGGTTTGCCATGACCCCCCCATGAGGAGGAAAAACCTAAACTTCTCCATGCCAGCTAGTGCTGTGAATGTGGAGAAGGTATGTGGAAGTAATTTTGGTTTTTTTTTTTTTAATGGCTAGTATTGTATCTGCTTTGTAGCTCCTAGGTGGTCTTCCATGGAGAGCTCAAGGAAGAAAGAAAATTTGTGCTGTCTGACTCAGATGTCCAAGAAAGGACAAGAACTATTACTACAGAAATATATTCTCCACAGTCACTTTTACTGTCTGGAGAAGGTAAAAATTTTCTCCCTTTGCACCACCCAACAGAGGCTTGCTTAAGTTGCTAACTGATCCAGTTCTGGAAAAACGGATCTGTTCCCTTATTCTTGTGATTTTCTACTGGGACTCTGGTGAGAGATTTTTACAAGGGCATATAGTGATAGAGGAAGGGAGAAAGGCTTCCAACTGAAAGAAAGTAGATTTAGATTAACTATAAGGAAGAAATTAATTATTTGGTTGAGGCATTGGAACCAGTTGCCAAAGAAGTGGTGGACAATAATCTATCCCTGAAAACGTTCAAGGCTGAGCTGGATGGGGCTTTGATCAACCTGGTCTGGTGAGAGACATCCCTGGCCAAGGCAGAGGGTGGAACTAGATGACCTCCTCAAGGTCCCTTCGAGCCCAAACCATCCTGTGATTCTGTGACTCCTTAATTCTTTAACACAGCCTCCATTGTGCTAGAGTGTGTGTAGATATCTCTGCTGAACCCCCAAAGCTTTCCTGCACAGCTCAGCCTTGCACCACAGTGGGACTTCATGAAATCCACCTCCTTTAATCAAACAGATTTTGTGTTCAGTGGCAGAGCAAAGGCAATGCATGAGTACATACAGCTATGGAGGTGTTGTTGCTTTCATTATTCAACTTGGAGGTTTTGCTTGTTGACTGTATATCCCTCAAAAACACATTTCATGTTCATTATGCAGTACAGCAGGAAATGGGTACATGATTGGGAGAGAAAGGGGGAAAAAGCACACAAAGTCCTAGCAGCACCCTCCAGCAAAAACATTTCAAATGTTTCAGCCACTGCATTCCAGGAAGTGAAATTTCGGTTTCTATTATTGCTCAAAATGACTAAATATAGAAGCAAATGAAAAGTCTGCCACAGAGGGCTGCTAACATGAAGGGCATCTTTTTCCCCTCACAGCTTTATGACCCTGCCTGAATGGGGGTTAAAGGGATGTAAGTAGAAGCAGCATATGACAGATAATTCTTCAGTTTCCTTTGTGGTACAAAAGGCGAGCCTTAGAGGTGTGAAACTGGCCTGTGTGTGAAACAAAATCACAATGAAATGGGAATAAAATGAAAATAACTGGAACATTCCCTAGCCAGGGTTTGCAGTGTCATCTCCAGCCCAGGAGACAGCCTGAGCCATGGTCTCTGCAGGTACCTCTGCATCAGGATCTCTGTCTGCTGCTGCTGCTGCTGCCCACAGAGCCTCTTAACAAGCAGAAGCTGTTAGCTGAGCTAATGAGACTGGAAAGGTGCGATGAAATCCCTTGTTCACCAAAGCTTCTGCTGTAATCCTGCCTCTTTTCTGTTCATTGTGGCAAAAATGTAGCAAACCCTGCCTAGTCATAACAAACACTTGCTGAATTCCCGTTTTTGGAAACCACTGGAAGATTTTCGTGGCTTTGAACAAAGGTTTTGCTCCAAACTACAGAGAAGGATGTTTTCTTTGCTCTTTTCACACTGTTAAAATTGAGACAATCCAGGGAAGTTGAGCACATCTGCACACACCCCGCCCTCCACATATTTCCCAAACAATTGATAGTGATAATTAATGTAGGGTTTATCCTAGAGCCCTTTGGTCCTGTTGAAACTTCAATGTAACTTATGCTCTTGAAGCTCGAAAAATGATATATTAGTACGGATAACAAAAGCACATTGCCAACTTTGCCACAATAGTAGAGCACACAGGTCTCTAGGCCATCCTCAGCCACTCAATTAGCATGTTTTGCATAAATTTAATTTACATAGAAATGCTTAACTGTTTTCATTGTTCCATGCTTTGTCTTCCTATGCTGTATTATTTTAATGGTTTCAAAATAAATGTTTCATTTAGTCTGTTCTTAAAGTTTTCACAATGAAACAAATGGTTAATGGCATCTTGTTTTTCACAATCTGCAAGGGCAGATTTTACTGTCTCCCTGATACTAACCTGGAAAGGTATTTTGTCATGAGAAGATATCCTGCAGAGCCAAAATATTGCTAATCTCCATACAGTGTATGATTTACAATACCTGGATATACACCAAAGAAGAAAAGCTTTGCCAGAGCTACTTGTATTTTTTAATCTAAGCAAGATATTAGCATTATGTAGATGCCTCTTGCAGGTGTTTTATGATCTGTATAACAACAAACTTACCTTGCCATAATGAGCATCAGCCTATTTGATGTGTTTGTTAAAGCATGAGTTCCTGGAGGCATGGGAACATGAAAGCCTTTCAACTTTCATTTTAAAACATCTGAAAATCTCCTCTTGTGGCTGCCAAAGAACCTTTGGAAAATGTGTGTCATGCAGGTTCAAAAGTCAGAAAGAAAACATAAAGGAATGAAAATATACATTTAAAATATCCAGACAAATGAAAGCTCAGGATTGTTTTTAGTGCCTGACTTCAGATATTTTAATGTTTAGAATTACAAAAGCAGTAGTATATTAGTGACTTTTACTACAAGCAAAATATGGTATCATAGAAGTGAAGGTTAATGGTGTTTGAATTGCAGTTTTTTCCATGATCTGCATGTAAAGCTGAAATATGCCAGTGTTTATGCTAGTATGAAATGCACGCCTTTGTTTTTGTCCCTAAAAATCATTATTTCCAGTGAAAAACCAACACTTCTTTAAAATTTCCACTACTTTTTGGAACCAAAATTGACCTTTGAAATTTGGAGGACCACTTAGTAGTTATTTTGAACACTTTATCCTCGTTGACTTGCTAAATCAAGATAAATTATAGTCAGTCCTAGACATGTTTATGAGCTTGTTAAGATCACAACCTATAAACAGCACAGGATATTTCCTTCCACGTGCAACTTCCAGGAGAAATTTTGAAGTCGTGAGGAGACATCAGGTCTGAGTTCTCCTTGAGCATGAGGGCTTGAAATGGAGAATGCTGATGGCTAATTACTAGGATGAAAACCTGTATTTTCTAAATGTTTTTATTAAGTACCTCTGGCTGTCTGGATCTGGCTGCTGGGAACAAGAGGAAACACAGATGTGGGGTGGGTAACTGCTGCCTGCCTTTCTAACATAAATATTCATTTTTACAGGAGGTTTCAGAGGGAATAAAATGCTCCATGGAACTTGTGGGGATGAATGGAGGCTTTGCTGAATGTTAAACTCCTTCTGCAAGTGCTTGAAATGACATGATGGTAATGGCCTCTTGAAAACATTACATAATCTATATATATAAATATTGCACTCAAAACACGTGATATTTTAGATACAAACATTGCACTTTTACTATTATGAGTCTCCAATAAGCTCCTGTGATTTTCAGGTTCCTCTCCCCTCCACAGGCCATCCAGATGGGCTCAAAGTGAGGGACAAATTGTTTTTTCCGTCAGTTGTGTCATAGCCATTGATATAAATGATACATTTTGGCCTTTGCCATGTCTTTGAATATTCTGTTATTTATAGTTAGTATTTTAGAGCCACCCTGTCTTCCTCCTTCCACCACAAGAAAATGAATGTTGGTGAATTTTGATCTTATCTCCATGGCACAAATCTAGAACTAATCTGCTAACCCCAAACTCACTAATTATTTTACAAAACACCAATTGCTGCATTCTGAACAACTTTCCAAAAAACTTAATGGGATATTTCTCCTCATTGTGACTACAGCACTAACCTGAGTAATAACACATATATGCAGTCCCTCTTTTTTGGGGCCTGCACTGAACTTATTTCACAGATCTACCTGCAGAATAAACTGGGGAATATATACAATGATATCTTTCTGCTAGGTGTGTAAATATTTGCTTTATCATCTCTTTATTTTCTCCAGCAGTAGCTTGCAGTATGGACACTGATCAGCCTGCACTCCATGGTCATACTGAGGATAAAGATGGAATCATGTTTGGAGGGCTCTGCAGTTACAAAATCCATGCCTTAACCTCGGGGTAACTCTTCTTGCAGCGTTTTCCATGTGATGTGGTAGCCACCCACTCTTCCACAGTGTTCTGCTCCACAGGTGACACAGTCACAAGTCAGCAACATGGGCTTTATTTTCTCCCTGCCACAAAAAAAGAGTTGGAAAATCCGTGGTGAGCCTTTTTGTTAATACTGCGGTAATCTGGTGGGTTAGCAGATGGTTTATACTGCTTTTGGATGCCCTTTTCACTGCTTACTGTGAGAAGGTCATGGCAGCTGATGTAGCTGCTTCTGTTAAGTTCACTGCCACCAGCTGCAAGGGCATTTGTTTCTTTTTTTTCTTTTGTTTCTTTTCCTTTTTATTTTTCTTTTTTTTTTTTTTTATTTTTGGAAGCAGGTGATTTGTGCCCAGAACTGGGAAATAATAACTTTTCTATAGGGATTTTATCACTATAACACTCTAATTGTCTGATCTCCTGGTCTTTCCTTTCCATTATTACAGGGAAGCAAACTAAACTGAAAAAAAATTACAATATTTGATACTTCTTGAAGGAGAAGCTCCAGATTAATGCCCACAGAAGTATTCAGACCAGAGTGTGTAAACTTTTCTTCCTTTGAGATGAAGTTTTCACATCAGTTGTGCAATGTTAGTTAAGTGCTTGCCAGTGGAGGACAAGCCCTGCAATTGCATTGCTCATTCTGGGCCTTTTCAGAAAAAAACCATCTTGTCACCAAATCAGTGTCTTTTAATATGGCTTTGCACTGATCCAGAGAAGCAGGGAAATTTCAGTAGAGAGATACAACAGAATATGCAGAGAGTTCATTCAGTTTTGTAACAAAACATGCAGAGAGTTTATTCAGTTTGTGTACTGTGGAACAACTTTTCATCTTAGAACAGGTAACTTTGTGATTAATGACACATTGATGTAAAGTCTTATATAAAACAAAGGAAAAAATCATGCTTTGTTGTAGTGTCATATAGTGCTGTCCTGCAAGGTACTGAGTGCCTTTAACTTCCACTATGTCCATCTGAGCTACAGACATGGATTTCATTGTGATGTTATTGCCAATGTAAAATAAGAGTTGATGCTTCTAGAAAAAAAACCCACATATTTGTGTCTATTTTGGTATATGGCTTTATTTATTTTGCAAACAGCAGTGCTATTTGTGACCTATGTGAATCATCCAGTGTAGGTGTCAGTTAAATTGTTTCTCATGTCACTGTTGGCATGGACACTTAATGCAGAGAAATTCCAGGAAAACTCCAGGAATTGTATCTTTTTTTTTCCTGTAACTGTTTTCCTTACTACAATTCACAATAAACATTGTGAATCATTTATTTTTTTAAATATTTGATTTTATGGAGTTTGTTTTTAGGCTGGGTTGTAAAGTCTCCATACTACAGTGGGACCCTCAAGCATTGCTGGGCGAGGGAGAGAGCTGCCAGAGAGCCCTAAAATATCCCATCAGTCTCAGGAGTGTGCCTGGCTTAGCCCCCACAAAGTGGGAAGGTTGTTGTAAAGTTGAGTTTTATGTTCCCATCCAGAGAAAGGAGGAAAAAAAATATAATAAATGAATTATATGGATATTCATGTTGTGGTGAAAGGGATTTTCTGTGTGTCTTCTTTGTGTCAAACCTTTTTTGTTCTGTCACACTATCATGTGGAAGAGGCGAATTTTTAATTCATGTCCTGTTGTCTCAAAAACTGGGATGTATGCTGTTGTCCTTCTTTAATGTTGCAACTTATGTCATCATTCAAGAAGTTTCCTTCCTCATATGATGCTGATGATTTCTTGCTGATGATTGCTGATGATTCCTGCAAGGTCTAGTCTAAGTCAAACACACTTACTAAAGGGTTTGCTAAAAGTGCTAAAAGTACTAAAAGTGATAGTTCAACTTATTGTATAAACTTTAATCAAATCAACCACAAAATTTATGTTATTTAAAAAGAAAAATTCTTTATCTTTGAGTTTTGTTAACAATCCTTGATTTATAGAATCATGAAATAGCCTTGACCATATTATTTAGACCCTCCAACAATATTGAAACTGTAAATATCATAACCTGTGATAATTATCAGTAAAACCCCATATTGGGGAACTAATTTTAAAATAAGTACTTTAGAAATATTTTATAACATTACATTATCAAAATTTTTATACTTTAAATAATATTCATATAAGCACAGTACTTTTGAGCAAAGATAGTATTTGTTTGCAGACAAAGGCAAGGACCTCAGAGTAGTAATTTGCATTAGTTTTTTGACTGTGCTTTTACCACTTTCTTTTTTTTCTTCTAAGAAAAAAGTATTTTTTCTTACTTGACTTATGGACAGCATATTTTTTTTCCTTTTTTTCTCTCTTTTTTTAAAGTTTTAACTAAGATCCCAAGTTATTCTGCTTTCAGGGTTGGGGTTTTTTTGTGGTTTTGTGTGTGTATTTTTTTAAATGGAAATGTTATTATTTTTGCTCAAAAAGGAGAGGTGGCACTAAAGAAGGAATTTCCAAGCTATTAAGAAAATTAGTCAGACCAGAGCTCACTGTTTTCCTGCCACTGACTGTAGCACTGGGTGGCATATATTACACAAACAGTTCTAGGGAGATACTACAATTGTTTTATATCCTTTTCTAAATTTCTGTGTTTTGGGTTATAAATTAGAAGCATGAGAAATAGAAAAGAATGACCCTGCTCAGAGTCTGGTTTCTGCTCAGGGTCTCCTTTGCCTCTTTCCCTACCAGTTTTGTGCAGCTGCCCATGGATGGAGCTGAGCTGTCAAATATTCCTGTGGTTGCACATTAGTCTGACAAGCAACTGGTTAATACAGAAACAAGGAGAGTATTTTAAACTTACTTTTAATGTGTTCTTCCCTGCAACACTATTTTCTATGCTGGAAGATGGAAGCAGACCTTTTTCTCCCCTGTGAAAACCAGGAACACTTATTTTTTCCTATATGTCCATCATCTGAAGAAAACATATTTTCAAACCTTTAATAAAAAAAGAAATAAGACTGAGATATTTGAATTCTGGACAAGTGGTGGTCTGGAGAAGCTATTTTAAATTCCCTTCAAGGCTGGGTTTTCTATTCATGGACATTTTATATTTCCTCATCAGATTAGTATTGAAGGGAACATTTGTTCTAGATGGCCTTTCCATAGAGTACTTTGGAACAGCAAATGTTGGAGCATAAAGAGCATAAAGACTAAATGAATTTTGGGTCAGATATAAGTGGGTTTTAGGATTTTCTCCCAAATCCTTTTCTTGATGAGGTTTTCTGTGATAAAACCTGCTGCTAGCAGGTTGTGTTTGTGTCCACAGAAAAAGCAAGTGGAATGTGCAATAGAAAGCAAACTCCATTTTGTCCACAGATTTTTTCCCTGCTTTGTTAACCCATGTCAGTAGCTGTTCCAATGTTTTTAGCTGTCCTTTCTTTCCCCTCAGAGTGTTTCTAGCCAGGCAGGAGGTGCATTTGGGTCTGATGTGCACTGCAAGTTCTGTGGCAGAACCAGTTCTGCCATCCCTGCCTAGGGCAAGAGGGAAATAATTCAGGCAAAATCTTACCAAGGAAATCCTTGGCCAAGTTTGGGTGCAGATGGATCCCCCTGAAGCCAGAGCTGTCCTGCACCTGTAACCCAGACCATCCTTAATCCCTGGTGGAGATGCAGAAGAAATAGATGAGGAAAAGGAGCTGCAAGGCTCAGGGTCTGCAGAATGTGGTGATGGGAAAGAAGGTGGGCAGAGAAAAGGTGCAAGGAAGGCTTAAAGAAGCGCCAGCCTTATAACCTGCAAGAGCAGAGGGGAGCTGAGTAGGAAGAGGTCAGATAGACTGGGGGCCAAGACAGCTGCAGGGTTGAGTGTCCAGCCAAAGGACAGCTCTGGCAAGGCTGTGACAATAAGATGAACATTGGCATGTTTCTGTGAATAGAAAAGGAAGCATGTGCTTCTAATTCTTTCACAGAGTGCATTCAAAACATATGCTTGATAACCATGGAGAACATTTGATGGAGTGTTTACAGAACAATAAGCAGAACAATTAGGATAACAGAGCACTATGTGTCCCTGGAACTGCTCCTATTTCCCTCATATCCCTCTCCTTTGTTCTGATGGGTTTTTTTTCCAGTATTAAAAGAGATTGTTGCTCTTCTGGCAGTTCGTTCTGATTTAAAATTTCTCAGCAAACTATTTTATTCTCATGGACAGTATCTTTTCTATATTATCCATGGATTACAAAGTCCTGCTGAATAGCTGGGTTTGAGCTTGAGCTTGGTTTTTCCCCCATTTCCTTACGTTCAGCAAAATTTAAAATAAACACAAATTAAAACAAAAATGTGGTAAGAAAAGAAATAATATACATCCAGTGTTGTAATACCTGTGAGCAACATGAAAATCCTGAAGTTCAAGTCCTAACTAGATTTGTCTGTGACATCTCCCACGATTTGAAAAACAGGAAAATGAAACTGAAACTGATGTATATTTCTTGATTCATATGAGACACTTGCTGTAGTATAAAAACATCTCTACAGCATACAGGAGATCCCTGAACCATCTAAACCTCTAAAAATTTTGTTTGTTTGTTTATTGGGGGTTTTTTACATTTTGTTGGTTATTACTTTAGCAATATCACTTCAGATACCTGCAGATTTAGGGCAATCATTGGCTTTTTATAAGGAGATTGTCTCAAAAGGGAATAAACATCTTGAGGTGCCTAAATGTCTTCACTTCATATCACATATCTGATGGCAGATGTTCTCTTTGGTGTGAGGAACCAGCTAGGGGAAGGGAGGAGGGTTGGACAATCAGTTTAAGACAAATGTTTAAAAACTTTTGAAATATTTATCTACCAAACAGAATTTAAAATAAGCTATTTATTTTTAGATTTTGTGCATTGCATGTATTCTGGGAATATTTCCACATGAAAGCATTAACAAGAAGACTGTCTCATTAAAGTTGTCTCAAAAGGGTCTTTTGGAGGAACAGAAATTCTATCATGAATTTGGCTTTTTTGCATAGTGTATGAAGGCATTCAGTGTTCATATTTGAAGTAAAATATAACCTATATTAGAAATAATAAAAGTCTGTGTAATGTTCACTGTTAAATGCATAAATGCTGTGTTTCCTTTTTGTTTGCTTGGTACATACCTGGTTATAATAAACATAAATAATATATAATATTATATATTATGATATAATAATATGAGAGTTTAAAGTGGCTGGAGTGTATTATTTTTTTTTAGTCCCACAGTTGACAAACACAACAAAACTCCAATTGTATGCTACTGTATTTCATAGTTCTAAAGAGTATTCAGATAGTCTGTAAGATCAGAATTAATGCCAAATGATCTGGTTTGGTTTGTCTTTAGCAGTCTAGGAGACCCATGATGAGGGAGCCAAAATAAGAAACCAGACTGCAGCAGTTCTAGAAGAGCTGGAGTTCCAGCCCATGCATGACTGTGACAGCAAAGCGAAAAGTTAAAAAGTTTTACTTTTATCACCTTCTCAAAAGAGAAAATATGCTTAAGATTCATCTCTGTGCTAGATTTGGTTAAGCTGTGTGTGCAGGGTTGCTAAAGAGGCTGAGAAGGGCAATCTTATTTTGCATTCACACTGAGGTTTGTACACTGGGTTTTGCTTCATAAATAATGTGAATTTTGGCAAATCAAAGTTCAGCTATCAGAACTTTCAGAAGTTAGAAAATGAAATTTTCATAGATTAGATTAAAAGGATAGCTCAGGTAATGCTAGCATTTTAGTACAGGCAAACACAAAGTACAACTGACTTGTTTCTAGTGCAGTGCCTTTATGATAAGGTCAATAACTTATGGGTCTCCCTTTCATTAGTCCCAAGCCAAACACTACAAAAAAGTAGTAAAATGAGTTATAAGCTGATGGGAATGCATTTTTGAAGTACCTGACAGATTTACTGTGACCTTCTGCAATATGAATGTAGTATTTTTAATAGCAATAGACATTTTGTTTACAATTTCAGATTATAGTGGTTTAAACCAGTCATGGTTTAAACTCAGTTGGAAATTAAGGACCACACAGAAGCTCATTTAATGGTCCTGTGTCTTCCCCCCTTCCTGCCCTCCTCACCGTGGTAAAATGAGGAGGAGAATCAAAGTAAAACTTGTAAGATTTGACAAGAACAGTTTGACAATTGAAAATAAAGTAAAATACAGCAATAATGGTAAATTATAATAATAATGATGGTAATAAAAAAGGAAAACAAATGAAATTGCTGATCAATGTCAGAGCTGCCTTCCCAAGCCCAGATTGTCTCCCCTTCCAGGTAACTCCCCCCAGTTTATGTACTGGGTATGATGTTCTATGGTTTGGAATGTCCCTTTGGCCAGTTTGGGTCAGCTGTCCTGGCTATGCTCCCTCCCAGGTTTTTTTTGAGTACCTCCTCACTGGAAAAGCATGAGACAAGGAGGGGAAAAAAGTCCTTGCCTTAGGAGAAACATGACTTAGCAAAACCTGAAACATTAGTGTGTTATCAACACCATTCTCATTCTGAACCCAAATCATAGCACTGGAACAGCTGCTGAGAAGGAATTAACTGTGTCCTAGCTGAAACCAGGACAAATGATAAAGACACTTTTTTCTTACTTGGAAACTTGAATTTGTTTCTTACTTGGAAATTTGAATATTGTTTATCCCAGGTAGAGAGAGCTAAGGTTCTTTGAGTGACTTCATATTCCCATTGGCACACCTCAGTGCAGCAAGGCACTGCACCACTCCTGAATTTTCCAAGAATGCAATTTTCACTAAAGTTATTGAAATCTTACTGCAGTGATTTCACAGCAGAGAAATTAGCAGCCACATTCTCAGACTTCACTTGTGTTGAATGAGCAGTACATTTGGGATTCTTCTATTTTTTAATTAGTAAAATTTTCATACAGGAGGAGTAAACAAGAAACCTAGAGAGAATGCTAACAGCTTAAGTTTCCAATAGCATGAAGCTGTGTATAAATATGACATGATGCATCCACTTCCCCTATGGAGCAAATATTTGTAATTGTCAGGATGATTGATGTTGAAATAATAATCAGCTTTTCTTTGTTGCAATTTCAGAGAGAAGCCATAATTGTGTGTGACAAATACTTTGGAATTGACCCTACTGTCTTTAAAAACTTCCATAAGTAATCTCAGTGGGAGAGGCACATGCTAAGAGATTATTTCAGTTTGAAAAGGAAGATATTTTTCTTCCACTGTTCACTGTACATTTGACAATAAATAATGGGAATTTCATTGTGGCATTTTCAGATATTTACATAATGGTTTGAAATGTCGTTGTGAAGAAAGAGAAGTAGACACACTAATTTACTTGCTAAGCAGTTCCATCAGGCTTTTATTGAGCATTAATTTTTTTGGTAAGATATACAAAGTGACAGTTCTAGCTCAAGATTTTGTATCAAAATAACTATGCTTGTAAGAAATCTCTTTATCTGGCACATTTTTTCCCTTTTATTCCATATAATCTTATATACTCTAAGCACCTTTTTATTTGAAATTTCCGTCAGACTGCTCATTTTCAACTCAAACATACACAAGTACAGGCTATTATAGCCCAGTACCATCTTTGTGTAAAATATTTCATTCATCAATGAGATCCTTACTTGGCACACCAGATTAAAAAAATCAGAATATATCCTGCACCCACTCTGGAGCTCATCCAGCCTTTCTGCTCAAGGAAGGTTACTCACAGCTGGTTACCAGGTCCAGATGGCTTTCGAATATCTCCAAGGAGGGAGAATCCACAACCTCCCAGGGCAATCTTGACAATGGTCAGTCACTCTCACAGGGAAAAAAGAATTTCCTTATGATCAGACAGGCCCTTCTGTGTTTCAGGTTGTGCCTGAAACGATATGAGATGCTAAATAAATTGTTGCAGAAAATAAAAGCAGAAATGTAATCTCTCTTACACCTATGACTTATAGAAAAGGGACAAAAAGGACAACTACTAACTGAAAACTTTGTAGTCTAAGTAAATGCCTCTCTGTTGTTGTCAGTTGAAGGATTCCCTAAATGAATTTGTCCATGGGAAGTACTAGTGGTACAATGGTCTTTTATTTCAAGAAACTTTTCCATCAAGCTTACTTTTAACTCCAATACAAAAAAAGAAAAAAAAAGGTTTCTTATATATAAGAGAGTATCATACCCCTGCACATGCCATGGCCTCTGCCTTTTTACCTTCTAGATGACAGATCTTCAGTTTATGCAAATACTCATTCCTGCACCCCCTTCTGTAGCACTGAACTGCTTCTCACCTGCCTGTCTGCAGCAGCTACAGACTGATGTCAAATCCTTATTTGCTGTGTGTGTGCCCCTGTCACACAGTAACAGGATAATGTTCCTTGCTTTCTCTTTGTCTTTTGATTTCCAATAAAAAACCCTGTTACTTTTCAGTCCCCACCAGCAACATCCAATATATAAAAGGGGGTTGTGGATCAGACGAGGCCTTGAGTAGAATTGGCTTTATGTCAATTCCACATTTACTTCCTGTGGTGTTCCTCTCCATGGATGGTGTCTGCACAGGTCTGGGGGATTTTTAATGCTGCATTTCAGGGTCTTGGTTCTGCTTTGTTAGCTCCAGGGGGGTGTGATATATATGACAAAGACTGAAAGTCATTAGGGCCCCACATTCTCTTGACAGCACCATTTCACACAGTAGTTTATTGCCTGCATGTTATCTTTCAGGAGAGTAGGAAGCATCATTGATTTTAACTTGGCTTTTCTTTTGTTCAGCTTAGCAAACAGACATTGTGAAAAAAAACCTCACAGCTTTGCTTGAAATTATTTTCTTTAAATGTCACAAATCACTGAGCCAGGCCCAAAATATAGCCCTTTATGAAAAATGGATGCTGAGCCTTAGTGTGAGTACGGCTGTTGAGGGAGTTGTCCTTAGTCTTTCCTAAAATATTTAAGTAAAAACATAAGATGATTTCTGACACTATTGAAACCTCTGAGGCAGCAGTGTCTTGCTGTTTCATAAGGATTGGTGAATGCAATTCTCAAGCATCATTTTCATTTGTTCTTAATCTGCCATCCTCCTCTCTGCTAAGTCCTTACGTCAATAAACCCCTATTCCTATCACGGCTGCAATCAAAATAACAGCATACAAAGTGCTTTCCTAATTTGAGCTAGACTTGCTATTTTTTTAGCTTTCTTTTTATTTTGGAAGTTTGTATTAGCCACAAGCAAGAAGATGATTAGTGACAGGGATCTTCCAAAGAGCTCCCAGCTCTGAGAGGAGTGTGATTAGTGCTTTCATTTTTGTGGGGCTCTGTGCTGTGATGTGACTCTACCAAAACACAGACAGGCCAAGAATTCTAGAGGGGTTTTCCTTGTCCTTGGATATTACCTTCCCCATCGGTCTTAAATCTGCACTGAAAACATGACAAGAGACTGTAAGGACTTAAAGATCACACTTGCTCATCTCAAACACTGTTACTCTGCCATGAAAGGACTTTGCCACGAGATAAGCACAGAATAGAAGGGCAGGATGGTGCTGACTCCAGGTCTAGTGAGGTTCTATCACATCCTGGGTGATGCATCCAGAAAAAAATT
This sequence comes from Lichenostomus cassidix, assembly GCF_008360975.1. Taxonomy (NCBI): domain Eukaryota; kingdom Metazoa; phylum Chordata; class Aves; order Passeriformes; family Meliphagidae; genus Lichenostomus; species Lichenostomus cassidix. Next base: position 12,721,807 of record NC_139483.1, read on the forward strand.
CCCACTATGACAAACTGTGCAAAGAAGCAACTGATCATCTGGTACCACCAAAGCCACCCCCCTGACTTAATATAACCAATAGAATAAGAGAACTGTGCAGCCAATGAACACTAATTCTTTTGTTTGCTGAAATATATAAAGGGTGAAACAAATCAGGAGAAATATGTACAGTGGAGGTTGGTTGATTATACAATTAGGTGTGACCATTTTGTCCATTTGTTTGGTGTCCATAGGCTGGGATAATTCTACAGTGTGTGTAGCTACTTTACTATTAAGTGCTAGATCATTTTAAAGAATGGATTGATTGATGTATTGATGTTTATAGCAAGGTAAGGATTAAAACACTCTGCTTGACTGATTAAGGATTTTCTGTCTTGCTGGAAATCTCTGAATATGTTAAGTAAAATGAAACTGGTGAAAACTTCCATCTCATGTTTTCTCCAGCCACGGGGTTTATCCTCCACTTTTCTCTTGTTTTGTGAGTCTAGTCCTTTTCTCATTTGCTTTTCTTCCAGGTATGAGACTACAATGTTCCAGAAAATTGTAGCTTTAAAAGTACTCAGCATGAGCTAAATGCAGCAGCCAGAAAAGCCATCACTTATGTTGGTGACATTAACCCGATTTTCTTTAACAAAGAGAAATGGGAACTAATAATCTATGGAATGAGGCTGTCTTGTAGCATAACATAGATTTTCAGCCAGTTTTGAACATAATTCCCTGTGTTTATGTGGTGTCCAGTCTTGGGACAAGATATCTTGTCCCTATTAAAAGAGTTCAGAGGTGGAGGATTGATGTAAAGGAATGTTTGCTAATGTCTTGGAGGAGGTGCTTGGCTGAAATTATTGATAGGAAAGGGAAGAAAAAGAAGAAAGCACTGAATTGCCGTTATCACATGCACCTGTCCCACAGGCAGGTTATGGGATACTTGGGAAATAGGGGCATGATGAGTACAAAGTGACTCCATGAAATCTCCTCAGGGTTTAAAATGTCCTGGTTCTTTGAAAGGAAAATGTTTTCCTCAATGTATTCTAGTGAGGATGATTAAGTGAGTCTTTCGAAGAATTTTTCAACCACTCAGGAATGAAAAAACAGAACAGTGGGTCTTTGAGATGGAAGAGACCAGTTTAAGTGATCTGCTCTGTAAATGTTACTTTCTGGCACTGTAGGACTCCCCCTTTCAGTGCATTTTCTGGGATTTTTTTGGGGTGGGGATACTTTTTCAGGGGATTTGTCCAGCCATTGAGGGTTGGTATGAATTAGTCCTGCTTTGTTCTTTATATTTGATTTGAAAACACCTGAAGACCCATAAAAATCCAGGAAGTTTTTAATTATCATAGAATCACAGAATGTGCTGATTTAGAAGGAACCCACAAGGATCATTGAGTCCAACTCCTGGCCCTGCACAGAACACCCCAGGAGTCACACCATGCACCCAAGTGCATTGTCCAAACACTTCCTGAGCTCTGTCAGGCTTGATGCTGTGACCTCTGCCCTGGGAGCTGTTCCAGTGCCCAACCACCCTCTGGGGGAAGGATCTTTCCCTGATATCCAACCTAAACCTGACACAGCTTCAGGCCATTTCCTCAAGTTCTGTCACTGGTCATGAGGAGACCTTGCGGCACTGTTAAAATTTTGAGTTCAAGGAATATGTCAGAAAGCAGCTGGGGAGCTCATCCACGTGGTCTCATTGCACAGGTGTCAAAGCATTGTCACAATACCAATTTTTTATGGGTACAGAACAATATTCTCTGTGCTTTGCCTATTTCTATTCTGTTTAAACCCCAGAAATTTAAATTCAGAGTATGCACTTTTCAAGACATTGTTGTGGTGTTTTTCATCCATGTCATTGCTAAACTTCTTACTGCTCCAACTTGCTTACTGTTCAAAGAACTGGACATTTTTAGACTGTTTTGTAAGCTTCGATATTACTGGATGGACTATTGTAGATAAGGAATTCTTAGTGCTATCTTACTGGGATGTTGATACCATGGGATCGGTTTGCTCTCCCTATCAAAACAGCATGGATTTTTTCTCACACTGTTCCTGCTTTTTTTTTCCTGTCAGTTCTTTAATTCTCTGACAGTTTAACTGATCGGTGTGACAAAAATTTGGTTTAACCACTGACTCTTATAGATGCTATAGGCTGAAGCAAAGCATCTTTTCAGCAGCTCTTGGAAAACTGAGATTAAAAGCAATCAAAGAATACAGATATTTCTTGACTTGGGGGTATGTTCGAACACACGGAGCAGAAAAGGCTCATACAAATCTAGTTAGGCGAAGAGATTAGTTCCCACAAACCCACAAAAAGCACTATAAATGAAACTGATATGTCTGAATTTGGAAGTTTCTTTGAAGTTTGTTTCATAGAATTGGTTTTCAACCCTACAAGGTGTTTTCAACTGCCAACATTCCTCCACATTCTTATTTCCTATCAGCACCATGATATCTCTGCCATGAATCAAGGGCAGTGGTGATGACCAGAAGGAGCTCAGCCAGAAAAGTCCCTTTGTTCCAGGGCCTGGGCAGCTCTCACCTGAGAACATGTGGATTAATGGTGGAAGCCTCATTGCTTCAATGGCTGATAGAGGAAAAATGATTTGATATGTCAAAAAAAAAAAAAAAAAAGCAGGAAAGCACCTTGTCCTTTTCTTGAATGCACTTTCTCCTTTTTGAGATGTAGATTGCCAGAAGACTTAACAGCAGACAGAAACATTAAAAATAGATGAGTGGGTGACTGTACACACTCTCTTTTCAAGTTTTCTTGCATGATAGCAGTAGTAATCCAGTGTGGTTTTATTGGCACTAACATACAGAGGTACATGTGCATTCCTTCTTCTCAAGAAATAGAGTTTTTTAGATCCCTCCTACCAAAAGAATTACATACATACACATATATAATAAATAAAAATTAAAATCTCTTCCATTGCCTTGAACTCTGAGAGCTTTGCTGCAGATTAGTTCAAATTAATTTATGCACACTTTCTCTCTGTGATTGTCTACCTCTTTTTTTTGGCTGTAAATTAGGTTGGTCTCTGGAATGATATTCCCCAAGAGGTGAGCAAGGTCAGTGGATAAGTTACCCACCAAGACAGTGTGTGGAAGTTGGTTGAATTCTTGAGACCTCCTACAGAGCTGTGCTGACTCAAAACCCAATCTCTTGATACAGAAGTGTGACAGCAACTTAATCTGAGGGATACTATATGAAATTGGGTAATATTTCCCTTTTAAGTCTAATTGGAGCTGTCCAAGTTGATCTTTTGACTTTGCCCTTGTTCTTTTTTCAGGGAAAACTCCCCAAAGTTCATCTCCTTTACACTTGCTGCGTTCTCCTCTCCTGCATACACAAGTAAGGCTGAGTCAGCCCCACCAGAAAAATCTGCTTTTCATGCATTTTTGTTGCCACTGACCAGACACTGTTGCTGCAGTCCAAAGCCAATTTCATCCTTGTCGGGTAAAAGAATTTACTGCTTAATTAAGAAGTAGCCCAATGTAGAGCTTCCAAATAAAACATGCAAATTACAACCCCATCCTTATCTTTCTGGCTTTAGGCCAATGCCACTGCCCACCTTGGAAAATAATCTTCCTTCCTCATAGTTGACCTGTTTTTCCAGTGTCCTAAAATGATTACAGGATGCTACTGCTCTCAACAATGCTGTTTAACATCAATGCTAGCCAGCTCAAATCTGGGAGCCTAAAAAGAGTTTTTCAGTCTCAGTCTCCTTGTTTAGAGGGACTGAGTTTGCAAGCAATAGCAACTAAAGCATTTTACCTCTCATTATTTGCCAGATTTTTTTTTTGTCCATATAATTGTAGAGAAAGGCTGAAGGACAGAAATCAGTATTTTTGAGGTTAATACTGTCCAAAAAGAAACAAAATTCTGTGAAGAGGTTTTTTTGAGGTCCCAAATGGTTCATAAGCCACATGGAAATTAATATAATGGAAATTCAACTTTGCAAAAAACCAGAAACAAAACATAAGAAAAAGCTGTTAAAAGCAGGTTATAATAATTTACAATAGTCTTAATAGAATTTATGTTACTGTCTTTTCATCTGCACTTCATTTGTATGGCTTATAGCAGAAGATGTTCTTTATCTGGGCTTGAATCAAAGCTGATTTCCAAAATAATATTTCCAAGAACTTTTTATGATGTTGTAGGTCCCATGTAGTGAATACACTAGACTTTCACAAAGGGAAGTTATCATAATTTGATGTTTGCCCAAGATTACTTGCTCTACCTGTGGTACAATGGTCCTTTATGATCCTGAGCAAATCACAACATTTTTTGTTGTGATCTGGCACTGGTCTGAACTGAAGAATATACCAGAGAGGTCCTTCCAGCCTGAATTATCCCTTTATTGTGTGGTTCCATCTTGAGGCCACTCGATTTTGCCATGCCAGAGCAGTCTAGGTCATTTGATGTGAGCCTAGATTGACACATGGTCCTGAATTGCAGATGTGATGAGGTTTTGTGACAGGAAATAAACTCCATTTTATCCAAGCCAATAAAAGATAAAAAGTGTATTTTACTCTTTAACATTAAATATTAATTTTTTTTTTCCAAACACAGGCCTTATGAATTTTGTATTAGCTCCATTTTTGAAAGCAATATGGTATTTTTGTGCTTCACTGTTTCTATGAAATAGTGCAATGGTCTGGTGTTGCAAAATAAATGTGTATTTATGAACCAGTAATAACAAGTAATATAGTGGAAAGTCCTTGAGGAAATTAATAATTCTGTAACAGGATTTTAATCATGTAAAGAGAAGAAGGCATAGAATTACGTATTTAATAAGGGAGATAAAACCCAGAGGTGGTTATCTTCTCATTGGGTGAACAAACTCTGTCCCCTGAGTTGATTTGAATCACAGAATCCCGGGATGGGTCAGCCTGGAAGAGACCGCAGTGGGTCATCTGGTCCAAGCTCGCTGCCCAAGCAGGGTCATGCAGAGCACTGGCACAGGGTGGTGTCCAAATGCTTCTTGAATATCCCCAGCTGGGGAGACTCCACAGCCTCTCTGGGCAATCTGTGCCAGTGCTTGGTTACTGCAAAGTAAAGAACTCTTCCTCGTGTTCTGGTGGATCTTCCCGGACATCAGTTCCTGCCTGGCGCCCCTTGTGCCATTTAGGGTTGTGGGAGAGAAAGATGAGGTGACAATGTGACCCAAATGGTGTCCATGTGCACTGCTTGCTGTAGTGGATTCACTCAGACCAGAGGGGATTTAAAGCTGAGGTGACAAGTTCTTGTCTTTTCTATGCTTCACTATCAAGCTTAATGTTTCCTGATGGAAAAGCTTCCCCTTTTTCCCAATTTAATAACTTTTAATGAAGTCTTCTGTAAACAAGTGTATCACACCAACTGCTCAAAAGAAAAGCAAAGTAAAACTTTCAGATAATTACCATATACTGGTTAAAATTGTTTGGATGGAATTAAAGCTTGTGAAGAATTTCCATGTCCCTAAAATCTGATCCAATGTGGTCATCCTGGGTGAAATTAGGCCTTCATTTACTCTCACACAGTACTAGTTCTCTAAAATTAGTTTGCACAGATGTGAGGGCAGAATTTAAACAGACCCACTCTGTTTAATATATATATATATATAATAAATAGATTTTATTTATATATGAAATCCAGTAAAGGAGATTAAATAGAGTAGGATAACAAGTAATTTTTTTTGTTATTCAGTCTCTTCCTTCTCCATTGACTGTTCATGTGTATGTATAGAATACTTTCCCAGGTTCTGGTTTATGCAGGTTATGTGTGATATAAAATGCTATTAAAGGTTGTAGGTCTGCGTATTCAGCTAATAAATAATAACTAATATTTTTTATGTAATATTGATACAGAAATGACTAATTTTAATAGAATAACTCTTGATTTTTTTCTGTTAGTGTGATTTAAACAAACTAACAAAGTTTGGAACTGGTCATTCTCCTTAAGAGGCATGAAGAGCAACTCTTAACATATTACGATGTTAAAATATTCAGTCTTCTTTGACAGACAAATGTGTACTGTGAAGGCATGCGGGAAAAAAACCAATTCAGAATAAAATCTGCAGTGCTGCATCAGCTCTGGGGTCTCCAGCACAGGGAGGGCATGGAGCTGCTGGAGTGAGTCCAGAGGAGGGACACTGAGATGATCAGAGGGCTGGAGCACCTCTCTAACTAGGAAAGGCTGAGAGAGTTGGGATTGTTCAGCCTGGAGAAGTTTTCAGGGTGATCTAATTGTGGCTTTCCAGTACCACAAGTGAAGTTACAGGAAAGATAGAGAATGGCTTTTTACAAGAGTGTGTAATGACAGGAAAGGGGAAATGCCTCCAAATTGAAAGAGACTGGGTTTGGATTGGATATTAGGGAAAAATTCTTTGTGTGAGGGTTTTGAGGAAGTGGCACAGGGTGCCCAGAGAAGCTGTGGATGCTCCATCCCTGGAGATCTTCAAGGCCAGGTTGGATGGGGCCCTGAGCAACCTTGGATAGTGGAAGGTGTCTCTGCCCATGGCAGGGGGGATTGGGACCAGATGATCTTCAAGGTCCCCTTCCAACCAAAACCATTCCATGATCCTATGATTCTATAAAAATTATTGCTCTCACATGCACATATTTCTGCAGTCCCTTTGTGAGAACAACCAGGTTGAAAAATGCTGTCAGAGACGTCATCTTTTCTTGCCCTGAAACCTCTGTCCTTGGTGGCCTTATTCAGATTGTAGTGCAGTGCATCACAGCCGAACTACTGTGCAGCCACAGCCACTGGCACTGTGAGGTTACAATGTACTGAAAGACTTTATTTTTCACATAGTGTGAAATCTGATAAAAGAGTATATACATTTCTCTGGGAGAAAAAAAAAGGTTTTATACATCAAATTGTAAATCATCTGTATTTACTTTAAATTTTAATGAAATGCAATATGGTACAGGCTGCATAAAGCAATTTAAGCCACTTCTCTGTACATTTGAAAAAGTATAAATAGATAGCTCTTTACTCCGACTCTGTATTTCAGTTATTTAATAAAGTTTTCATAGGTAAAAATTTATGCAGGAAAATAAATTTATTTTGTAATATGATGGCAAAGCCTCAAAACATAGCTTTACAAGTCAGACCAGAGGGGGATTGTTTATGTATTTGCTGAGTGGAAAGAACATACAAATGAGTTATTGCTGATAGGCAAGTGGCTCAGCTTGTAAAAAGGTAAGAGCAGGGTTGTTCTCCCTGCAAAGTGCTGCAGGAACACTTGCAGGCAAACAACATGTGGTTGATGCCTTTCCTGAGGTAGATAATGACCCTGTAGTGGGCATGAATCTCCTGATTAGACAGGCTTAAAGAGTTGAGCATGGCCCAGTTTACATTTGAAATGAGTTCAGGGCACTATTGCTTCAAACATTTGACTCATTTCCAGTGAAAATATTTCCTACAGTTGTACACACTCCTCACCAATGGTCAACTGTGCTTTCACTGCTGGTCAAAATGTCATTGGCCTTAGACATTGTCCAGGTTGAGCTGGCCAGAACAGAAAAGGATTCACTAGAAAAATAAGTATATCAAGCAGTTTGAATTTCGCAGGCTTTGAAACTGGTCTGTCCTTTTCCCATCCTTCTTATTTTTATAATTTAAAATAAACAAGAATATTTTTTAGGCAAAGTGTCATGCAGGTTGACATCTACTAAGTGATTTTTTTATTTTAACATTTAACATTTATTTTTAACATTTTTTTATTTTAAATATTTTTATTTGGATACTGACAAAAAGCAGTTGCAAAATGCTGTAAAAGACAGCAAAAGTAGAATATGCTCTACGTTTTAAAGTTTTTATACAACATTCACATGCAAAGGGTCAATTCCCATGTAATCTTCAAAAAGAAAATGCTTTGCCTACTAGATGAGGGTGGAGCAATGGATATTGGCTACCTGGGATTTAAGAGGGCTTTCAATGTTGTGTCCTGTAAGAGCCTCACAGAGAAGCTAAAAAAGCGTGGAATAGAAATCTCAGTGGGAATCTTTCTAACATATAGAAATACTAGAAGAGAGTGTGCAAAGAGGGTGAAGCCAGGCTCTCTAGGGGTGTTTAGGGAAAGGACCAGAGGCAATGGATAAAAGCAGAGACACAGGAAGGTTAATCTCACCATCAGGAAATACCCTTTTACTGTGAGGGTGGCTGAACAGCTGCACAGGTTGCCCAGAGAGCTTGATGGAATACTCATCTTTGGATATACTAAAAACCTGCCTTGACATGGTCCTGGTTTTGTAAGGGGTTGGACCACAGGTTCCTGCCAACCTCGACCATTCCATGTTTTTCCATGATGCAGGAGTGACAAGAATCCACTAGAACTTGAGTACAGCCACATACACAAGTGTTTCCCATTTCATGTAACAGGGAAAGAATAGAGAGAACACTTCTTGGAAGTTGCAGAAGTTTCAAATATTTCAAAAGTAGAAATAGTTAGTTTTGTTTATTTATTTTTTTTTAATGCAAAACCAGTCTCCTTGGAGCTACAGTGGATGTTAGGCAAAGGTACATGTGAACTGATAAACACAACAGAGGAGGAATGGAGCCCTTCTGTGTTATAGACTTCTCCAACAATAAAGAATATTAAAAAGTAAAAAAAGTAAAAATAATAAAAGCACCTATAAAATTTTCTTTAGATATCATGAAAGATTTTGCTCATTCTTGGGGGAGACTACTTTTCATGCTGATAAACATGCTGATAATTTCCATCATATCTCCCATGGTTCCTCAGCAGAACACTGCACCCTTTATACCAATCCAGTGTTTCCCTCATGGCAGAGAACTCCAGAAGGTGATATACAGGAAGAGCCAAGAGACCCTTCACTATGAAAAATAGTTCCCAGATACGTTACCAGACTCAAAAATGAAAAAGAATAGATCTGTTCCTCTGTTTCTTTAGAAAGCAATAATAAAAGGACGATGTATCTATATCCCCAAAAAGATAAGCTTTATCCCTTTCTGAATTTGAAACATCAAGTGAAGTATGAAGGAAATTCAGCCATGTCTGTAATAAAAAAAAATAATTAAAAAGTCTAACTTTGTTTGTTTTTAAGTGTGGTATGGAGAAACATATTTAGCAACCAGCCACAAGGCAGTAAAATTGATTTCTGGTTTATCTGGTATAGCTCTGAGTCTCTCACTGAGCTGGGAAATAATTGATTGCTTGGAGCCTTGTAGCAGTAGTTAAAAATTGATAAATGCTAAAGCCGGCACAGTGTTTTATAGATTCTCAAGAATTGTGGAGCCTCCATATTTCTTTCTCATCACCAGCTCTAGATCATGTGGTGAAATTTAAAAGACATTTCATCTTAGTAAATTATATTCTGCAAATCTAAGCCCTTTTGCTGTGGGATAGAAAGCAGAATCTTTAGTCACACAGCACTGATGAGCAACATATGAAGCCATGCATGTTTTTGCAGGTCAGCCTACTGGTTTAGATCAGCTGATTAGATTACAGTAAAAACCTACAAAACATCTCTGTCTGTAATCATAGTTTGTTAAATCAATGTTTAGAAAAAGTATTAGTATTGATAGCTAAGATGGTTGTAAATAAAACTGCTATACTAAAATAAACAGCTGTAAAAATTCAGTATTGGGTGCCATATAACAAAGAAAATGTTGCAAGTTTTCACTAACAAAAGTTTTTCTTCATTCGTACAGGATCTGGCTTTATATATATCAGCTGACTTTTGTACTGGGGCACATGTCCTGGTGTTATATGCACCTTAGTACAAATTGTCACAGCATAGTGATGCTTCTTCCACATCACATTAGTAAATAAATATCCTAGTTTCATTATCATTCACTAAAATAAAAAAAAAAACAATAAGTGAAAGAATTAGTTATTGAGGCAAATTTTACTACAAGTTCTTCAACAGAATAAAAAATACAGCAGGCAACAGAACTCAGACTCTGCCTTTTACATCTTCTTATATTTAGAGCTAGTGCTCAGATTATTTATTTGCTGACTATTTTGCTAGGAATACAAAAATATTTTAAATTTTTTCTGTAAAGTCAGCAAATCAGCACTTAACTTCAGCATTGCTGCCTACATCTGGGATCAAACTGCAGTTCCCATTTACAGATCAGTGAGACAGGTGATTAGCATCAAAATACTCTGTTTATTCATGAAAAACCTAATTTCTAAGGCCATGGGGTGAAGTTGATCTTCAAGTCAGACTACTTCTTGTATGACAGAGTCCATAATATTTCACATTGCAATGCTTGTAGCAAACCCAATGGCCTTAGGAATACAGCATGTATTGGTATTTTTCTTGTCCTCATTATGAATGTTTTAGAACAGCTAATGTGATGAAGACTTAAAACATAATTACAATAATGATGGCATTAAATCCTTGTCCTCCACTTGCTCCTTTATTTTCTACTTTGGGACTGTTTTGTCTACAGCCCTGAAAAAGAGGATAGAGAGGGAAAGAAATACAGGTGAACACAACCATATTCTGAAGGAGCTGTTTTCACACCAAATCACATGGCACTGAATAAACACTAATTAAAATGTCCCTAGGGAGACTGATTTTTTTTTTTTTTTAAATTGGGTTCTTCTTCCCCCCTTTCACCTCCAAATCATACTGACATGGGGCATCATCTGGAGCTCCACCAGGATAGCGGACCCTGTGAGGTCAGCTTCCTCCTTATCCTGCATACTTTTCTAACTCAATTAGCTTCACTACTCCAGCTTCAGTGGTGCTGGCAAAACAGATATTAAACAGAGAGCTTTGCAGCTAAAAGTGCTACATTCTTCTCATGCAAATAAGTGTATGTGTGTGGGTTTCATCAGCTTGTATGCTAGGTGAGGTATTTTACTATAATCTGCATTACCTAGACTGGAAGGTATGGTGATGGTTTGTCACCATGAGTTTCTTGCTGAAGAATGCTAATGTAGCTTTTAAAAATACATAATTCTACATGTATTACATTAAATTGTGTACATCAATGGAATTCTCTCCAAAAGGCCAGAGACTTTGGTTTGGACCAAACAGTTAGGTTTGGATGCAATGGGATGAGATACACGTAGCCTCTTTAGTCTTTGTATGTCCTAATATAATGTTTCTTTGAACAGTTTTTAAACAAAAACCTCTTTAAACATGAGAATTTTGAATTATCAGAAATTTAATCTCTTTTACCCAAACCACTTGCGTTGTACTGGCAGTGAATTTTCCCTGGGAAAGAGAGGCTCCAATTGGACAGTAAGGTTCTGATTTCCTGTTTCCATCTTTTCTCAGCTTTTAGGGTTTCAGTGGCTTCACATTTTCATAGGTGGAACATACTCAGATGCAACGCTGTACTTAAAAATAGATGTCGCCTCAAATGCAACACTGTGTTGAGATGCTGTGCAAACCCTGCATGTAATTCATCTTCCTAATGTTATATCCCATTAAAAGTAGACAAGTAATAGTGTAGGACATAAAACAAACAAGCAAGCAAAAAACATTTAGTGCAGAAATCTCTTGTAGGTTAATAAGTAGTTTGCAGGAAGAATCTTCTGATTTTTGTAGAAAGCAGGATTTAAAAGTTGTCAAATTTGTAACTGTCAAAAAAACCCAACTGAAAGATAAGCAGAGAACCATCAGTTCCTTCTCAAAGCTCAAAGTTATGTCTTTATCTAAAAAGAAACATGATGAATCATCACATTTGCACAGTTCTTTCCTTTAAATATTTTCCATTTCTTCACAATTCAGATCACTCTGTTGCAGTAAGAATATATTGTCATTTTGTGACTTAAAGTGTTGCCATATAATATGACAGCATCTTTCATTATGGAATCTAATTTCATTCTTTTGAATTTAAATTACTTTTCCTTACTCATTACATGTCTTTTCTGTAACTTTCATTACAGGCATTTTTCTTTTGATAATTCACAAACATCCATAACTTCTGATAACTTTGTCTCCAAGGACAGAAAGATAAACAGGATATCCTTGAATAGTTGTAATCTTCTTGATCTTCAAAATGCAACTGTATATTATGTTGGGTGTTTAAAAGCACAAAACCAGAAAAAAACCTGATTAATTTCTCTTTAAACAGATCTACTATTAGAAATGCAGATAACATCTAATAGTGAGCTAAAGTCTTCAAGTAGCTGTCAAGCATGTTTCCACACAATATTTAAAACTGGAATTATGCCATTTTGCCATTATATATATATATTTTCCAGCTGTGGACTCCACGGAACAACATGAACAAGATTGTGGGATCATTCTCCTAACTAATTGTGGCGAGCACAGACCTTTCCTGTGAGAAATCTTTCTCTCTTCTTCCTGTGTTTTATAAACAAAAATAAAGTTTGGATGTTGTTGGAACAGCGTCTCAAGATATGAATGATTCAAGCTGGCCAATCAACCTGGGGGGAGGTTTTGAACTGGCCCAATCTGAGTGATCTTTGAAAGTCTATATAAGTTGGAATTAATTAATAAATTTAGAACAATTCACCACACATTCGAGCCTCAGTTTCTCTCTCTCTGCTAGCTGTTCAACAGCGACGACTAATATGGCATGAGACCCACTCTGCTCCATAAACTAATGGTCCATGTTGCCCATGGGAAACGAGTAGGGAGATAGTAGGAATTCACCATGTGGATTCCTGCGGGGCTCTGCTGGTCCTTCTTCACACCACTCTGGGATGGAGGAGGAAGAATGAGCACTCTCACCCTTGGCTGGGTAATTATTTTTCTCACAGGTGCTCAGTTACGAATTGCAAGTTACAACTTACAAGTTATGAATTTTCAAATTAGAAACGACATGAATGAATTAACAAGGAGATGAACTAGTTAATTCACATTAGACTAGTTTTACAAGTGGGATTCAGCCCTTTTTTTGTGTGTTTGCTTTATTTACTAATGAACTCATAAAATAAAGGTTGGAATGTAGTTGGCCAAGAGGAGATATTCTGCATGAGGTATGCCTAATTCCTGGGGAGCTTTGCCTCTGCTCTGAGCTGGCCAAATACGTGCCAGGAATGTTGGCTCTATTCTGACAACCCTGACTGCAAGACCAGGTGTGTAGTGACAGTCACAGCAACATGGTCATCAATTCTGCTGATGATGTTCATAGATGACAAATTCAAACAAAGCAAGTTTTCTCCTCAAGGTGCTAGCTGTTTCTAAAAATTTTTAAAAATTAAGAATTCGTGTCCAGAACAATGACATAGGAGTGCCTCTTTTTTTCCTTTTTTTTCTTTCCCTGTGGAACTGTAGTACCAGTTTGGTTCCTCACCATGATTTATTACTTTTTCTGTATATTTTGGCCCCAGTTTGCGGTCCTGGAAGAAGGCCCCTGCAGAATATGGAGCTTTCTGATTGGGCCCATCTCCATCTCCATAACGAAAAAGGCAGATTTAGAAATGCAAAATTCTAAGTAATTATGACTGCTTTAAAAAAAAACCAAAACCACAAAACCATCAGTTTCTTTTTATGGGCTGTTAGATTTTTCTTTGGATTTAACATTTTTATTGCTACTGAAAGATTTTTAGTGCTGAAAATGAAATATAGAAGTAATCCTAAAACGTTGGGGTTTGGGAGAATGGCCACATTGGTAATTACCCATAAGCCTTCACAACAGAGCAAGAAATGTTTCTGTGATTTATTTCTACTGCTTAGAAAAATCTAGAAAGCCTGTACAATACAGCATGCCCTGATATTAGCTTTACCTCAGCAACCTTACTGAAGCTTAACTTAATGAAGTAATAAATTCAGAAATGTGTTTCTGCATGCATTTGTTTCATAGATTTATGATACATAAATCCACTTATAAAATGCATTGGGATACAAAGTCGACACTGCAGAAACTTCCTAAATACTGATGCATGTATTACAGTCTCTATTACCAATAATATATAGAAGGTAGAACATTTACTTTAATGATGATGAACAGAGGCTAGACACAGACTGACTGATATATGCATAATTCTCAATAGCTGCTAAAAGAAAAAAAGATATTGCCTCTATATAAGAGGTAAATAATTTTATATCTGTGCATTATATTTGCTCTTGTTCCTATTTATCCTGTATGGAGGCTATAGACTTAAAAGCATTTAGGCAAATCTACTTATACCAGTAGAAATAGCTTCATTATATTGCATCAACCACTTCTGGGTGAAGAGTTTAGAGGAAAATTGTGACTTGCTTAAAAAGAATAGCAAATTTCCACTAACATTCTAGAATCTTATACTGGCAAAGTTTGGGCAGCCTGGGACCACAAAAAAATATGCTTTAGTTCATAAAACGTGGCTTTGCTTATAAAAATACACTTTCAAAGGTTTTAAACTTCACAAGAATTTAACATTAGTGAGCGTGTAACAATGATCATGCCTGTGAGAAATCCTGCCAGTGAAACCACCAAATTATTTACCAAAATTTTACTCATCACCTTAAGGAACTCACTACTGTAAGAGAAAAGACAACAAAATGCTGTCAAGTTAATTTTACCTCAGTATCCCCTGGACTTACATCAAGAGTTAAAGTTAATTCACAAACCACTGTTGCAATATTTGGGCATGTTCCCTTCCCTTCACCCTTTTTTTTTTTTTTTTTTGGGAAGCTATTTCTGACATATTGGGATGCTCATGGTGCTTCAGGGGTTGTCATTTGAAAGACTTCACTCATGGATGACAATGGGAAATAAGGTATTTAATACTGATCCAGATAAACCATGAAATTCATATATCTGAGGCGCTGAGATATCTCGTAAAGCTTCATTCATAAACTCCCTACAGTATTCCTACTTAAGCCAGCCTTCCAGAAAAACCTATCCTCTGGGATGTGCTGCAGAACACTTATAGAAGCTGCTTACTGAAGCAGGGTGTACCTCCCATGAAGAATAGGAATAGGAATAGGAACCCAAACCATGAGAAGACTTCCTTCTCTTGACACATTAGGCTTGCACAGGTGGATGTAGGAATCCATGTTAACTGACTTGAGAAGTTTGATATCTCTCTGAGGAAAAAATGATATATTTTCAACTCAATTAAAATTAAATCTTGACGATTTTATTGGATTGTACCAAAAGCAATATATTTCTGGAAAATATAATTTAGTCTAATATGCATTTTTGGAGGAAAAATGTTTTATCAAAAAAACTTTCCACTTGTTCTCTCATTCATAAGCATACTGCTTTCATTTCTTGATTTGCTGTTACTTGTAATGCTAAGCACATAAAGCAAGTGCAGGCATTTTCAATTGAATTTGTTCAACAGCCCAGTGGATCTCATTTCTGATTTTCTTTCTAAGTAACCCCATAAATGAAGATGAGATATTAATCTGGGAATTCATATGCATCCTTTTTGAAATCTTCTATAACAGCAGGTACTGGTGTACACGTGTTTGAGCAGGTACATGCTAGGACTTTGCAATACCCATGGACCTTTGGGCTGCACATTCCAGACACCTGTGTGTGTACATAAATCTTAGAAGGAATAGCTGTGCATGAATAATAACCTCCATCAGAGCCTGTTATGAACATGCACAGCACACCTTGAATACCTGACTGCAAATTGCAGCTTCAACGAGGTTTGTCCATATCTGCCCATTTCTCCTGTGTGTGTCCATGGATGGATGAGGTTATGCATAACCTCTAATGCTGTAGATGGGGAATTATGTTCACATTCATGCTGGAGAAGAACATTTGGGAACAGCTTTGTTTCCAGCAGTGTGTTGCAGGTTTCAGTGCATTACCTTGCATTTGGTACTGAAGGCTACAAAAATATATCGTTGTGCCATTGTATTTAAACAGCCAGCAAAATTAAGAGGCAGTTAGGATTACACAGCTGGGATTATCCCTATGATAACTACCATAAAGGTGTGATTACATCCTGGAACTGCTTAGTAAACAAATAGTTTAAAAAAAAAGGCAAGGTATGTCCATAGGTTGACCTTTTCCTGCAGTTCACATGCAACATGCAGCTTTCAGAGACTCAGCAGGACATTTTATCCATTTGAAAACAATTTGATGCTCAAATTCACTTGTGAAAACACTGACCTGTCTTTCTTTGCAAGTGCACATGTGCATGTAAATGAGAGCAGAGTTTGTCCTGGAAATTGCAGACACAGCCCACACTGTTACCCAGCATTTCTAAGAACATCTGCAGCATATCCTGGGACTCTTTTCTGTGACTGAAAGCGATGTCTATGCTTTTGGCATCTGAATATAGTGATTCAAAGCCTCTTCAGTACAGGGAAGAACTGGGTATTGTTCATGTGCTGAGACTGTGTTAAATGACCAAACTCAAAGTGCATTTCATAGACGAAGGAAGTGGCTTGCTTTGCTACAAGTCCCAAGGAACCAGCTATAGATTTACACAGCTGGTACATGGACGTTTATCCAGTTGTATCTATCTGAAAATGATCTTTCTGAACTGCATTAAAAGGTTATTGGATTCAGTTACATTCACGTGAATATCCTTTATAAAGAATATGTGATGATAGTAATAATCTAAGATAAAGGAGGGAAACCTATTTTAATTTATGGACTTTACACAGAGATCGTATTTTGTGTGCATTATGCATGTTCAATCCAACTGTGGAACGGTTAAATACTCTCAGAACATGTTATTTAATCTTGTTCTCTGTATTGTATTCAGCAAATTTAGATCCTAACATGTAAATAGATATGCTGTCTGGCATATATCTGTCTGCTGGCTGTTCAAAATCTCTCATAACTAAGAAGAAGCTTGCTATGGTTTAACCCAGGAAGCTGGCTTGGACCATAGTGGGAGAACCACTGGATCTTTAATAAAATCAATAATTACAAAAAATTATAATATAGCATAATACAGAATAACTGGCTGTTGAATGCCAGGAATGTAACATAACTTTGATATTTCTTGATATTTTGGTCTCAATGGTGAAATATTGTAAACATCTTTACTCTCTTTTCCTCGGGTAAATTGACACACACCTCAGGCACATATTCAGCTTTAGTATTTCATTCTTCTTTAACTCATGTGCAGGACATAAGGGAACATTTCCACCTGTGCAATTACTTCCTCTGATGTTGCTGCAGAAAGTGCCTGAGAACGCACCCTGTACCGATTGAATCAACTATTTCTCTTTATCACACTAAATCATCTCCAACCATTTATGTTCCCTGTGTGCTAGAAATGCTGCCAAGGCAGAAAGAGGCCTGAAATAAAATGGGAAAAATGATTGATTGGCATTTGCAGGAGGAGCCACTGGTCAGAGCAGTTCCAGGAGCATCTCTTGCTCATCGACACACTAACGATGGCTGTGACACTGCCTTCCCCAGGCCATGAGGAGCCAGCTACAGAACTGCAGTGACACATTGATTGTGGGGTTTGAGGGGAAGAAAAGGCTTCTTGTAACATTTCTACTGCTGCACCCATGCTGATTCCAGTACTGACAGCTACTGCCGATGGATGAGAGGCTCTGCACTCTGCTGGGGCTAAGAAATCACAATATCATCAGAACCTGAAGAGTTGTAAGTGAGAAGACAGATGGGAGTGGCTGCCCTTCCGTGAACCAGCATTTGCTGCCTGTAATTGCACAGTGAGATATAGGAAAGCATAGTTTATGTGTAGCATGTAGCAGATGCTTTGAGTGCCTTCCAGTTGGGTTAAAAGTTGCCCTTTCAGGTATCTCCAATTCCAGACTGATTTTCTACACCATGCAACGGCCAGAAATTATTATTAGTGTCTTTTGTTTTCAATATTCATACAGGAAAAACATGTAAGACACATACCTGAGCAAAAATGAACAAAAGCCATTTCTTGGGAAAGTAGAGAATGAAAATCTCTTATATCTATGCAAAGTGCCATCCAGGAAAGTCTCTGATGTCACAAGAGTCTCAGAAGTTGCAGGTCTGTCTCCACAGCCTGCACAAAACAGTCCCTCTGATGGACAAAAGAAACATGCCAGACAGCAGAACACCTGGGAAATTTGGTACTTTGGCTACCTACATGGGCCAGAATTGTGGAATTGGACCAGTTTAGATCACCTGAGGACCTGAGGGAGTTTTAAGCTATGGTAGTTGAGAGAGACACAAAATAGTCCACAGATGCTTACAGGCATGTGTAGCTCTAATAACATGAAGTCTCTGCTTTGAGCCACACTGACAGAAGAATGCAAAACACAAGCAAGGGACAGGAAGAGACATGAGGCAGAAGAGATTTAAGTGAGGAGCAGGAAGCAGGGGGTTGTGGCCATCACCCTACTGGGCACTAATAAGATGCACAATTTGCAGGGGAGAACTCAGCCAGCCAGGCTCTGAAAGGGGCTGTATCTCTCAAACCACCCTGTCTGTCCCTGATAAGCTTCAGTAAATTTTTAAAATGCACTCCACTGTTGCTGTTAGCAGTAAAATGGACAAACACTCCATGTCACCAACTGAAAGGACGGGTCATTTACTGGGGAGCTTCGAAAAAAATAATTTCCCAATGAACTGGCAATCCTGCTGTTCGACCAGCTCTAATGGTAAGCAGTGCTGTATCAATTACTTCCAACGCAGCAACTGTCACTTGTTTTGGAAATTTGCATCTTTGAAATGCATATTTTCAATCAACACTTTAGACTTCAGAGCTGTCACTACCTTCACATGTCACTGCCGTTACCACAATCACAAGTCATTTCTTATCAGAGTGATTGCCAGCAGTGCACTTCTGCCAAAACCGTCAATGCAAGTGGTTATAAGCTCTAATAAAATAGTTTAAAATAGTGTGTGTATGTGTGTGTGTGTGAATGGGCTAGATAGAGAGGGAGAGAGAGAGACAGAGCAGATTGCACTTTTCAGTGCTCAGGTGGTGGAACTGTTAGAGGATTACACAGACAAAACAGAATGAAGTTATCATCTGTCCTAATTTAACAAAACAAGACCAAAACCAACAAAAGAAAAATAAATCCTAGCCTTAAAACTCTCTAGTAATAATTGAGTTTGGAGATGTGCATTTCTAGCACCCTTTTGGCATGAAATAGGCAACAGAAGGGAGGAAACCTCCAGGCATGTACAGCAACTCATATTTGTTGCAACCTAAAATAGGGATTTGAATTATAGTGTGTTTCCTGAAGAGAATCCTGCTCATGCATATCTGAGTACCAACAGCAGATGAACTGCTTGGCTAAGAGCTGTCAAATGGTATCTAACAAAGGCTGTACAAATCATCTGGTGTCTCTAACAGCCCCTATCAAAATTCTTTTTTATGGTGATCTCACATCCCAAAAAATGTAGGGGGAAGCCCGACCTTCTGATTTAAAATAACAGGTGTGAAAAGTTTTGAAGCTCCATTAGAGATGCCACATGTAGAAAAGTATCATAATCCTTGTATGTTAAATCACTCTGTTCCAAAGATCCAGTTAATGAGTACTCAGCCAGGGTGCTGAGCAAGGCTGACAGTGAAACCAGAGCTGGTAAAACCTTCTGAGATTTGTCTGCTGTTCAAACAATAACTTGTTTGACCAAGTATATTTTACTGGAATAAATGTCACTAAAAATTTTGTGATGAGCATTGTATCATTATTATTAATCTGTTACAAAGCATTTTAGGTACCTATCAAGTATTGTATCATAGAACTTAAAAATTATTTGCAAGTAATGTTTCAATAGTATTTAGTGAAATTCTTTGATCTTTACGATATAAATTCCAAAATAATGAGTTTTTCTTCCTAAAATTCATATCTGTGATGAGACTGTCAGTGAAATTCCAATAAATTAATTTTCTCTCAGCATGTCTTGATTTATACTCATTTTATTTGTCTCTTCCTTGAAAAAAAAAATGTGGGCATGCAAGTTAAAAGCAAACATTATAACTTCATTCTATCTGAATAATACCCCATCAAGTTGATGATACTCCTCCAATCCTGGAGAGCCAAAACACAAAATATGTTTTGTACAACTAATACTAAAAATATTTCAGTTTTGAGACTGACAACTCTTAGACACTTGATAAGACTGAAATAAAGCAAGCTAAAAGCAATGATTTACATTCCCACTTGTTGTGCATATCTCATATAAATATGCTGGAGCAAAGTCTGCTTTGGGAAGAGTCTGATCCTTCCAGATGGCAGTGCTCAATGTCTGCACACTGATATGCTAATGTGCATGCAAGAGGTTAGAGTGATGATCCTGGCTCCTCAACTAGTGGTGTTTGAAACTTGTCTGTGGAAAGGAGAGCTAAATAGGAAACACTTAGGCAAGTATTTTCCACAAAAAAGAGTGTACAGCTTGAACAAGCCTCTGTTCAATGCTGCACACATCTAGCATGGCCTGATGTCAAAGCAGGCTTGTTACTTTGCTTCAGGCATGGCATAATACCTCTGCTGGTGTTCCAGAGGGATAGATGAATGAAAACCAGGGTTTAATAGGAGGGAATAAATCCAGGGTAGCTGAAGTCTCTGACTATCTGACAGCTAAAATAGCCCATGGTGCTTTTTTTTTTTTTTTTTTTTTTTTAATTCTGTGAAATAGAATATTAGAACTTAACATTATTCCAACTTCCCTGCATAAAACAAAGGAAGAATCTCCTTACCTGGAACTCTTTATTTGCTGAGGTGTTTGGGGGATCTTTCTCAGATTCCTCTGTACACCCAACTGCCTCTTTCTCCATTTTTATAATGCCTGCCCTGGATGACATTACCCTGTGGAAATTATCATTTGGTTCTAGAGATGTACAAGTAGCCATTCTGATTTGGTAGCTACTAATGTCAAATATGCATTAATTTTACTTTCCTTTGTGATTTAGAGCATTTAATGTTTCTCATGTGTTTGTCCCAAATTTTAAAGCATTTGCAAAAATCACATTCCAGCAGGGGATTGTCATGGCACACTAATTTCTTTCTAAATGTGAAGCAACAGGTACATCAACAGCAGTTCCATTTAATTGTGTGCTTTAGGTGACTGAAATTCCCCAGGTAAGATAATAGCATGATTTTCAGGGTCACTGTTATTGCAAGCCTGTGTGAGCATGCATGTAAGTCTTCTGCAATGAAGCTTGGGAAGGCTACAGGGGTGTGTGAAATGATGAGGTTCAGCTGTTTTGGGGTTTTATCTCTCTCCCTGTCTTTTAATAAAACTCTTCAGCTGCCATTGCAATCAATGCAGGCTTAACAGATTTCAGTCAAAATTGAACGAGAAACAAATAGGCAGACAGATCAATGAAGTGATCATGCAGATCTCTGCATATGTGAGTAGGTCATACTGGAGTAGCCTGAGTGAAATAATGGATTTTATGCCAATCTGGCTGTTAATGAGAATTGTGCTGATAACGCCCCAGTAGTGACAGGGGTGATGGCTTTTACAGAACCAGGAAAAGGCCTGTAATGCAGTAGTCTGACTCACTGCTCTGAGTCCAGCCTTCCCATCCAGGACATCTTTTTAACTCTTGCATTTGAAGGGAGAGAGCAAAACACGGTCCTGCTTATTTTGTTCAGCTACTCTGATATGTAATTTTTAAACACACCAGCCTAGGATCTCTCATTAAAATACATCACTGTTTTCTACAGTTCCAAGTAGCATCATCCTGAAACAAAACCTTGTTGGACACCACTGATTTAACTGTAGTACATAGCCAGAATATTCAGCATGACAGCAATATACAATATTTAGCAGAAAATCCTTTACAACTGTGTGTGATCCATTTTGATTCTTATCCCATGATGAAGAAAATGCAAGATAAGGATCTTCTTAGCCTTGATAAAAATAGCTTTTTAAAGGACCAAAGTTTTTATACACACATAGTGTAAAATGGAATAAATATGGTTACATCCTAAAAGGTCATTGAGAAGGCTGTAATTCCCATCAAGTGTTTTATGAGGTTAATTTTTTCTTACACTGAGTCTGTATTTAACTTGAGACTCCAGAATGTGCAAAAGATCATCCTGAAATCTGTTCAGTAGCTGATGAAATTATATCCTGGTGTTCTTCTGTTATTGCTTGGAAGTGTGGTAGATTCCAGCAGGGAAGTTCTGTGGCTGATGGAAGGAGAGCTGAGGAAATCTGGTTGCTGGCATGGTCTGCAAGCCTCTGACAGAAGCAGGATGCTGCAGGGGATTTGAAGTGGTGCTCTGGAAACCACCAGGTCTTCAAATCTCTTAGTGCTCAGAAGGTAAAGTACCTGCATCAGCTGCCTAAAGCTCTATCAGCAGAAAGCTTGTGCTCTGGGAACACAGAGAAAACCTCTCAATTCCTGTATAACCAGCACAGGTGCTCAGACATGGGTTTAGCTTCTTAGGACTGAGTGAACTCCATCTTCTGCAGTGTTACACTAAATTTTTTTGTGAGAACAACCAGGGATGTGAAACATTGTAGTGGTTAAACTGACCCAGATTGGAAGGGTTGAGATCAGAGAAAAAGAGTCAGATGTCAACAGAAACAGCCACGTGATGAACAATTAACAGCTGCATGATTGCTTGGCCTTATAAGAATTTAATTTGAATTTGAATTGACTTTGACCTCTGTGATTTGCCTCAGTGTGTTTTAGATTGTCATGTTAAGAAACATCTCTGTGATGCTTCCCTTGCTCATGGCACCTAATACCTTGCATTAAAAAGCCATTACTTGAAGGCACTAAAAAAACACCTTAAAAGAAAAAGAGAAAAAAAAATCCCTCTACATTACACCACTTGGACAAATCTTCAGTTCTTTCCAGCAAAGCCACAAAGCACAAAACTTACTGCTTTATGAAAGCCATATTTTCTTATAATGGCTTCAGCAGCTGGAGCAGTAAGAAAACCTGTAATAGCAAAAGATGAATAATAAAATTATGAATACTTCACACAATTTTTTGAATGGGTAAGAAGATGAACAGAGCAACTCCTCAACCTTCAAAAAACATTCTCTGAATTCTTCTGGAAAAGACTGTCCAGAATTATGAAAAATTAATACTTTAATAATTCTGTGTCTTAAAGGTACCCTTCCTTCCCCTGACATCAGTACAGGTTTTTTTTGTCCTTTATGTAATTCTAGTCTTTACAGTTATATGTATGGCCTTAAATTTTGTGAATAAGTGCGTATTTAAATAGTATGGCTGTGGAAAAGCTCTCTGCTACTACATTTTACTGCCTTCAGATGGGTATTTTTTCATACTACACGTATTTGTGTGTGAGAGAAAGAATATGTGGAGCAGAGATTAAATACCAGCTGCCACAGATGAGGGTTGGGTTTTTTTTTTAATATTGACCAGGGTGTCCTATGATGCAGTTTGGATACTCCTGAATACTCTGTTAGGTTAAATTCCCTAAACTCAATATTTAGCTACTGCCCTGGTTTTAGGTATTTAGGTACTGCCCTGGGTCTTCAGACTGTCATGAACTTGAAGATAAAGTTCACAGGTGGGGAAAGCAGCTTCCTTTCTCACCTTGCCTCATGACATAACCTGAGCACCCAGGTCTTTCACATCCTAAATGAATGCCCAATGGACTGCCCAGCTGCAGTGAATACTAAAAGATAATTACTATTCTGGGGTTCACCCCTTTGTTATTCTCACTCGAGCTGTTCAAATATTTAGAGAGTCAGACAGAAAGGAGAACTATTCTCTAGTCTGAGCATCCACCAGGGACTACCACGACTCTCTGCAGCTCTCATGCAAAGCCGAACAGCTTCATCTGATTGAGACGCATTCCAAAGTAAAAATCAAACAAAATGTGAATTAAATTTGAAGAGTTCCACATCCTTAATGGCAAAGAGGGTAGGGTGTTTTGTGTGTGTCTTCCTGGGATTCTTTGAAAGGCCATCTTCAATATTTTGCATCTTCAGAATATTCTTTTTCTCCCCTTTCTTTACTACAGTGGTTAACATAAAGTTATTCTCATTTAATTATGTTATATGGTAATAGTTAATTAACAGATTTTCATATTGCCTTGAGTATTTCTATTGTCTGTTCCTTATGTTTATCCACAGTGCCTCTACAAGTCAGTACCATTATACTCAGTTGATTTTTGCAGTTCTTCTAATTGCCGTAAGTCCTTTATCTCTCACTATCTCTCTCTAGAGCGATATCTGCTTTTTCTCCCTCAATGAAAACTCCTTTCATAGGAAGTTTTCAAAGTATTTGAAGCTATTGTAAGAAAAGGGTAAATTTTGAAGATAACTGTAGTATCAAAACCAGACACAAAATCAATACTAATAGTTGCGTTACATAACTTTCAAAATTAAGATTTTTTTTTAAAATTAAAGTTTACCTTTTTTTAAATTCCATTTGTTATTCTGGCAACAATTCTGCTACTACATTACAGAATAAAGCAAACTTTTCTCTGCTCTTTCTGATGAGCTCAAAGTTGTACATTAATAAGAAGAGATTTTTGTTAGTTTTGTTGGTGTCTCTTCCAAACATTCAACAAGCTTGAAAGTATTCAAATGCTTCCTTGGTCTTCTCCATCCCATGACTCCACAATCTCCATGTGAGTGAAGGTTTGCTGTCCATAGTTTGGCCATAATTTCTGTTAAATGCAGCACATGGGTCCTGCTGAGCTCTGGAGTCTTTCTTGCTCATCCATGTAACATCTTTTGTTATCTGGCTTTGGTTTTTGGAGTCTGTATTGTATAACCTCCTTTATTAATCAAGTGGATGGATGTTCTCCCACATTGTTCACTTCCATGCAGAGGGAATGGAGGACATAAGGAGACATTTTCCTTGGTGCAGGCAGTTCAGCACGATCCCACTGCAGTGCAGAGATGCCTGCTAGGAGAAACACCTGTCACTACTGAAATCAATGGCAGTTTTGGCTTTTTCTGCAGTGGATGTGGTGTTGACTTCATTGGGGTTTGGTCCAAAAGCTAATTGGCATCCCTAGCCATTAAGCTGACTAATCTGTGTGACTCACAGAAATGCCAATGCCAGTAAGAGACAGAATCCCCTTTGTAAGCAATCCAGTGAGCAAACTCTAAATGTTCCTCATAAACACATTTACTGGCTCCTCACAGAGACACCATCCTTGAACTGGAGGAGAAGCCAGCATACATTTACTATGTGCAACTGGACACCAGGCCAGAGTTTACCCCTGAGCTGCCTTTGCTGACCTCATTGCTGCCTTCCCTGTGCCACTTCACTATGTGATCCCAATCTCTGTGCAGCCTTTCAGATATTCAGTGCTCATTGTTACACAAACTGCTTAATCTCCCTACAGTTTAGCTGTTTGTATCATCAGTCTCTCACCTCTGTGCAGATCATTAGTTTGGATTTCCCAGTGTGCTTTTTAGCAATACATTAGTTTCATCTACTTCTTACCAAAACATTTATGCATCTGTCTCTCAATCACTACAAGACCTCGTGGGGGATTTCAATTTATTTATTTATTTGGTGAGTGTAAGCTTTTGCTGAAGGCACTGAAATGGAAGAACCAGGAACACAAGACTTTCAGCATTACACCTGGCAAGTGACAGATATGTCCCAGCCAGAGATGCAAAGATATTTCTGTTTTAAACTGAGCCTGTTAGATCTGCCTGCAATGCCACACACGAGCTTCTGCTAAGAAATTGTTGGAAAGAGTCTTCTCCAGATTTCTCTTGAGTGTTCATTGTGATTCACTGCAGGGTCATTAATTGCCTGCACTAGCAATTTGTGAAATTTGTGAAAATGAAATTTGTGTTGTCTGTTGGCTGCATCAGAGCCATGGCAGGCACAACCATAATCTGCCACAGGAAGCATTTTATTTGCTCCTCTTTTAAGGGTCTTGCATTGAATTTCCAGGTTGGACCACAGATGGAGGCAAAGGGGAATTCCTTGCAAGGAGAAGTGTGGGAAGGATGGTGCTAACCAGAAAGACAAATCATGCTTTTATCACACCTCCTTATGACTAAAGTGTAGCACAGCTTGTGTTGTCTTAACTGCCCCCTGGGAATGGGTGCAGAAGCCACAGATAACACAGAATTTTTTAACACTTATATGAGAAATAATACAATTGGGAACAGTTATAAGTGTATGTAGTCCAGAGAGAAAAATGTGTAATTTGTGTGTGGGACATAAATCACTATTTATCAAGAAGTATCAGGGAAAAAAAAAAGACAAAAACCAGCTTGCAAATGGAAACTATCTGGGACATGATTTTGGCGTTAATTTTGTTGTCTGTAAGATGTTTCTAATATACACTCATTCCTGCCCATCTAAAAATTAACTGAACTCTCCTTTATTACGTTATGAGTTCTGTCACTTCTCATGGGTGCTTTCCATTATTCACACGTGTTCATGATGTTAGTGCACCCTACTGACCCTTGCAATGCAACATGGCCCTTCTAAATGTCCTTTTAATAAATGCCTGGAGATCCCTTGGTGTGTATTTGCTGCAAGGTCTCAGCAGATGGGGACTTTGGGGGATTTTGGGATTCATGAATTTTTGCAGCGCAGCCATGAATCTAAATAATCACTGTCTTTCCACATACATTCTGTTTAGGTGTATGGGCATGGCTAGAAAGGGAGGTAAAACTTGCACTCATTCCCATTTGCAAATAACATCTGTGTTAATATAAAATTGATGGGGCTAAATATGGAAGTGAACTGTTGTTACTGTGAGAGCTTCTACATATCAGATAATAATGAAAGTGTGGTTCTGCTAACATTAGTTTCCATACCACTTCCTTTATTACAGCTTTTACTTTTCTCGGAAAATAAACTGAGGCAATTTGTAAAGAAGGGAGTTTTTAATGATGTTCTGAGCGTAGCACTCAACACACTCTTCAGTATGGGCTTGACACTTGTTTGGGTACTGCATGGCTGTATTTATCTTTTAAATTACAAGCAGCAGAAGCAAAAAGAGACAATCAAAGTTTAAATTGAACAGGGTACTTGAAAGACACTATTTATGAAGAAAGAACATATTTGCACTGTGTTAATCTTCTTGAGTAAGACAAACACATCTGAGAAAAGTGTAAACTTTGTTTTAGGTAGTTCTTTAGGCTCTTATGGACTTCTCCCTCTTTGTGATGGAAGAGGACAGGCTGGCATACTCTTCAAGAAGCCCTGGTGAGATGGAAAGCAAAGTCTTACTTTCCTTTAAGAATAAGTTCTTTCCTTCTCTGATAGCTCTCTAAATAATAAACTTGCTATCAGAAAGCATGATGCCAGCAGAAACTCCTTGGCAGCACCAGTGCCACACGCCAGTTGCCTGTTAGCAATGTGGATATACTTTTGTCTCCTCCTGATAAGCACACCGAAATCTGTCAGAATATATCCTGTCATCTCCTTGTCATCAAAGATAAAATTCCAGCACTTCATGTTAGTGAAACTGAGCCCGATTATCTCACCTGAGAAACTGAGCCATTGCCACACTGAGGACTAGAAAATGTTTATCAAACTGAGCAGAACTGGAATTCCAGCAAAATTTCTGGGCATTTTTTAAACAGTAGCTCCTTTCCCTTAGAATCTCAGGACAAAGTAGACTGCTAATAAACATTTTTTTTTCGCTACCAATTTTATTCATGCCTTAAAGGTTTTCTCTTAGCTTGTTTCTTGCTGAATGCCTAAGACTGCAAAACTTCCAGGGTAAATAATTTCCCACAACAATAACTCTTCACGGATCACTATGGGCTTTTATGCCCATGTTTGAAAATCTAATCATGAGAAAATTACTCTCTGTCTGCTATTTCCATTCTCCCTTCTCAACCCTTTTAACTGTCATTCAAAAACCAAACCATGATTCATAAAATCCAGAAAAAACTACATTCAACATCAAAGTGCTAAACGTCTTTTCATTTGACATACAATCTCATCATAGAACAAGCTTGCAAAATGTGCTTTCTTCATTCTTATTTATGCATCCATGAAATGTTAGAGGCACGCAGAAGGAACCCACAGATAGATGGTTTATATAGCCTTATTAATTCTCACTTGAAAGAAGAATATTCCATATTATTTCAAAAGGTAGAATTCAAAATGAAAGCAAAAGATAACTTCTGTGCTGCGAGCATTTTGCAAATTTGTTTGCTAGGTTCCATCTCCAGTTCCTGCAAATGTGTGTGAAGTTAGCCCTTCTAGATCCATAGTCTGAAATCTAGCATAGTTTAAGGGCATATTGAAATCTTAAAATGCCCCTGCAGTTTTGTAGATGACAATATTTTGCTTTTGCAAGTGATTTATGTTCACAAGAAGAAACCATTTCAATGGATTCACAGTCAGTCAGAATCTAGGGAGTTTCTGCAGAAAAAGGCCTCAGTCAGGAAAGTTGTGACCTATTATATAAAATAACAGTAACTTTAAAGAGGGCAAAGACTGACAGCTGGGTTTCTGAACTTCAATTTAGTTATGCCAATATGACTAAATCACAGAATTAAACAAAGTTTTAATGTTGTTAATGTCTCAAAATGCAGAAATTTGCTTTGAGCCTTTTTTTTTCTTCACATCTGGAATCCGAGGAATAATTATCTTAATTAAGATGTATAAAGAGACATTGCCTATTTGGCATGTGTATATTTAGCAATTAAAAAATGTCCACTTCATTAGCAGATGCAAACCTCCACTACCTTTATTTTTAGCTTTTCTCGTGATACAGAACACTTTTTTCCTAAGCATCTTTTACAATGCAAAAAAAAGGTCTGAGATGAAATTAGGATGAAAGGTATACCTTGTCAAATTCTGTGGTGAGAAACAGGGATAAATAAAGAGGCTCAAAGAGAAGAAAAGAAAATAAAGTGCACCTTGGCAAAAAATCTCCTTGATGACTGCTGTCAGCAGCAGAATAGAGTCATGACTTTTCCTTCAGGAGAGCAGAGCTTCATCTCCTATGGGTCATGCTAGAAGGCTCAATTAAAGATTGTTTTCTCTGTTTCTCTTGGACAGAAATGAACAATTGGATATTGTGCAGAGTTTCCTGTTAAATCAGCTTCCACCTCTGTGCCTGGCGTTTTTGCCACCACTGCCAGCAGGTAGAAAGTGCTGAAACCCTTCCCAGCTACAGTAAAAAATTAACCCTGTCCTGGCCAAAAGGAGGACATGGTGGTAGACTCTGGTTACAAGGAGTTAGTTTTTGTTTTGTCTAGTATGATATGACTATGCTGAAAACCAAAGATTGTATTGTTTTGTCTTTAGAGACAGTGGTGTTAAGCTAAATCTTTCAAAAATCAATGACGAAAGGTTTCCTTTTGTTTTAATTAGACTAATCAAATGCACTTTATCAGGAGTTCTAAGGGACAAATCAAGGCACACTTTAAAGCCTTCTACAACATAGTCCCAAATAAACCATAGTTTAAATACTTGTTGAAATTTTAAAATATTCCTGCAATTCTGTCGATAATAATGTTTTGCATTTGCAGGTGATTTATATTCACAAGGAGAAACCATTTCAATGGATTCCTAGTCCATCAGAATCTAGAGAGTTTCTGCAGAAAAGCGCCTCCGTTTGGAAATCTGTGACCTATGATTGTATTATTTTCAGTATAAAAATATTATTAGCTTTAAAAAAACCCAGCTCCAGAGCATCTCACTCTTATAAGTAAAATTTTTATCAGACTGTATTTTATACTTGCACTAAACAAAGCTCCAGTAAGATGTTTGGTACTGACCAGGAAAGACATGACAAGTACCTTCATTAAGCTTTCTTTTAATAAGCAATGGTGTTTGACCATGAGGCCTTTATTTTAAAGCAATTTGTGAAACAAAACATCCATTTACTTTCACTCATAATTGCTAATTATGTTTATTACTAATAAACTTTCCCTTTACAGATGGCTTGTGAGGAAGAACTTCAGGTCCAAATACATTTCCAAGTCTTATTTTTCACTGACCTGTCCTTAACTAACTCCTTCTCCCATCTGCAATCCAAATAAGCATGTTTGCTTTGCCATTTGTTCAGGAATATTCACTCTTAATCTCAATTATATCTCAATGTAACGTGCATCACCATAGGCACTAAGTATGTCATGATCTATAATGTAACTTCCACTCAAGTAGGAGCAATAAAGGATATTTCTACTTTGTTATCAGGAGCTGACACACAAAAAGGCTCAGGATTTACTTAAAAAAGTATTTGGGATCAGACATTTAGATCTCCTTGCTGCTGAAGGAAAAACAGGCCGCAAAAGCAGCAGTTTCCCAAGCTTCACATATCAAGCACAAGGACTTCTGTAGTTTTCAGGTACTTCTAAGACTGTATCATTCATTGTGGACTGGAAAAAAAAAGGTAGAGAAAGGCAATTCAGCTTGGGACTTAGAAAATTAAAGGCCATCTAAATTCTGACTCAGCAGCAAAATCCTTTATAACATGTAGCTTTAAGCTAACATTTTGTCTACTTTCTGTGTCAGAGCAGAGATTAACAGCACCTTCATCACACTGACCATCAGCTCTCAAATCCTGTGTGAGTGAGCCCTTCCATGATGTTAATTGCTGTTCAATATGTTAATTATTTACAAAGTCATAATTTTGATATGTTGCCTGCTATGCAGGGGCCAGCATCACATTGTATTTTTATAAAATATCCTTCTGAAAGTTCATGTAAACCTAAATTTAATCACCAGGGGAATACAGATGAAAAAATAAAACAAAATGAGGCACCACTGTTTGAAATAAGATAAATCCTATGATGACAAAACACAACTGTTCTCTTGAATAGCAGGGAATTTGTGTGGTGCATAATTTGTGTGGTGCTAAATTTCATGACACAATTTTTTAATAATTCAAAGTAAAAAGCATTCTGGATTGCTATCTTTCTGTCATTCTTGAAAAAATACACATTTTAGCTCCCGATGTCAGGGCAAGGCTATCCAATTATCAGAAGACTTCATCCAAGACAAGGCAGTTAAAAAGGCTTTCCAGATATGGTAAAAACCTTCCCTGAAGTGGGAATGGTTCCCTGTGGTTTTCCATCAGTCAAACTGCATATGGAAGGCTCCTCTACCTACTTCCTTGGGAATTGTGCAGAGGGAGCTCCAGTGGTCCCACGGGCACTGGAGTTTTGGAGGCAGCTCTTAGACTGTAGTAAAGAAAGGGTTCCTCATCCTTGAGAAAGATTTCCCTGGGGCTAAAGATTATGTAAGTGAAATAAAACAAAGCAGAAATAGTCAGACTGGGGTGATATTTCGCTCTTTTCCTCTGCAGTTGATAGCAACACCATCTGCTCGAGGATTTTCTGCAAGCAGGCTGAATTCATTGAATAAACTGCTCGCTCCAGATTGTTTGCTCCGCTCTATATAGCAATCTACAATTGTTGATTAATTAAAGTGCATAGTTCCCCAGTGAGAAAGGTATGCACTGTTATTCCAGATGGGGAAGCCAAGGAACAGAACGTTTATCTGATCTATGAAAATTAGCTGGAGAATTCAGTTTTAAACAGTAGATCACTGGAGGAACTTTTCCCTGCCATTGCATAGCAGCTTGAAGTATTCTCTCATATGGTTTCTGTTTGCTTTTATTTTGAGCAGCTGGAATATGGGGAAGAGACTGTCCTAAAAGGCCATTTCTCATCCCTTCATAGAATCACAGAATATGCTGATTTGGAAGGGACCCATCAGGATCATCGTGTCAGCTCCTGGCCATGTGCAGGACACCCCAAGAGTCACTCCATGTGCCCAAGAGCATTGTCCAAAGGCTTCTTGAACTCTGCCAGGCTTGCTGCTGTGACCACTGCCCTGGGGAAGCATCTGCAAGTGCAAGTGGTAATTGATGAAAAGTATACATTCCAATGTGATGTCAGACTGCCTTGATTTACACACTGAATTTTCCCAAGTCAGGGGTTTCTTTGACTGCATGAGTTTGAAGACGATCTGTAAGACTCTCAAAATGAAGACAATTACAATTCCTTGCCACAGAAAAGCTAGAAAATAACTGCAGACTTCTTAATTACAGATTATTTGTATAAAAACATTTGTTTCATGCTCTGTGAGCAGTTTGGGTATGTACAGCTCTGTAAACTGCATTTGGATCTGCACGGATAAATTAGCATATATAGGATTAAAAAACCATAAAGGTTATAATCACTGCACCTCTAGGCTCACACTGCAGTTTGAAAAAGATGGTTATATCTCAGTATTTCAGGAAGGGAAAGGTATTACTCTTGTAACAAGCTTTGAGCATTGAGAGTTAGGGGAAAAAGCGCAGGTTCTTGGCAGTGAAAAGGCAAATCCCACAGCATGGCTGAGTTTTGCAGAGCTCCTGCAATCAGCAGAAGATGCAGACAGTGTAAAGCATGTGCTGGATTCTGTGGTGTTTGCCAGGGATCTTGCTGTCACTCTGGACCATGGGTTGCCATTAATGCAAAGCACTCAGCAGGACCAGACATACCAGCATAGGAAATAGAAACTCAAATGATCTCCCTCATGCATTAGAAACTAAATTAAATTAAGAGGACATACTGTGTAGGGTTAGAGATGAATGGTTGAAAGGGAGAAACAAAAGATGTGCAAAGTAGAGCTGTGGTGCCAGGGCTCGACAAGAGGATGGTTGGGTGAGATGGGAGAAAAACAACATCTCCATGCATAAATTACCATTTGGTCCTCATTCCTTCAGCTTTATAAAGACAGACAGAGAGATAAACCAACAAAATTCTCAGGCAATGGGTGTGTTTGAACTGTGACTCCAAATTCAGGACAAGCACTACCAAATTTTGAAGAAAACTGCAAAACATTCCTGGGCAAAGATATCAGAAAGGAAAGAGGATTATTTTCTAAACTTGCCACAGGCCTTTGCAGCAATGTTATTTTTCAGTTGCTTCATCTACTCGTGACATATGATATTAATTGATATTAATTGATCATATTTCCTTTTCATGATTCATAGGCAGTAACAGCTCTGACAAGTTAATTCGGCATTAACTGGGGTATTTTTCACTTTATTTTAACATTTTTTTTCCGCAACAGATACTAAATCATTCTCTACTTTGGTGCTAAATTTAACATGTCCTATTCATCCCACATCAAGAAAATTATCACTTCTTGCATCAGCAATTTCAACTGGCCACTGCTGCATGAAAATCAATGCTTACTGGGAAAATGCCAAGTGAACCAAATGGTACTGGCTGTGCTGTTTTTGCATTGTAATAGCCTGTCCCCAATTGTACAATACCCTTGACAAACAAGTATATCAGGCTAAATTTTGATCATACTCATTCTGGTGTAGATCCAAACTTAATTACTTTAATGAGCTGAAGAACAAATTTTCCTTTTACCAGTCTTGTTGGTTATTGGCTTAATTCCATGTAAGATGCTAATGCTGGTTGGTGAGGGAAAAATGTGGGAAGAGCGAAGTTAAAGTAATTCATGATTGTTCTGAGACGCTGGAAAGAAAATAATATTTGTGAGAATATATTTTACATTAAAGCTGAGGGCTTGATGAAGATATGCATTACCTAAAATGTAGAAGGACCTTAATGACACCAATATGTTTTGTGCAGTGTAACATTTTCAGAGCTGGAGACTTGCTGACTTTGGCAGAAGTCTAATAAAGCAACTCAAGTCTCTGTCCTAAAGACCTTGCAGTCCAAGTAGTTGTGGAAGAGATGAATACATTGATGACAGAAATGAAGAAAAATAACAATGAATATTTCATTTTTAAGCAATAACATCAAAAATATATTGTGCTAAACAGGTATTAAGGGTGTCTTCATATTAGATTTCTATTTATCATGCAGGAAGTGATATACACTTTTTTTTGGTATGGGAATGGACACCATTGCATAGTATTATTCCCCTGTACTAAGACCATTAAGTCTGGAAATTCAGAACTAAGTAATATATTTAGCTTATTTTGCAAGACAGTGATGGACAACTGAAAATTTTATCACTCAGAAATTGATGCACACACACACACCATGCCTGGAAGTCTTTCTTCAGAGAGCACAGCTTCATTTTCCACACTATCTACCACTCCAGTAGCATTTTATTTTTCCCTTCGTGCTGCCTCGTCAATCCAGGATTTGAGTGTTTTTCCTGTAAATAGTCCCATTATTTTTTGCTTATGAAATGTTACAATTTCCATGCAGCAAAATGTTTTGTACAGCTCTCTGTTGTTACCCTGCTGCTTCACTGTGAGCTGTTTGACTTATCACTGTTGACAAAAGCACCCAGCTTCTTGTACACACGTAATGAAAGCCTTAAATGTTTTCTGAACATCTCTCTGAAACATATTACTTCTAATAAAAAAATATCCTGCGGATTTATTGTTGAGACTAATGGCGTAAAAAATCACTGAATTATCTTAGTGCTTTGGTAGTCTAGGCAGTGGGCCAGTCTGATGTGTATGGTGCATCTAGTCTGTGTTTTTTTAAGCTGTGGGACAGCTTTTAGAATTATGCCTGTAACTTCAGCCTAGTGCTGGACTAAAACACCCTGACTCATGATTTATAGGATGGAATGTAGCTCCTCGGATCTTTCAGGATTGCATTGACTTAACGGTGGCATTACAGCAGAACAACCACTCCCTTTGTGTTCCTAATAACTGCTGTGGACTAACACGTAAATCTGGAGAGAGAGGCCTTAATTGTACACATTGTGCCATTTACTGGTGTCAATACACTAAAAAAAAGGTAGGATAGGGAACAGGATTTTAATTGCTAAACACTAGCAAACGCACAGAAGGAAGGATCTGGCTGGGAGGACTAGACCCATTCCCTTTTGTTTTGTGATAGAAACCCTAAACAGCAGAAGTGGTTGGGTAATTCACAGCCTCTCTGATTTACAGTCGTGCTGTATTCATAGTTAGTTTGTACACTTTTGGTTTCATGCCATCATTGTAAAGTGGTTCAGAACTATTTTTTTTTTCCCTTCTCTTTTGCTCTCCTTCCACAGGCATCCTTGGAGAACTGACTTACCTCCCCTGCCAGTGCTGGGCTCAGCTGCCAAAGCCTGGCTGTTTTGGACTTCTCTTGCAAAATAATCTCCATTCCTTGAACCTTTCTCGTGGTTCATTTCTGCACCTGATCCTGTTGGAAGTTACTTCCTGGTGTGTAATATCTTGAGTCATTAGCAATGTCACTGTTCTTCAACAGCTATTTCATCTATTAGGCTCCCGGGCAGTCATTCTCAGAATCTTCCACACACTCATACTGTATTGCAGAGAAAAAAAAGTTCATTGCTGCCTTTCCATTATCAGAACAGGTTTTTGGTTTTTTTTTTCTCAGTCCTGTCTGAAATAAAACCTTCTTTGCATTTTTAATGAATTGTCTTAAGTTCCTCTTTCTCTGCAATATTACAGTGATTGAAAATTGGAAGCAAAAAGTCAGAAAAGTGCCAGATTTGATTAAAGCAATCTGCATCATGCCTCAAAATGCTGTGGTAAAGTACAGTGTACCTATACTTGAGTCTGATGTGATTTCACATTGCCACACATTTACAGAGTTAAGAATAGAGACAACTTGGATCAATATTCGGAATTTTGAATACTGTGGAGTCCCCTCTGAAACCTTCCGAAAAGTATCCGTTGCTCAACTCACATTCATATATCTCTCCTGTCTCAACTTATGAATTCTATTACAGCAGTGATTTCTAGAACATTTATTTTCTCAACTCTTTGGTTCTACAGTCCATTCTTCCAAATAGTTTTCATTAATATCCTGGTTATGTGTATCAAAAAGAAATGCAAGTGTTTCTATGTGCTTAGACCATGTGTGGACTTTTTTTGTTCTGTCTGTCTTTTTCATATCTTTCAGTTATTTTTTGTCTTTCATCAGAGTTCTGCCATGCTACCAATTATAAAAACAAGAGTGGCTGGCTCTGACTGTTACCAATGTATTCAAGCTAGTTCAGTAATAAGACTCATCCAGTAGCATTGTCCTCCAAAGCAGGGAATGTTTTATTCATCCAAGCCACCATAAGAGGGCTGAACATGGCAAACTGAGCACAGTTCTGGAGAGGAGACAGAAAAAGAGGATAATTGCTCATTAAGCTCTCCTGTCTCAACGTGGGAATCCAGTTTTTAAAAAAGTTATGGTATGTATTTATATAATATATTAAATACTTCATTGGATGTGTATTTTAATATATACATATTTCAACTGATATATATATATGAAAGAAATGTGCAGAGAGGTGAAGCTGTAAAACCATTTCTGAAAGGGTATAAACTCATTTCATTAAAACTGTACTAACATCAAGACACCAGCCTTGGTTTTAGACATCAACCATGTGTTTACTTCTCATGACTGCTAAAAGGTTATGAGCACTATGCACAGCTGGGCTGAACAGGGCTTTAAGTGGGACATGGACCAGATGCTAATGCTGCCCAGAAAACAGTTGTCTGACAAAACCAATGTCAGCCTCAGTGCTGCTTGCTCTGTTTTTCTCTGCTGCTTTGAAGGTGAAGGCATATAAACTTCCTAAATTGGGGAAACACAAGAGACCTCAGTTGAGAATATTTAAGTGTTGCCATTGATTTCTTTCTTTTATGATTGTCGGTTCAGATGAAACTATCCTGTACTACTTTAACAAAAAAATTGTCCTCACTGGCCCTGCCATTCCTAGAGTTCCTTTTTCCTTACTCTTAAAGTAACTCTGAAATATTTTTAATAAAGTTCTTGGCAGTCATATATATCAAACATTTCAGTTGCTGTCAAGAACATGCTTAAGCACCACCATCCAGGTGCACATATTCAAGCTGTGTAGGGAACATCAGTCAGGCAGAAAAACAAACAAAAACTGGTATTTGATTTTATATGCCATAAACTCAAATCTATTGAAGGAAATGACCTGTTGACAGTAACAGATTATCAGCTGCACAATCATTTAAAGGACTGCAATGAAATTATAACAAAATCTGCCTTCTAAAGTGCTGGTTATGACTGAAAATTTTCATTGCAATAAGTCATCCTGTGAGGGGATCATGCAGAACATTCGTGGTTTAAAGACTCTCAAAATGTCTCAGGTGTGAAACAAAGTTAAACAATAAAATACACAAAGGGCTCGAGTCTGCCTACTAACAATGAGCAAATCAGAGCTATATGTAAAAGTAAACACAGCAGCTAAGCTAGTGTTATTCATAAAAAGTCCCACAAAAGGCTCCCCAGAGCTGAATACTGATATGTAAGCCAATGTGGAAATGCATGAGAGTTTATAAAATATATAATAACAAGCAATAAAAGTTTGTAATGAGAGGAAGCAGCTGACAAGCTGAAAAAGTCTATTCTGAGGAGAAGCTTATGCAGCATGTTCATCTGTGCATTTGTTTTTGTGCGCAGTCACCAAAAATTAGACACGTGGTAAACATAGTATACAGGTACAAAACAGCAGCTCTGAAACAAGCATTGGAATTAAAAAAATTTAGAAAAAAAGGAGACTCTGGATGGAACAGAGAACCTGGGCAAGGGCTGAGCAACCAGCTCAGGGATGGCTGCATTTCCAGGGGAGCTGATGGGGGAGTGCCGCACTGTCCTACTAGACACCAAACAGTGTGTACGAATATGAAGTCACATTTCTCTTTGTTTTTCCTTTAAATGCTGCTGTACCTTTTCATTACCGAGGCTCTACTGCCTGTAATCTGCTGCAGGTGATTTTGTATACCAGGTCTCTGGCACTGAAAACAATGATGAAGCAGCAGGCCCATGGCTGATGAACATAAGGCATTTCTAGATTCAAGTTGCTGTTTTTTCCATAGGTCTGATGGTTTGTAAGCATCAAAGACTGAAGGGGGTCAAGAAACTGTGAAGATTCTCTTCTTGGTGTTTTACTCAAACATTTAAGTAAAGAAAAACAAATTCTTCCTGTGTAGAGAAATGACAGAAAATAGTGGCACTGTTCTCAGACACCTCAGCACAAAATGGAACAGAGACACAGCTAATTCCTGTTAATGAACAGCTTGTTTGCATCCACAGTGCAGTGCACTCGCTGACATTAATAACGTGGATGTTAGGAACTGTGGGAAAATTGAGGTTATTCACTTGTAATTTTAGCACTATAATGAATACCTAACTCCTCAAATGCACTGAACAAATGAAATTACCCACTCTGTATTTATCATTACACCACTCATTAACGTGGTGATAATTAACTCTGTGTAAAGTTTCACAGTCTAAGGCACTATAATAATTAATATATTAGCAGGTTTATATGTCATTATTCATGCTAGTGCATCTGACTTAGCACTGTTCCCTGACTGTTTTATAAAACTGAACATGTCATTGCACTGATCAGCAGTCAAAATTCTAGTTGCTCAGTCATATAACTTTCAGGATAGCTGGTACTATGTAACAGATAGTCTGTTACAAATACAAGTATTTCAAAATATGCCATGGAGTTTTTTCTTCATTCTTTTACCTCAGTGTCTCTATGTTTCTCCTTCTGTTGACCTCTTTATTTATCTCTGTTCCCAAAACAGCCTCACCTTTCTTATTGTTGTCATACTTATTAATTCTATTGGAGAACAGAATTTTCCAATTTTCTACACCTTTCTTCTTCATAAAACCCCTCTGATTTAAACAAATAAAATATGTTAATTACTTCTGTTTTCTCTCTAGACAGAAACTGTTGGGTTAGAATTTTTCTTCAGAACTTAAAAAGTATGTTGAGAAAAATGTCATATGTAGATTCATGACTGTCTCTGTCTAAGGTCCACTGGATTTTGACATTCCTCAGGGGATACCAGAGCTATGAAGGAATGACAAACTGCAGTGGAGAGACATCAAGACGATTCAGAAGCTGAGCTAATTCAAATTTGACCCTGTCATGCCTCAAGTAAGTTACCCTGCTGGTGACTAGCAAAGGCTGGAGACAGATGTAATTCTGATTTGTGTAAATCAAATGCAAATTTTGGTGCCCAGACTTTTGTTTCAGACTCCTGAAAGAAAGCTGTTGCAAGGTCTGGTTTTATTCTGTAAGTTCCCTGTTGTAGATGAGGAATACATTTGTATAAATTCCAGAGACACCTAACTCCTAATGAGATAGCAGATACTTTAATTTTGAGGGAAAATGATAGCACTGCTAGAGCAAGAAAACATGCTTTTTAGACTTGCTGGAACACTTCAGCTTTTGAGGAAAAAAAAAAAAAAACTCAAACCAGATCTCCAAATGTTCAGTCATAAACCTTACAGCTTACCTGTGTTCAGAAACAGTTTAGCTAAGCCTCACAGGGGCATCCATTCAGGTAACCAATGTCATAACTCTCTTTACAGGCCAAAAAATGCCAAGTCCCCTCTTGGCAGAGCCCCATGGGGCTCCCAGGCTATGCTGCATCATCCTTCTCACTGTTCAGCTTCGGCCCATCAAAGACAGTCAGAGATAAAGCATTTACTTATACTTTGAATACTGCATCCCTGGCATATTTCCAAAAGTTTTGTGTTTCTAAATCTGTGATAGTTTCTCAAACCAGTAATTTCTGGTATTTACTTTCAGATGAATTTTTGACAAACCTAACCATAAAATTTTGGTAAGGTCACAAGTAGCTCCTGTGATGGGATATTCTACCCTCCTCCTTTATTTCCATGTTCTGCAGGAAAGCTGGGATTTCCTGATGTGCAACACAACTACCTCCATCCTCCCCTTTGTGTTCTCCCTGCATCTGACTGCTCCCAGAGCATCTGCAGAGTTTAAACAGTTTACTGAGTGAACAGAAACACACATACAGTTGGAAGGAGGTGTAAAAAAAAAAAAAAAAAAAAAAGTTGTCTAGGTTTTTATCACCCTCAGAACGGGGTAAATTCCGTTCTTAATTTTTGTATCTTCGTTCCACTGAATATAAATGTGGGAAGTGGAGACAGGTTTACAATAAGCCTTGGGGATACATAGGGGTAAATGCTGTAACCACAGGTGAGACAGTTATCTCCTCAGAAAATATATTCAATGTTTGGGATGATTTAATAAAAAAATTGAGTTTTAATCAGGTAATATCTCAAAAGCTCTCCCCATTCTCTGAGAAGAAACAAGAAAGTAACTACTCCTATTTGAGCCAGCCACTACCCTCAAATCCTGTTCTTATAAAGCTTGATAAGTTTATCTTGATTCCTCACTCAGTGGAAATATCACAGAGCCCCTTCTAGTACTATTTTCAATTAATACTTCCAGTGACAGGAGCCTCTTAAAAAAAAAAAAAAAACAACCCAACAAAAACAATGAAACAAAATGACACAAACCAAAAAACAAGAAACCAACAACACCCCCGCATCACCAGAAAAAAACCCCTCAAGCAAAACCTAAATCCCAAAAGAACAGCTTGTTCATCAAATGACATCTTTGTATTTTTTTTTATCATGGCCCAGCTGATCTGACTGAACATATTAAATGTTATTTCTGCTAGTACCAAATAGTCAAGGCATCTCTGGGAGAAAGTTACTTTATTTCCAAACCATTAGTTTAATTATTACAGCCTGGTGGTTTTCAAATTATCTAAATGAACTGGGCATACAATTCTTACAGAAGTTTGGAGGCATGGATATCAAAGGACTGAGATGCTGTTTTAAGCTTCCATGGCGAAATATTTTTCATTCCTGAGCCTGGATTCAGACTGCAGGCCAATTTCCAGACATCACATTTACAAATAATAACCTAAACCTACTTCTCTGTAAAAGGGGTAAATTTGTCTAGAAGTTGTTAAAAGGATAAACAGGGCATTTCTAATGCCACTTTTCAGGACAGAATATGTATGAAATATAATTATTTGGGGGATCAGTACTTTTCTTTTTAAACTACCTAATATTTCACAAAAGGAAAGTGAAGAACATGTTTACCAAGTTCCAGTCTGTTAGTGCCATAAAATTAGACACCTGAAAACACCTTTGCCAATAACTTCATCAAGGTCAACTGATTGAGAGTAATTAATATAGAAATTGGTGCCAGTGATACAGTAAATGAAACCACAAGAGGTGGGGGAAAAATGAGCATCATTTACAATGATTGTTTTCAATAATATAGTGCATTGCATTCATTTAAACAAAGAAAAGGAGAAAATAGGAGGAAAAATCCCATCAGGACATGCCACAGATAGAACTTGTATAATACAGATTATTTTCCCTGTGTCCATTGCAATCTGTAATCTCAGATTTATTAATTTTTTAATAAACATACCTCATTATCCAGTTAATTTTTCTGTGCTAAAAGGAATCTTCACATTTTGATAATATATTTGATTATTTTTTAATTTTATGCGTATTTTGTAGATTCAGAGTAATGAACCTTATTCAGTAATTGAAAATAAATAGTACTTATTTAATAAATATTTGGATTTTTTTTCCAGAAACACTGCAAGTTGACAGGAATCAATTTCAGACTCAATCTGAGCATAATGCAGAAGGAATCAGGTGGAAGCAAAAATACTGTGCATGCACTGCAAATGTTTGTGATGCGAATATGTGAGGATGGGAATAATGCCAAAGCAGCCACCATTTCACTGTATTTGATAAGTTTGATCTGCATGCTGCCTGTATCAATACATTTTTGTCTTATTTCATTAAGTTAATCCCACTCCTGTGGGGTGAGAAGTGGCAGGCTATAGAGGGGGTGACCTGAGTGAGTCTTTATGGCCACACCCAGCCCCTCAGTCATGTGTGCAGCACAGGCTCCATTAAATTCGGGGTTAAGATTTAGGCTGTGAGGGGTTTAGAGCAGAAACAGTTAATTCAGTATCATAAAAAATAGAAAAAAGACAGATAGTGGCGTCTGTTATCAGAGATGAGACCTGGTAAAGAGAAAAGAGAGACAATTAATCAGTATCAAGCACCACATTCAAAGGTGATAGAAAGAAAATAATAACAGTATGTGGTGCAGTTCTTCATGAGGATCCTAAACAAGTTTGAGTTTATTTGGTCACAAACTGAACCCAAAAGAGATCCAGACAAGGTCAGTAAATTTCCTCAAAGCCCACTTAAGCACAGAGGACATGATAAAGGTTACTCTGCTCTCTAGTATGCTATGATTTTTACTGGACATTCTCACTGGGTTCATAAAAGGAAAATTCAAGTCTAACACAAAGGACATTCCTGTCAGGGTGACAGGATATAGCTGAGTAACTGGGAACCATCTGTCAGACCAAACAATAAATTCCATATAATCTCGCCACCTTTTCTTTTTAACCAAAATAGTTATCAGCTTTTATTTTATGCCAAACTGAGAGCAGCTTAGTCATAAAGTCAATCAGCTAAACAGTATAATAAGGATACTGTGTGATTTATAACCGATTGTATATAGTT
Source organism: Lichenostomus cassidix (assembly GCF_008360975.1). Lineage (NCBI taxonomy): Eukaryota > Metazoa > Chordata > Aves > Passeriformes > Meliphagidae > Lichenostomus > Lichenostomus cassidix. Next base: position 12,763,793 of record NC_139483.1, read on the forward strand.
TTAACAATAATTTGGTTTCTCCATGGTCTTACAAAGGTGCATTCAAAAGCTAAAAGCAGGCCTATGGGATATATGCCTCTGTGTCCATTTACATCACGTTGCAAAAATCCTGTTCTAGAAGACATAGATAAAGTTTCCCACCATATGCACCTTTTTGTTAATGGAACAGATTTTTAAATTCCACTTAGATGCAGGATTACCTTTCTACTAAGTACTCAACATCCTTTTTCATGCTCTACTACTCCTGGCTGAGTTAAGCAATCTTTATGATGATCAGTAGAGCTTGGTTCTGCATAGAATTTTTCAGGTTTGACTGGTTCTAAGCTTTGTGGCCATTCAATCTTGTGCAGAGATACACCTAAATGCTAATTTTCCCATAAGATGCAGAGAATAGAGTTTTTCTCAAATCATGACAGACAACTTGCAGAAAGTTTCTCACCTTTTTTCACAATACTCTTATGGAGGAGTCTTCAGTATCCAAAGCTTAATAGTTTTGGATCTAAACTTCTCTTACCATAAAGAAGTGTCATAATGTCCAAGCTGTAGGGAAGGACATTTCAAATTATACTGAAACTGGGTAAAAATGCACAGAGACAAATGCAGTTGGAAGAAAAGTTCATCTTTCCTGTTCAAAGCTCTGCTCAAAAGGAAGAGATGTACATCTTGTCTGGCTTCTTCTAGCCTTTTGAATCTCTGTCCTGGATAAACCATAAAAAAATGTGTGTTGTTTCCCACATCTCTGCGCCAACCTGCTGAAGGTCATCCTGTCCCATTGAGACCCAAGGTCCAGAAGCAGATCTAGGGTGTTTTAAGCCATGTGGTCTGAGATCTGTATAAGAGTCAGGGAACACTCACACAGAGCCTTCTTTTAGTTCCCTCCTGGCTTGGGAGCAGAGGCCAAGGCCCTTCAGTTTCTCTCAGGGCTGCCAAGAGAGTTGCCTGGGGCAGGTTCTTCGAGCCCAGGCAGTGTGAAGCAGAGGGCTCTTTTGGGCTGTGGAGAATTCCAAAACACCTTTTTGGCCGCTGTTGCCATGGCAGCCCCGTTTCTGGAGCTGGGGAGGATGTTTTCTGCAGACCTTTTTGCTGCTGCTGCCAGGACATTGGGCTCTTCTCTCCACAAGTTTTTCAGCCACTGCCCCAGTTCCATCGGCTACTGCTGACGGAAACTCCACAGCCCTGGGAAATGGGATTGGGAAATGGCAGCTTATGGCACTGCCACTGCCAGGAGAACCCAGGTCAGGTGGCATGGAGCTGGACAGCCTGGCTCTTGTTTTTGGACAAAAAGATAATTCTTGCAGGTTTTTGTCCCTGTTCCCCCTTGGTTGTTGTTTGGGGGAAGAGGTAGGTTTGTAGTAACACAGTCTTGGTTGCTGTGTTGCTTTGCCTTTGTCCTCTCTCTCCACCACATAGTTTGGAGACGGCTTCTCCACCATCTTGTCTTTGTCTTCTACAGAGGCCAGCATCTTGTTTTCTTAGTTCCCAGGGAGTCCATGGGATTCAGCATCCTTGCATCTGGTGCTTATTACTGTTATCTTGGTCGTTGCCATTTTGTTTCTTAGTAAACTAGTTTCTTTTCACTTACGTCTTCCCTCAGTTTCGTCTTTATTGGTGAAAGGTGAGTGGTTAAAACTAAAGGGGAGATAGCTCGTTCTGGAATCTCTTCCTCATATAATTGTCTTAAAATAAGACAATCTTGCTTGTTTGGGCCAGTCTGATACTTATGCTGCCTACTTGGGATACAGAAGCTGCGATGAAAACTCACACTTTCCTAACCAGAGGCCAGTTCAGAAACAGAATCTCCCATTATGTGCCATCACACTCTGGCCATTGCTTGGCTGTTAAAAAAAGAGGTGACAATTGTTGCCTCCTCTCTTGCTAAGGAGTTGGTCGCACATTTCATAACTGAGGATCCAGGAATACACAAAGGTACTTAGCTCGGTGCTCCATGAACTCTGTTTATGAATAGGAGACCCTGGCATTTTCTTGTCCAGACCTTGAGTTTCTTTGATCACCCTCTAAGAAGTGCCTCTTTTAAGCCAAAGACACAGACATATAATTCAGCTGGGCTGCGACACCCAGCTGCTGCAATAATTGTCTTATTTTTAAATGTTGAATTCTGCCACAGGTGTCTGTCTTCACCAGTTGGAAACCAACCCAGAAATGTTTAATTTAAAGTGCTGACTGCTGGCAGGAAGAAAAGCCTTTCAGCTTTGGAACCAGGAACTCCTAATTCAGAGTAGCCAGGGGGAGCCTCCATGAAAATAAACCATATTCTAAATAAGGCTGCCACCATCAGCCAGGGGCATGACAGCCCAGATAAATAAAAGCAGAACTATTTCTGCATTAACTCTGTTATTAGGCTGAGCCTAAGTCAAAGACCACAAGGGAGCCTACATCTGAGAAATTTCTCAAGAGACAACCTTTCTTCCAGCTCACAGTGTCCTTATGATGTCCATGTCCAGCAGAATCAATCCCTGGTGGCTCCAAGGGGAATGTGCCTCTGGCCAAGGCTGGGCCAATTAGAAATGGTGGTGACACCATTAGAAATGGTGGTGTTTATTTCTCATTATTCTGCTCTGATTTTGTCTGCAATAAATTCAATTAATATCTCTCATTTCAGCCTGTTTTGCCCATGATGGTGTTTGGTGAATGATCTCTCCGTTCTTATCTCAACTCCTGAACCCTTTGTTATATTTTACCTCCCCTGTCCAGTTTTGGAGGGAAATGATGGAGAGGTTTTGGTGGTTGCCTGGTATCCAGCCAGGATCAACCCACTGCAGTCATTCACTTGATTTTCATGCAAAAAAATATTAGTGTATGAGAGATCTAATCAAGTCATATTACATGTAAAAACTTCATTAGTCCTTCAGTAAGAACCTATGAAAACTATTAAGTGTTATTGCTATGCAACCATTTTGCATTTTCAAATTGATTTTTCCATAATGATGTCCCCTAGTACTGCAATAAACAAAGTTTATCTGGGATCCCACACCTGAAATAAGAAATTTGAAAATAGTCAAGCTTATTCTGCTTCTGCTGACTTCAGTGATTTTCTACAAGGAGATGAATTTTCATTCTTCTTCTTGCTTAAATATGCAATTGTGTTTCTGTTACAAAACCATAAAATCATAAAACAAAGGTAGAATTATTACAATCATATGAATAACAGAAACAATGTTGAAATTAATGCCATTTAATAAAGTTTTTATCCGTCATTGCAGTATCTTGTTCTCCCAGCCATCGCTGAAATTTTTATCTGGAGAAGTATCATCATACTAGTAGACAAATAATTCCATGCAATATCTACTGTTCAGGAAAATTATCTGTATTGCAACATAATTATCTCAGATGACACACTGACTGACTCCTAATTACAACAGATAGAGCTAATTACTTTGGTTCATCCTGTAAATAGCTCAGCATGTATCTTTATGAGAATTCAGTAATGACACATTGCTCAGTGGGACGGTATATGAAAATTGATTCTCAAGTTTTTTATGCATAATTTTTATTTTTTTTTAACGGGTGTATGAGTTTTCCTTCAAAAAAAGAGTATTCAGGGAGACTCAAGTGGTACAAACCTGTATGGTTGTGTTTTTTGGACACTTCCCAATACCTCGACAAGAACTGAACCCCAAAGTCAGATTTGCCAGCACACCTCCTTAAACAGCTTTTTTTTTCCCTGACAGAGACAAGAAAAATGGGGATTCACCAGTCCACTGCAAATGCATCTGTTATGTACAAAATGTTCCATGATTTTTCTCCTTTAGTTTACGCTGTGGAAAACCAGTGGTAGGCAAAAACTGTGTAGTGCTTCTGCACCCTGCCTGCAGAAGTGAGGTGTGAGTAGGAAACTGACATGGTAGATACAGAGTAAGTACCTAGAATGCCATCAAAAATCAGTGCAAATGGGTGGAAACCCAAGCCTACTTTAAAAAAAATCCCACTTGCATTGTTTAGATCCTACATCAAGCCACAGTCTGTCAGCAGGAAGATATGCAACAGGACACATCAAATGTGCAGCTTTCTATTCTGCCAAAAATGCTGATTTTTATATGATTCGGTACTAATTTTTCCTCAGAAGATAGTGATGGGAAATGTATCGCAAAACAATTTTACTTAAGTACGTTTAAATGGTTTAATCAGAATATTTAACAGTGGTAATACTAATTATATTTTTAATATAATAGATTCTGTATATAATATTGTATATTAACATTATAAGGTATGTAGTGGATGGATTAAGAAACTATAGTGACTGCAGAATAATTTGTTTTTCTGAGTTACAGGAATTGAATTTATTTTATTCATCACAGGAATTTTAAAATCAGATATTGAACTTCCCATATTTTTGCTTTAGGGAAAAGCACTAAAAGTATTCCTTGTCCGGTCTATAGCATTACATTTGCTTCTCTCCTAGTATGTTTTCAATGAAGTAATCCTTCAGTCTAGTTTAGATTACACATTTTTTTACTGGAACCAACAGTTGTCAAATAGTCTCACCTGATGTCAACAAAGAACCAGAATAATAAAAATGTATTTCTCACCTATACGAGCTTGCCTTTATCAATTCTAGGTTGAATACCCTATTTGGAAATATAGTTTGAGTTTGTTTTTTTTTTAATTAAAAACAAATCAAACTTCATCTTTTCTTGGAATTTTACTAAAGCCAGCAAAGATAATCTAAGCATGACTTTAGTATTTTCCTTTGTATTAAAAACTGACTGGCAATAAAGCCAGTTAGTCTTTTCTGCAGAAGTATACCTGGAAAGTATTTGCAAATAAGTGCCACTGTCCACCTGGCCCCGAAAAAGTTCAAAGCATTTTGCTCATTTGTAGTACATTAGTCCAAATACTTTGACCAAATTTAAATCCTAGTGCTTTTTATGCTTTTCTTATTGTAGACTGGGCACAGTCTTTACTTCTTGTCCAAGTCCTGTTACCTGCCACCAAAAGAACTCTTTTGTACCTGTGTTTCTGTGGGGGGGGAAGACAAAAAAAAAAAAAAAAAAGGCAGGGTAATTTGGAAAATGCTTTATATCCCATTAGGGCAAATAACAATATATAGACAGAGCACATTTTGAAAGAGCTTCTCAGGTGCTAGACACATTATGAGCTTGCTTCAGAGAAATTATGGGCACAGGTGGTATAAATCTGCAAGGACCTGCCTCAGTAGAATCTCTTGGGTTGAGGATTGATTCTGTTTCACTGAAAAAAGGGGGGGGAATCTACCTTTGATAGAGAACCTGGCAAAGAGGCTGTGACTCTGCCTAAATTAGAGTTCTATTTTTGTAATTGCCCCACTCCTCTCTGTCATTAATTAGACGATTAAAGAAGTCATCTCAGATTTAGATGCACACAACTGTGGCTTCAAAGCATTTATAAAACCAGAAATGGTGCAAGTTTTAAATCTCACTTTACATTTTATGTGTCTTCATATTCATCTAGACGTATGTAAAACCTTCTTTACATAGCTATTAGAAAAAGTACCACTTCTTGCTCAGGAAGTCCTTGATCAAGGATTGCTTGATGTTGGAGAATATTCTGAGAAACAGGAATGAATGAATAAATGTATACACATTTTTACCCTGCTTTTCCTGTCAGAGACGTCATTGAAATCCAGCAATTGCAATGTCATTTGCATTTGGATGATTGTGTTTTGACACAGGCATTCAAAATCAGAGTGAAAAATGTTTCCTGAAGTACTTGTGCAGTACCAGAGGACAGCACTGTGTCTCAGTGCTCTTTGCTTCAGTAAACACTAAACCTCTGCCAGTTAAAACACAAATTGCCACAGGTGGCATCTGCTGTGGCAGCTTTAAGCAGTGCTTCCCCAATTTTTTGATCACTGACCACCTCCAGAAATGTATCAAAATCCACTCTAGAATTCAATTAAAAATTTGACTAACAGAGGCTTGCACTTGTCTTGGCGATTGTTTAGCATTGTTTTGGTTTAAATTTATACAGTGTTTGAAATTTAACACATCATTTGTTAACAGCAAATTGCCAAGGATCAAGTCCAGACTTGACAGCAATATAAAAAAGAATAATTGAATCATTGAACCATTGAACCATTGAATCATTGAATCATAGAATGGTTTGGGTTGGAAGTGACCATAAAGACCATTGAGTTCCAACAACCCTGCCATGCCCAGGGACACATCTGCTAGAACAGGTTGCCCAGGGTCCCATCCTACCTGGGCTACAAAATCCTGGAGGTGATAGATATTCTGATTTTAGTATATTAATTCCCAAATAAACTTTTAAAATCAGCAGTCTGTAGTTTCTTTGAGAAATCACCTCACCATTTTTACTGTATTTAGCAAATGACAACTCATTAAGATGATTATCTCTGAGTCTTATCTTACTTTACAAGGTTTTTTTTATGTCTTGAGGTATTACTAAAAAAGAATGCTTTTATAGTTTGATTTCTTAATGTAAAGTTAGTGAAGGTACAAATAGCATTGAAAAATTATATTTACAGAAAGACTAATGCTACCACATTTTTTAAAGACAAAAAAAAAAAGATTTAAAATTTAATAAAGTGCAGCACCACCATGCAAGCCGAGAAGTAAATACAAATGGAAATTAATACTGGACAGTCAGAGATGAGTAAGAATTAAGATTAGCATATTTCCAGACTTCTGATGGGAGTATTTACTAAAGAAATATTTTTTCCATTCAGGTTGGTGACATGATATTGTTGAAGTTTGAAATACTTTTACTTTAATATTTATGATGACATTTTGTTTTAATTCATACTTTCCAATTATTTCAGAATGGCACACAAAAAATAAAAAAAATTAAGCAACACCAATTTTTTTTTAGGAAGCAATCAATTCCTGACTCTTAGAAATTGACAGGCAGATTACTAGCAAATTATTTTAATTATCAATAATTATAACTATTTTAGCGACTGACATCACCAGAGGGCTGCCTGTGATTTTTATAATAGGAGAAAGTGTTAGGATTTTCTATCTTTTCTCAATGTGGAAAAAAAGAAGCCATGCAAATTATGTATGATAAAGACCACCTCAATTTGTCTCTAGTTTGATATACTATACATGTCAATGACTTGTTAGAGTTCCTGTGGGTTCTGTCAGCTCTGATGACCAGCCTAACCCTTTTTTATTTCTGTTAGCATTACCTCCATATTAGCTGCTGTGAAGTGTTCAGACCTGTTTGTACAAAATAAGGAAAAAAAGAGGAGAAGGAACAAAAGAGCCTCATTCAGATTTTTCTTCCATTGTTGTAAGTTTAAAAAGTGCCCATGACAGTATTCAAAGCTTTTGTGCAGATCCAGCCCCTGATTTAGTGATCTAGACAGAGTTCAATAACTATTACTGATGCCAGTAAATCAACCAAGGACAGGACTTTCTATGGGAAAGGCTGGGAGAATTTTGGTTTACAACAATAATCTTATGCACAGCTAGATAAAGATGGGATATAAGGCATAATTTAACTTACATTAAGCACAGCCTAGATTTCAAAAGTGTGGTGTCCTCATGGTGTGGCCTCCCAAGGGAAGGCATAAAGAGGTACAAGAAAGAGGGGGAATGATTTTCCAATGTATCGTTATGATGTCTCCTTTGTTATCACATAGGATTTACGTGTGGTTTCCTCATTTTTCTTACAAGATTTTCTATGAAGCAAATTTCATCCTGCTGCTTCAACTTTTTTGTGCCCACTTGTTACCTCATTGGGGTCATCATCAGGTAGGAAATGATTATCAGGTCTATAAGACCTTGTCTGGTGAGGCTGCCATCAAGTGAAGTACAGATATCCCTGCTGCAGACACTTCCAGCCAGGAAGCACATTGAGAACCTAAATTCCTTTCCCCTGACACAGACTACACCTTTAGCCAATATTAGACTAAGGTGCACAGTTGGACAAATTGTCAACTTTCTCCCGGATTGCAGAAAGTCCCCAAAGGAGACCAAACTTTCTCTAGTGTATTTATCGCTTGAAACTATTTTAATCATTAATTTCAACAGTTAACTTTGCAAATTGCCCACAAAAATCCAACCTGAGCATGGAAATGAATGCAGTGCATACTCAAAATTCCATTTTCTTGCTTGTGTCAGTATAAATTCTAATTCACATTGATATCTACAGTCACGAATTTGCATTTTACTTATGGCTATTCTCTGGTATCAAAGTATTTGTGAAGTGGTGGAATAATCCTCGCTCATGTCAAAGTGCCTCCTATCATCAGTCCTGACCTTCTTCCTGGATGCCTGACATTACAATAACACGGTTTTCCATTCATATCTATTTCTGCTGAGCACAAGGCTTTATTTGCATTTGGTTTCAAGAAAAAAAAAAAAGGGGTGGGAGGAATGGAGAGAGGGAGATTAGTCATTAACTGCTGATTCCCAAGAACCTGCAGAAAAACTGTTTTGTTCAAGATGCAATTTGGAGTAGTGATAAAGTACAAAATGTAATGGTGTCCTTTGAGATGTAATATGGAGTATTTATTTAGAGTAACTTAGCAGGAAAGCCTGACAAATATATATTGCTTTATGATTGCTTATGCCTTTGTTCTTCATTTGTCCTTCTCTAATACTTCTTGTCCTCTGTTGAGATTTTTTTGTAATATTTTGGTACACACTATGACCAGAAATGTTCATAAACATCTAAGATTAATCTCAGCCATGCTTTTGCTATCTCCTTTAGAAAAGAAAATGCAGATAAAGCCTTCAGCTAGAAGTGACAATAATGAGTGGCTCCCCAGGAAAACATGATCAACGATGAGTAATGGATCTGTAATCATCAACCAGCCAGCCCATCAGTGGTAGTCAAAAAAGTACAGAAGACAGAGATGAAACATCAGAAAAGAGAGCCTCTATCTTCAAGACATGGCTTAATATCTTTAAGAAATGGTTTAATATCTTTTTAAAAAAAAAATTGATAGTTCGCCCAGTGAGAAATCCTAAGCAAGTAAATTAAAGCCTTTTGGGTTAATCCTTCAAGTTGTAGTTTAGACCTGCATCTTACCCTCCAAACATGTTTTGCTTTTGTACTTTTCTTTGAGGTCTTGTCCTAAACACTTCTATTTTACATTTCCATTGGCCTTGAAATAGAAAACTCATGTCCATTTTCTTCTTTAGACACCAATCTATGGAGTGCTGGTTGAAACAGAATACAGATTCCACTGCAAATAGTCAGGTAAAGTTTCCAGATCAGGTGTCACTGACTCACACTGACCACCTTCACCAGACAAAACAACTTGTGTTGAAGGAGAAGAAATGGGCAAAATATTGGGCTACTGAAAATGTCATCATACCTATCGAATTGTTTGTCCAATAAGTCTGGATCTGTGTAAAATATATATTTTTCATCATTCCTTCAAGAAGGGACACTTCCAAGCTTTTACAGAAATAGTAGGCTATGACAAGGGAGCTTTTAGCAAGGTCTGTGTTCCTGTAAATGCTTAGTGACATTCTCCTCTCAGTATTTCTGCTACACATTGGAGGAACTCCATGATGTTGCTAAACTTTCCCTTCCTTTGGCTTTTTTTGGTGACAGGAGTCCTCCAAAATGCCTCATGAGGCAAACCATAAATAGTGAGAACACATTTGAGCTGCTCTGCATGTTCCTTTGACACTTTGGTGGGAAAAGGGCGTTTTAAAAGGAAAATTATAAATAATCAATTTTTTTCAGGGAAAGCTTTCTAATGTGATGGAACTGTAATTTTCATAATTTTTCATATGTAATTTTTCTAGGAGGCCAGACTGTTTAATAAAAGGAGAAGGATGGTGAGGAACAGAGACATAGTTTCTGTTCAAGCTGTAACATTTTGCAAGAGAAAGGCTTCCTTTTGATTTTTCTTCAAAATAGACTTTGTAAAATTTCTAAATAGTAACAGTGCAATGCAGAAATAGCTTCTTTTCTAAGCTTCCTGAAAAATTTGCTCTTTCAGGGACAAAAAAGATTTAATAGGATTTAAAAAAAAAAAAAACCAGCTGTCAGCTTTAATCACAAGTAAGGTTAACAGGAATTGCTCTTGAGCAGCAAAGTTCTGTTATATTGCACTTCAGCATTTTGAACGAAAATAATTCATTCTTCTCTTTAGCTATTTAAAACCACACTTTCTCTAGACACACAACTGATAATATGATTTATTTTAGACAATTCTAGTGTGTACTAAGAATATTTTGATTCAGGTTCTCATACATTTAAGTGCCTGCAAGGCAGACAAAAACATCTTCATTATTTCCAACAGAAATATTCCAGAGAAGGTAATTTAGGCTTCTCATTTCTCTTTCAGGATATGCTTAGGCCAGTTTTGAACAAGCTCTAACCATAAAAGAACATTATTTTCAGGACACTTGGAAACAATAATAAATACAATATTAAAGACTACATGAGCTTCTAATCTTGTATCACTGGATGTGAAATGTATTACTGCAGATTTTTGTTCTACATTACTCCAGATTCCTTCAGTACACCTTATTAATTGTTAAATGTTTAATAAGCACATCATATTTCATGAACTGTGGTAAAAGGATATTAAACAGATTTATTTTCAATGACTTCAATCCCTCCCAAAATCTTAAGAAAAACTCCATTCTGAAATGGAATATAATTTAACAACATTTAATATAATTTATTATAGTTTACATCCTGAAAACAGAGGAATACATTTGAAATTAGTGGAACCATGTTGTCAGAGAGAAAACTCCTCTGTTAACTGAAAACTGTTCATGTGAGAAACATACATTTTTTAGGATACATGAGTGCACTTAGAGATCTTAAGAGTGGAATAATGAAATGACTACTATTGCCCAGAATAGGGTGCTCAAAAAATGTCAATTTACTGAAATATCCTAATGCTAGCAAGGGGTTTTAGATCCTAGTGGGGCAAACCAGTTGGCCACTACTACATTTCTAGGAGTATTTCTTGTCTAATACACATATAAATATGAAATTACTGATATTAGAGACTCAGCAAATGAAAAGATACACATTTCTAAAGCAATACATTTCTCAGCAAGATTCAAGAAGCAAATAGGTAAATACCTACTGAAAACGCAAACTATTCTCAATCCAAAATGAAGTGCAACCTGTTGTACTGAGAAACCAACCTGATGTCTCAGACCAGATCTCATGGATGACCTGCACTTTAAAAATATATTTTTGTTTTTCAGACTCAAGTGTAATGCTCTAGTCTCTTAATGTCAAGACCAAGAGGCAAAAATGAGGCTTTGACAGTTTTCTCTTGAAACTCAACATTTTAATACTATCGCAACTTCTTAAAAGAGAGTTCATATGTTATTTTAAAATGCAGAATTTTAGGCTGAAGTAAGTCCTGATCCTGCAAAGACACATTACATACTTAGCTCTCCATGTTTTGGGACATTTAGTTGAATTCAGTAACACTATTTACTGGGCCAGAGCTGAATTTACAGTTAAGCCTTTGTAAACTTAGGTCTCAAAATAAATGGTTTCTTTGTGACCTTTTTAATCTGTTATCCTTTTTACAGTTGGGTTTTTTTTTGTTGTTGTTCAGTATTTCCTAAATAGTCCATTTCAGATGTGACTGGGTAGATTAGACTCCAATGGGACATGGTTCAAGTAAGGCTGACAGATTTCTCAATTAATCAAACCCAAACAAGCATATTTAGTCATTGAAACAGTTTTTACAAGGCTGCAAATGTATTACTGATGTCATATCTCCAATGCCAGTCCACTAGCCACTGAACAGGAACACAACACAAGTAAAATCAGTCACCAAGGAGAGAGACTCAATATTCCTGTTGTTCTGCTTCTCGTGCTCTCTAGAGTGATGAACTACAACAGAGGCAAAGAATGTCTCAGTGTAGTTGCTGGGCAATGTTTTGGAATAGTTTTATAGCCAAATTCTGCCCCAGAAAAATGCAGACAGCAGTCTCTCACTGAGGTGCATCCTAGACAGATAGAGAATTCAATTTTCTTGTGCTCGTGTCATGTTTACAAACTCCAGATCTGTACCGCAAGCTAAATCTGCTGGTCACACACCTTAAAAACGTTTTGGTTTAAAGGAAAAAAATACTTTGCATCAGATTCCACTCACAGAATTCCCTTTATTACCCTGACTCAAGATGGATGATGAGGGTAAACCAAATGAAATAATTTAAATGTCTCTGTCTCTTAAGCTGAACACATAGCTTTGAAACATGTAATTTGTAAGTTAACTGCTAAAACAGTCTTTGACTTGAATCTGTATAACCTATTCCTCCTGAATTAGGAAGCCCAGAAGATTTACTGGGCCACAGGCTTGTTCAAAGAACTTTGTTCTCACTGTTCCAATATCCTCTAAAAAAAGTGATTCTGCCACAAAATACGGTGACTAGAAATGGTTTCTCATTAACTTCATTCTCACTGTTCCAATATCCTCTAAAAAAAGTGATTCTACCACAAAATATGGTGGACATGAATGGTTTCTGGTGATAAGTTTTCTCCAGTTAGGTTATATTCATTTTATATGCTTGCTCCTTGCAAATATAAGGATGGTGATTTTTTTCTTTTACCAGGAGAATTCCCAGTGAGCATATTTCATTGTAGTACCCAAAGAGCTGTAAAAAATATTTTAGAGAAAACTAAATAGAGCAAGAAAGCATTGCTGCTTAAGCTGTTAAGTAGATATTTTACTTACCCAAATTTTACTGCTATTTTTGCATAAAGGTCTGAGTAGGTCCATAACCAATTAGAGATGCAAGTAAGAATGTTTGTTAATTATTAATTAATTATTCTACATTTAACTGATTAATACTCTCACTCAGTTTGAACCACAGGCATACCTATGGCATGGACAAAAATGACAGAAAATGCTGACTCAGTTCTTTACTAATGTAAGGACTTCTTACTTTATTAATGAAAGAACCAGGTCACTTCTTCCAATAAAATTAATAGAAAACTTACAAGAGTCATGGAAAATATTAATCTTCCAAACCTGTTGGCAGAAAGCAGGTCTGCAAAGATATTCCTCTTCCCAGCTGTTATTTGAGCTCAAAATCTGAAATAATGCTGATGGTCTTTTTGTGTATAATCTAAGAAAGAAGTGTAAGGGCACTCCCTACTATCTGGGAGTTATATAATTTTCAAAATGTTCCAGTGATGCCAGTAGTTTGGCAGCATTCTAGCTATCATGGCAAGAATTATATTTGTAATCAATACAAGTTAGTTATTGATACAGCTTCTTACTAGGGAGACAGCAGAAAGACTCACAATGACTAAGGTGTGGTTAGAGGCGATTATTAAGTTAATGGGGAAGAAAAATATATTAAAAACAGTTTAGGTTGAGTTTTTCTACTGAGCTATGTCCCAAAATCCCTCTGAGATGGAGTAGAAGTTCAGTCTATAACTAGCTAATTCTCAAATCGTTGCTTTTCTAAGCTGCAGTAAAGCAAATATCTTGGTTAGCCTCCAAATATCTAAAAGCCCTATGGCACTGACATGGAAATAGCCAAGAACTAAAGGAATACAGCAAATCAAAATTCAACTTTGTGCTACTGCAAGCTCAAAACAATTGTTTACAATGCCTGTATTGATTTTGCCATCTTTCCTTAACAGTGTTGTCAAATTTTTGGAGCCATCACTATAACATTGTGAAAATGACCAGCCCAGATTTCATGTGTAAAGTTTTCCACTGTATTATGCACAAATCCTCGTATTATTTGCTTGCTAAACTTCCTGGTAACATTTCTTTCATTAACTTTTTGATTCATGTTTAATTTGTAAAATAACTTTGCCCAGGAAGTTCAATTTTTTTTTTTTCTTTTTGTAATATATCTGGTGATTAAGAAAAAAACAACAAACAAAAAAGAAAACACAACACACACAGAGTGCCCACTCCTTTTTTTTTTTTTCAATTTTTCTGATTTTTTGGTGGTTCTTTTACTTCAAAGAGGCAGCAATTCAGAATAACTCTTACAGCTAGCCTAGCCTTTTTTTTGCCTTTCTGACTAACTTGTTTACATGCTAGCCTGACTAGCTGTCACTTCAGTTTAATAACAAATACACCTGAACAAAATATATTGTAACTAAGCTGAGCTTCTCTCCTTCCTCCAGCTGCTCTTGGGTTCCATAGCACGTTTTTCACTTAATTCTTCTGTCTCACAAGTTGGTTTTATATTGGCACACTGGGGACTCAGAAATAGAAAAAATTAGCAGCCAAGACAATATCTGGGTTTTTTTTCTGTCTCATACTGCGGGGCAGAGTAATTCTAATGTATTTAATATACTCTTAACGAGAAGAAACCCTTAAAGAAATCAAAATAAATGATTTGTGGGAGAAAGAGTAGAGGACAAAGCAGAGAGAGTTTAGTTTAAAAATTGACTTGTGTAACTTTAGTAAGAGACTTTATTAACGAGTCATAGCATAAAGAGGGGAAGACTGAGGCTTTATCAAGGGGAAGCAGTAAAGTCTCCCCACCCTTGTGAAAGGAGGGAAAACCTGTGTTGAATAAAGTGTCAAAATGCCACAAACTCCTCCCAAAAACTAAGAGAGCACCAACACAAATGACCTATACCTGGTCTAAAAAGACTTTATGGTCTGATCTTGTCTTTTTCCTGATTTGGACATGAAAGCAAGCCCTCACCCTGCAGTTCACAGAGTAAACCCACAGGCATTCTTGTACCTCTCCTTGCAGCAGCTGCAGCTCTTCCCACTGTCAGCAAAGCTTCAGCAGAAAGCAGGGCAGAAATAGCTCTGCTCCTCTCCTGGCAGCTCCAGCTGTAAGGAATGGGTGCTCTGGGAATCAAAGTTGCTTGAAGATGATCTTATTGTCAGGAAGATTACTCTGCAGAGATATGCTAACTAAGCACTGGGAACATGCATCAAGATTAGCCTCCAAACCCCACACAGCTGCTTTGTTCCTGTGTTGCCTGACAGAGGCCAGGAAGGGGACACAGAGGATTGCCCTCCTTTTCACCTCCCATGGAAAATATGGGCTGAATTCCCCACTGAATGCACAGAGCCAGGGCTCTCTGGATGTGCCACGTCCTAAAAATGCTGCTGTATGAAGCAGGGGCTTTGTGAAAAAGGGTGCAGAACCGCAAGGATCAGCTGAAGCAATTCTTGTGTGGAGCTTGTGAGGAGCAGAAACCTCTGAGTCTGCATCTGGCACCTAGAACAGTGCTGGGGGATAACATGGAAGAGTTCACTGCTGCTGACAGCAGAGACATCCTGGGTCCCTGGTGCCCTTTCAGCCCCAGCTAGCAGGGAAGCCCAAAGCCCAGTGCCACAGTGGGGTGGGGAATGGGCAACTAGGGAGAACAGATTTTACTACTACAGTGCAACCTTAATGGTCTTTCTCCGGGTCTTGGAGCAGGAATAGAGACAGAGGAGGTATAAGAGAGATGTATTGCAACATATTGTTCCTCCAAATATATCCAACTATTCAGCTAATTCCTTTTAGCTGATGTGACACAAGATTATACCCTCAGGAGGTTTTGGTAATTACCTGAAACACCCTTTAGAAGTATGTAAAGACCAGGGATTAGTTAAACCCCTTCACAGAAAAGTGCAACCAGCCAAAATATCAGTCCAAGTGGAACACTATTAGTGACTGAAGCCATGTTGGACTATTGAGTTTTGAACTGGGCCCTGAAAATCCTAGTTAGGGATTCTTGGGATGCAAATAAAGGCTGAGACTGGAGAATTGAAAAGAAGGCAGTATGCTAATCAAATTTATGAGTTATTTAAAGCCTGGGAAATGAAACATTAAATATATTTCAGGAAAATAATAATATTAAGAGCTTGACAAATTGAAAAAATTAGACTGGCATCAATTATGTAGTTGAATAAAGATATATGCAGACACTGAAATAGAGACAAATAATGAGTTCTGAAGAAACAGTGGAAAACAGAGGATAACTATCTCAATGCCAATATCTTGGATAACAGATTATACTTCAAAACAGGCAACAAGAAAGCAAGTGGAGATTTGAATTACATTATTAGGAGCATTATGTGTAAAATCAGCAATTAGTATTGTTCCCTTTATTATACACTGTTAAGGGCTCAGTCTCAACTGTTTTGTCTAAGTTCAAAAAGAGAGCAAAGAAAGTAGAGAGTTCACAACCTTGAATAACAGAGAGTGATTAAAAGTTAGGAAAGTGAAGCTGATGGTAAAAAAGCATGCTTAGACTCAAGAAAAGGAAACTCAGGGAAGAATAAATTGTCAGGAAATAACAATAAGGATGTTATAAAAAGACAGGCTTCAATTATTCTGACTTCTCAGAAAGGACAAGAAAAAAAAAAAGTGCTTAACCTAAATTGCAGCACAAATATTCTGTTTAAACATTGGGGAAGGCAATTCTCAAATGCCAAAAAGTTAACATAGTGCTAGATGCTATTGTAAAAAGGTCATGTATCTATCCAGAGACTTGGAAAAGAATATAAATATCAAACAAATGCTTTGTGAGCATTCTCACATGAGATTGCTATTACATGTCCCTTGCTATAAGATTCTAAATGAAAGTGGAAGGTATGTCTTGTTCTTAAAAGAATGAGTAATTCATCATTTAATGCTGTACCTTTTTTAGAAAAACTAAGAATGGAAACACATACTCTCAATGATATGATTCATTCAGAAACAATTTTAGAATTAGTCTGGTTGAATGCTATATAGATTTTGATTTTATCAACCATTCATGGTTGTGGTACACTCTGTTCTAGTTATCTTGGAGAGCTGATAAGGCAAATCTTATGAAGTTCATGAACTTGATGCAAAACAATCTAAGTAAGCAATTTTCTAACATGAGACAAATTTGGATTCAAGTGCAATTTACATACTTTTCAATTGTTCTGGAAAAAAAGATTTATGATGAACCATATTTATTTTAAGAGTGACCACATGGTCGTTAGCAGCTACACACATAATTTCTGTAGGATACATATTTATTATTTTTATGTAAGCTGTAACAAATTTTGATCCCAAAGCACCCTTTCAAGGAATATTTTGGAGACAAGCAGACCACAGATCCCTGATAATAATTAACAAGTAAGCCTGCATGATTACTTGGGAATTTAAAAAACTATATTAGTTGATTTTGACTGGAACAAATAGAAATGCTCTTATTTTCTGACTTTTAGACAACTCTGTCTTCATAGCACCTTGCTTTTCTCCCTCCAAAACATGCAACTCAAAGTGTTTTAAACTTAAATTCTATTTAGTGTTTGAAATCCAGGGTACCATTCCTGGGTGCATCTGTACAGTAAAATCAGCATGAAGCAGCAGGGGGACCAGAGGGTCTATGAAAGTAGGTGAACCAGCCAAGGTGTATGAAAGTTGTGATCTGACATCACTTTGTAGTAGACATATCTCTATAGAAAGGGACTGTTCCCTACATTGAAATGGACTAGTAATTTAAACCTAAACTGTACTCAGCTGCACATTTTAATTTTAAATAAGAGCCCCAACAAATTCTCAGAATTCCAGACAACCCCATCCTGAAGTGGAATTTTGAAGTCATCAAAACAACCAGTTTTAATATCCAAAAATATATGCAAGGGGGCAAGAAATTATCCATGAAATACCTCTCAGTAAAAATCAGTGCAAGCAGAGAGTCCTAATCAAATCACCCACAATTGTCTAGAAATAGTTTTTTACTGTAACACTAAAAAAGAAGAATCTCATGAATAATTTTAACTATCATTTATGACTCAGCAGATGCACCATTCAGCTCTTGTACCACAACTGCACACAAAAGTCTAACCTCCAAAAACTCGATGCCCAGTGTATGCCTGTGTTCTGCAATGAGGAATGAAGAATTTTGTGTGGTAAAGTTGTACAATATCAAAACCTACTGAGTTGTCCCTATACTGTACCAGGCTTAGAAATTTATCAGGCAAGAGAGCAGAACAGAAAATAAGGACGTATGTCACACGTCAGCTATTTAATAATGCACTTTATCCTACTAAGTGCATATTCTAAAGATAGTGACATCCCAGCAATACATGAATCTTTCTCTCAGCACTTTTTCCTAATCTTAAATCTTTGCTCAGTGGAAGTGAAAACACTGCCAATTTTTTGTGCAGATTCATAAAGAATGAGGATTAGCAAAGTGTCAGTTCAGAAGGTTATACTGTACTCTGAGATGATGTGAAATCAGGAAGGATTGTCTGCTATGCTTTATATAGTTGCAAAATGGGTTTGGCCACAATCACCCCGAGGTCTGTTAAAAGAGATTATAATCTAATTATAAACCAATTAGACATTATTTTCTTTTGTCTCAACATACAAAATTTTGAGTTTTGTAACTCAAAAGTCATAATGACTTCCACATGATAATATGTCTCTTCATTGTTTTTGAGGTTTTTTTTTTCTTTTCTTTTTTTTTTTTCACAACTGTGAAAATGCTTAATTAAAATTCTGGTTTAAGCATTCATATCAACATCAATGAACATAAAATTATAGGTAAATATTCAAAAGCAATAGAATGTTGCCCTAGATACTGAAGTTCAGTTTATGTATTTTTTTTAAACAACTTTAGGGGAGTTGTTTAAAACTCCCCTAAACTAAAACTATGAAAAACATAGGTGCCAGCAAAAGTACACAATGTAGGACCAAATGAGGTAAAACCCTTAGAGTAAGTTAGGCAGTTGAAGAAATGACCTGCAGAAGGTCATTGACCATATTCTTTAACCTGCTGGTAGAATCAAAGACTCAATCCATCCTGTGGAAATTTGAACTGGTTTAGTCATCAAACAGGCATGTTTCTCTTTAACATCTCACACTGCCATGTCTTAGTTTACTAAGAAAGAAAGAAAGAAAGAAAGAACTTCTGATGAACACATCTGTTGTACCTGCCAGACTAATTTAGGCAGCATTTCATACGACACAACTTGCAGACTCAGCCAAGATTTGTCGAAATGTAACAGAGAATCTGTAAAGACGACAAGTTGCCAAGAGCAAGATTTCTTCTTTGTCCAGAAGCTGACAAATTTGTTTCTGTCATCACCATGTAATGACATTGTCTCAGGTCAGGGAGGGGGGAGAGGAGTCTTTTCTTCTGCATGAGCTCAAGCCTGGACATAAATGTACATGGAACAGCTCTAGTAAGGACTGTGGCCAAAAGAGTACACTGAAAATATTGTGTGTGTGTTTGTATTTGCAAAACCAGGATCTGGGGAAGAACAGCATTTTTCATGAATCTGAGCTGTTAAAGGAAACACATTTTCCATTCAAAATTCTTCACCCAAACAGTTTAGAAAAAACTTTCCTAAGACATCTGGGAAATAAACATTCAGAACGTAAATATACAAATTAAGACATTTTTAAGCAGCAGAGTGCAGGAATAACATAAAACTAGGAGAGTACTTTGTCATTTCTTCTTGGTTTATGAACACCTAAGAAAGGTGATTGACAGCAGGAAGCAGAAGAATGAAAAATCAAGACAGACATCTGAAGTGGTTTAATATATGTTACTGAAGCAAAATAAATATTCCTGGTGAAGATATAATGCAAACACAGGCTAAGAGGCCAATGTGGAAAGAACTTATTGACACAAATAGTTCTAGACATGGAGCTAAGCCACTGTCTCTGCCCTAGTATTGCAAGTGGTTCATCTGGGTCTTTTGTGATTAGGTATTTCTAGGGGTTATGAAGAAAATCAAAGTATCCGGCTGATTTTTTTTTGTGGTAAAGATTATTCTCAAACAATCTTGGTGGACTTTACCCAAAATTTTACTTTATTCAGATCATTTAACAACTTCTCAAGGAATAGACCAGTGAGGCAATTCACCTAACTTGAACAGTTGGCTTTTCTTAGGAAAATAGGATATAGCCAAGTGTTCTGTTTAATATTTGCTATAGTTCTGGGGAAAAAGAAAAAAAAAAAAGAGTTGCATTTATTTTCTCTGTTTCTGTATCACCAAAATTTGATGTGCCTTTAAGAGTGAATGGTGTGGTCCTGAAATATCCTCACATCTTTAAAAAATTTATACTTCAGAAGACCACATTTCCCAGAAAGTTTTCAGAATACTAGGAACTCCTTCTCTAAAAGTGAAGAGAATTTTTTGCTTGTGGAGCTACCATAGGTGACTTTTAAGTAAGAAATCTTTTGAAAATTTGAAAAATAGTAAATGCCAACTGAAATCTCCCAAATATTGTCCTGTCTGATTTCTGAATGTGCACCAAAATTCTACAGTGTGATCTAATTTAGAAAGGTTAACATAATTTATAAGGTACATAATACTGTAATTTATGCTGTATATATATAATAATCCATATATGAACTATGTATATTGTTTCACCTATATGACCTGTCCAGATTTTTTTTTTTTTTAAATGATGCAATGAAATCAGTCAGGCAAAAAACCTTGAATTAACAGGGAAGCTGCAGATGTGTGACAGCACATATATTATTCTGATTAAAAAAATGGGGAGTTCACTGACAGGGCTTCACAGCTGAATTTGCTTTCCTTGCTTGCCTCTGTGTATTCCTATCACAACTAAATGACAGGCTGGGAACATGAAAAACAAACAAAAACAAACAGATGAAGAATACTTTTTTTTTCAATTTTATGGGTGGTGATGGGTGTTTATCCTAGAATTAGGTGTTACTTTCTTAAAGGGCATTCCCTAATTGAAATAAAGATGCTGTCAGTGATTATAATGTTTTAATTCTGTCAAATGAGTGAAAAAGGAAGAAGATTTCTGATTATGCTAGAATCCACATGTGTTAATTCCCTCCAAATATGAAATAAAACAGTGGCAGACAGACACAATACTGAGAGGAATTTTTTTAAGTAAAAATCAATAAATTATGAAGCATCGATAACATCATACTCCAAACATACAAAGTCAATCTCTTTCATCTTATGATTCCCATTCTTTCCTCATTGAGGAAATGATCTTTTAAAAATGCTCTCTTGTTTTCAGGATTTCAGAGGCCACACAAATTGGCAATACCTGCAACAGCTATTTTGATTGGTGGTAGAAATTACTACTGTGTCTGCTTCGGACACAACTGTTGCAAGCACTGTCAAAGCTAAGAAACCTGAAAAAAAGAATGAAAAAGGTGGTTGCTGGCAGCCAGGCACACTGTCCTGGTGGCTGCTGAGTCAGGGGCAGAGCTGCTGTCCCCAGGCCACCTCCTCAGCCATCCTGGTGGTCCAGGTGAAGCCACCATCTCAGATGGCCAAAGCCTGAAAGGCAGTCACTGCCTTATGTGCTCCTTTCCAAACACCCTGGGTAGGCATAAATGCTGTCAGTATTAACCTTTGGGCTGGCTATTGTGAAAACTGAGGCTATTTGTGATGAGCAGAGGGACTACAGCATGCAATTTGGTCTACCAGCAGACCAGGGATGAGGGCTGGGGAGAGGATTGGCAGCCTGAGGGAGAAAATCCCTTTGCCTGACTCAGCTGCAACTGCACATTTGACCCATCATCACCTAAGTCTATGAATATTTCATCCCCATAATCTTGCTTTTATAAAAGCCCATATAGATGGGGTGACTGAAGAACTGTGAGCTTGAAAACAATATTTAAATTGAAATAAGCACTCAAAACCTTAAATTACCATTAAGAGTATAGGCATACACTTGTAATTTTCTGATGATTTCTCTATTTCTTTCTCCCCCAACCAAAATCTTCCTAGGTTTTTGGGTTTTTTTAGTCTTTTGGTCCAAGAGCAGAAAAGTGAAAAAACCTTCATCCTTCCTGAGATGGAGAATCAGTTAAAAACATTTTTCTATCTCAGCTGCACATTCTTAAAAAGCAGACAAAAGAAATTTCCCTTCTGGTGCAACCCACCAAACCTAGGATTGGGCAGAGACAGGAGATGCAGATTTGAACCACCACAGGCTGATAGGGATATAAAACTAGAACTCCTTTCCTTTGACAGAGCTCTGAAATGCACTTGGATATTTTTCAATGGAAAATTGAGAAAGGCAACCAAATCCACAGGGTCACCTATGCAACCACAGCTGTTGCAATCTGCCAGTTCAGATCTCATGCACAGTCAGACCTGTGCCAGAAGTCGAATTCCCAATCTGTTCCTCATAGCATGTTGGATAAATCTCTGCTTTGGGTGTACCAATCTCATGACCACCATTCACAAATGTCTGATCTTACAGCATGTATTCATTGCAGGGTGTTGTATGCTGTGATCTTTTGAGTTCTGCTGCAGGAGGTCAGTATGGCTGTGTTAAAATAGCCTCTAAAGGAATTATCTGGCAATTGTGAAATTAACAAAGTGTGCAAGATCTACAAAAATTAATATTTTAAAACAAAAATGGAAGCTTGGCCTTGATTAAAGAGTTTTTGCCTCACATAAAATTCCACCAGGAATATTCAAATTCGGTGTAAAGATCATAGTTCTGCCACCAGCTTTATAATCTTCTGCTTCTACCTTACAAATGTTCTTTATTGCCTATAAACTTGAAATATAATTCCACAAATAACCCTGAAATAAACGCTGGTGTTGAGTAATGAAGGATTTTTCATTCTGTTTTCCAAGATCATCTTCCTATTTTTTTTTGGTATAGTACATCCATTCTTAATTCAAGCTCCCTTTAAATGTGTAGGCAGATTAAGAATAAATACATTTTTGTTTCCTTCAGGTTGTTATGAATGAATCCAAATGTGCTGTCAGCTAAATCTGATGAGAAACACAGATGTTCTGAACATTTAATGAATATCTCAGGTGACTGCTGAACTGCAAACAAATTCGTTTGATGAACCATAACCCCAGTGGAATAAAATCTTCCTTGATAAATATATTATTCAAAGACAAACCCTAACTTTCTAATTTCATCTGAGGACAGTATAAAATGCCTCTGACAATGAGCTGAAAATTAATAAAATATCTGTTGCAGATTCATTTCTGTTTTCTGAATTTGGAGGTTGCTAGGTGATGAAAAATAAATTGATTGAATCAAAAGAAAATGCTTATGGGAAACTACAAAACAGATTGCAGGGTACAATACTTTGAACATGAATTAGCATATTGTTATGAAAAAGAAGGCATTTTATAGAATTATGGGGCTGAAGATTTGATAAGAAATTGCTAACAGAAGACATAAGCATGACAATAATTCTGGGGGCACTTAGTGGTTAGTAATGAAAAGCAATAAATAACTGAGACTGAGAGAAAGGAGAATGCTGGAGAAGGTGTAAGAAATCAAACAGCCTGGCTGCTTTTTAGATGTAGAAAAACTATAACTGAAACCTGCTTTGACATAAGGTAAAACGTTGTTGACAATATGTATTCATGAAGTCATAGTCAAAGGCAAGAAAACATGCCCACAATTCCTTTGTTAATAAAGCTTTGTTAGCCTCCTTGGCTAATTAGAGGATCCTTAAAACGCTTCACTACTTGAGAATAAGAGCACAGTCTCAATGGCAGAAATCAACATAAAATACCATCATTAATTGAAGCAGAGCAGTCTGCATATTTCCCAAACATTATAACATGAATTTCCTAAAAGAACCACCATATTTGGTTTAATTTTATGTATATAAGAATCTAAATAACTCAGTGCAATAATCAAGCTGTACCTCTAACTGCATAAGTTAGCATCATATTTAACAAAACTTTTCTAAAGCAATATCATCTTGGATGGATTTGTTTTATCTTCAAGGCTTCATTTCCTCAAAGTAAAGATTTCTTATACAAAGGGATTAAGGAAAATCAAGCTACATTGAGAGAGCACTGGAGAAAATGGAGCAACACAGATGTAGCAATAAGTGCAAACAAAATGCAAAGCCATTTACAGCAATGTGCCTTTAACCTTGGGCACCGTTGTAGGGACCTCTTTGGGAGCTTGAGGAAGATAAAAAATACAGGACTGAAAACAATGGACAAATGTGAATTTTACTTTAGCAAAATTTGCCAGTGGCAAAGACCAAGGACATGTGTTCCCCCTAAAGTTTCTACCAAGGAGACAGATCTTCAGGACAGCCCAAGGCTTCCAGTGGTAGCTCCTTGAAAGAGAATCTGGCTCAGCCTGTGCCTTTGCCTTGCTAAGGTCTAGTTGGAGTCTTGACTTTCTTTGGGGTTTCTTTATGGCATAGCTCAATTTCATAACAGCACTGGGACACCTCCCAGGAATGTGCTTTTGTCTCTGTTATTTCTCAGCCTCTGGCAGGTTTTTGGCCATCCCACTGGCTGTAAGATCAGCTCCTGCATTTCAGACACCCTTTTCTTTTCCTTTTTTTTTTTGAGTATTTTTTTAAAGATTTTTGTGCGCATTGTCAAAGTCACTTATGCCCATAGGCTTAAAAGACTTGCCATGAAGTCATGGACGAAGTATTTGTTAACCCTGGGGAAATTTCGCACCAGAAATTAAGAGCAATTCCATTACCCTGGCATTAGGGACAATGCAGCTTAGAATTTAGCAGTTGGGCTCTTTCTGAGAGTCTGGGCCATGGTGCAAAGCAAACAGGAAGCTGTGTGAATGCAGTTGGCGTGTTAATGAACCCAGACAAGCAGTCCCAGGGCTGAGACATTATGTTCTGTCTCTCTGCAGGACTTAGTAGCCTGGGGCAAGCCCAGTGCTAAACTGCCTCTGCCCAGTCTTCAGAGAGCTTGTAAGGAAGAGTCTGCAGCTTCCAGGAAAGCAGCAGCTTTCAGAAAAACACCAGGTGAATTCTCTGTTGAATAAATTCTATATTATTAGAAATGCCTAGCTTTGCTCAGAGTTCCTGACACTGAACTTGCTCTGGACATCTGGCAGTGAAGGAGATTTTCTCAGAAACTTTTCATAGTCTGACCATGACTTAGGACTGGTGTCTCAATCAGCTTTCCTACAATGACGAAAATCTGTTTCAGATATGTCCTGGTTATACAGACAAGAGGGTGAAGTTTTTATCACTTTTCAGTTCCATACCACCCACAGGAAGAGCTGAATCAGAAACTGGAAATTCTCATCTTGCCTGTCTTTCTCTCTGGCTCTCTCCCTCATCACCACTCCCTTTCCCATTTTCCATTCCTTCAGTGAATTCCTTCAAAATTGCTTTTGCCTGGAGCGCACTTGGGCAGCACTGATTTTGGGAAGTGTCCTTCTTTGTTCTCGCAGGTGAATATTCCTTTGTGGGTAAAACACTTTATCTCTTTTGTATATTCTTTGTTATTAATATTGCTGTGGTTATTGTGATTTTAATAAATTGTTATTCCAATTTATAATCTCTCCTTATTGTTCCTCAGTTATTGGAAAGAGTGGAAGGAGAGGGAGTAGATTATTTATTTCTCTGTAGTTGTTAAAAGTACCACAGGAGAGAAATAGGAAGGATTGTCCAGTCCTCACACCCTACAGAGAAGGGTTTGCTAGTTCAATGAGGATAATAATTTATAATAAAGCAGGAGCACAAAGCAAAGCAGGTCTAAACCATTTTATCTAGAGGCAGTCTCTCCACTTTAAAAACTTTTATACAAAATCAAAAATGGATTGTATTTGTTTACCGTGGCATTCCTAACTGGCTAATTCACACGGTCAAAAAGGACCAGGTAGATGAAACACTGGTAGATGAAACCCAATTCTGAACCAAGAACTGATCATATCCTCTCTGGGCCATTGTTTCCTGAGGTAAGCCTCCCACTATAACCAACCAAAGGTCTCTCACAGACATAAAAAGGATATAAACTTCAGATTATCACCTCTTTCAAGACAGTTTCATTCCTAGCACTTCTTTACTAGATTTTATTTGAGCCATGATCAAAAGAGCAAATAATGGTTTACATCACATACCATGTAAGTGTAAGTAAGGACAGTATATGGTCACATGGGAGTAGAAATTTTAGCTACAGGTTTATTTATTCTTAAAAATTCATTAGAATAAGTAAAATTAAATTCTAAACATCACTATAAAGCCGTGGTATTACTGTTCCTTAATAGGTTATATCTCTAATAGTTTGTGTAACTTTGTTTTTGATTTAATGGATATACTGTTCCATGAAATTCAAAATGTTGAATAAGAAATTTGTGTGACATTTTCAGAAAGGCCTTGGCTGGCCTTTGGCATTCAGGAAAGCTAACAGCACTTTAATAGCACCATGTCCTTTCTTGTGCTACTGTTCTAAAGGATGAGAGCAATGTTTAGTTCTGCCTGGTTTACAGTTTTGTCAAACAGTTTCATGTCTTGTGAATGGGATAATAAAATCAATTGATAGCACCAAAGCATTTTATTTTCTCTCACACAGATGCTTATTTAGTGACAGTTTAAAAAAGGGAAAAAAAGTCTTCAACCACCCAAGATACATAGAACTGAGACCACTGTGGCTCTCTGAAAACACCTTTGTCAAGGATTTCTGCTATTTTCTTGTAGCAGAAGGTTGACTGAGTCAGAAAGTTACTCCATCCTAACAAATGTTCTCTCAGCTGTACAGGTTTGTACTTCTTTGTATTTGTAAAATTATACTTCAAATACTGGAGCCTTGAGTATGGTACATATTTTTGGGATGAGGTCAGTGCTTAAGGCAGTGAGTAAACTCATTTTAATAAAGCCACATCCCATCCAAAATATTATGAGATGGTTTTTAACTTACAATGACGTGTTAAGGTAGTGGCACAATATTCCTGTATTTGGTTAAAATATGCAAACAAATAAAAAGATATTATTTTTAGCATTGAACACATAAAGATAACTCCATATCACAATAATGACACACCTGGAGATGGCATGCCGTCCAAAGGGACAGGGTCGAGAAGTGGGCCAGTGGGAATCACATGAGGTTTCCTAAGAGCACATGCAAGGTGCTGCCCCTGGGTCAGGGACCTTTTACAAGAGCATGCAGTGACAGGACAAGGGGAATGGGTTCAAACTGAAAGACAGTAGGTTTAGATTGGATATGAGGAAAAGATTCTTTACTGTGAGAGTGCTGAGGCATGGGCACAGGTTGCCCAGTGAAGCTGTGGATGCTCCATCCCTGGAAGTGTTCAAGGCCAGGCTGGGTGGGGCTCTGAGAAACCTGGGATAGTGGGAAGTGTCCTTCCCTGCCCATGGCTTGGATTGGATCAAGATGATCTTTAAGGTCCCTTCCAATCCAAGCCATGTTATGATTCTGTGATAAGCACCAAAATCTGCAGTAAACAAACACTATGGGACTCAAAAGTGCATAAAATAGTTCTGCAGCGAGAGAAAATTATTGTTAAATATTTTTTGATTAGTAGTATTGACTTTGTCAATATTAAAACTTAGAAAGCTCTGATAATTTGCATAGGAAGGATAAAATTCAAGCATTTCAGTAAGAGCAAGAGTGTCAAAGTTTTAATATTTTTAATATGTAAAGGCTGAAGCGGACTAATATTAGACTCAAAAAATTGCAGTGATGTTTAAAATTCTACATTGGGGAAATATATTTTCAATATATTTTCACAGCTCTTCACTAGAAACTCTTGCTCATCTCTTTTCCTCAAGTACGTGCTTTTAATGGAACTATAGTGCTTAATTAACAGTCTGTTAACCTATAATTCCAAGCTTACATAGCATTGAATTTATTTTTTATGTAATTAAACTGTTTAATATATAATTCAATTTAACAAATAATGACATTTTGGAAAGAAAGTAAGGTGTGCTCTAAGGTAAATGAGTTATCAAACACATAAAATATAATTTTCTGGAAATGTACTCATATCACACCTGAATATCTTATTCTAAGCATTGTATAAAAAACTGTATGGAAAATTAAAATTGTCTAATTATGAAGTTATAATTTTTATGACTAAGACATAAGTAATTGCTTTTTTAACTTGTTTGCATCACAATTAAATTCAGATGTTCAAGCCTGTGTATAACTATCAAACCACTTAAGGTGGTGCCCATTTTTATTTCCAGTAGCCTGTGAGAGTTTTGCTGTTGATCTCAATAGCTGCAAAGTCATAACTCTAGACAAAGCTTATAATTAAAGTTCTGAAAGCAAATCCCAGTATGCCAATTGAGATGGAAGTCTTGCACACAAATGACATAACTTGTATTCTTCCAGACATACTGTAAGCCTATAGCAAATCGAGAAAAATATCTATACCCATTACACAAAACATATTGAATCATATGAAAATATAATTCGGTGTTTCCAATCACAAGATACCACCCTTATTTTCTTTTTTATGTTTATCCATAAGTAAATATTGCATATGTTATTTCAGTTAATAATTTTGATATTGGACGGTCTAGCTTTTTCGTTCAAGATAATAGTATAGTTAAATAAAAACATTATTTTTCTAACATAAAGCACCAGACTTTGTAATATTTATGCACTCTAGAATGAGATTCACAAATTGTAAATATTTTGACAGACACTGGACTTTAATAACATGAACTAAAATTTTTGCTCTAATTATCTAGAACCTTTTCACAGTCATCTTGCCTGATACATGTCTTATCTAAACCAATACTAATGTGGATTCAGTGATCATAGAGCACAATAAACAACAGATACTCAGTAAATGTTTACAGGCAACTAATAGGCTGAACATTCTACAAAAATATTGCTCAAATAACTGTAAATAATAAATGTACCCTCAGAAGCCAAAAGAGGGGCATACAGAGATTGTTAAATGGAATAATACAAAATATTTTAAATTTGATTTATTAACTGAACTTCAAAATATTGGCAATGAAAGCACAATGTAGAAAAAAGAATGATCTTTAAAAAAGCTTTTAGCCCTGTTGTCACTGCAGTAACATTGATCCTGTCAGTAGTGAGGGCACATGTGACATAAATCACTACATTGAAATGCTCTCACCTATCAGAGAACTATCACAAGTTGTACATGTCAATGAGCAGGGGTCCTATGTATCCACTTTCCCGCCTCCATTTTGGGGTGGCTGGAAGGAGAAAAACTGTCAAATAAAGCATTGAAAATTGTTCTTTCTTTGGTACTGCAGGACTGAAAAAGCCAAGGCAAAACATGAGTTTGAATATCAGGATGTACAATGTCCCTGCTGGCACAAACTTCATGCAGCTCCTTAGTCAGGGATAACTCACTCATGCAGAGCAGGCATCAGTACTTCAAGGCATTGAAGTTTGTGAGCAAACTTCTTAATTCTCAATTTACTCATTTTTTTGCAGTGGAAATAACAAGCTGTAGGTGCAAATTTACCACCTTGACAGTCAGAACATGGCTTTTACTCAAAATCAGCGTGAACTATAACCATGAAATTTAGACAGTGCTCCTCAACACCAGAATTTTTACCACATAAAATGGTGAAATTCAGATTTTTGGCAAAGGCAAAACCCAGGAAGCCTTTGAGTAGCACCATAAACACTATGTGAGGCTGAGTTTCCAGTGGGTAAATGACACTGGAAATCACATTATCAGTCATTAAATGCAAATCTGAAACTTATCAGAGAACAGCTTGGCAGGGTCTCTATGATAATGTAAAGATCTATAACCTTGAGGCCTGAAATTTACTGTTTATATTACTTTGATGAAATGATTAAATGGAGTAACAGATATGGATTAAGATACAGATTAAGCCTTAAATGTACAATAATTTACCATTTTAAAAATCAAAGGAATAGCACAACCTCCAACTCTACCCCTCATTATTGTTGGATGAACTATAGACAGCTGAGAGTCTTAAAATATACTTCAGTGCTTGCTTTCTGATTCAATAGCATTGGTGGGTATTTAGACAAGAGAAAACACATTGCCTTTACAAACATTTCATAATCTCTTCTAAATAGATAATGGAGTTCACCTTGAACTTTTCAGTCACTGCTGAAGTGAATTCAACATTAGACAAAATGAATTCACTCATCTCTTCCTTTGTAACATCTGGTAAATACAGGTTCCAGCATTACAGCAAATTGTTAGTTTATACCTGTGTGTTCACATGTGAAGGTTCTCCTCAGCATTAAATAATACATAACTTGACAATATATTATTTACTTCAGGAGACACAATGTGATTGATGCAATCAGACAATATACTGCAGCACATAACAGAGGAGATGAAAATTCCAGAGAAAGAGAAAAACCCACAAAACCCCAAACAAACCACTTCTATTCCTGAAACAGGAAGAAAAAGAAAATAATCCGTTTCAGGAAAGAAATCCAGGTACCAAGAAGTGAGGAGAATATTAATTACATCTTTAATTTGCTATAAATTCTCATTGACTTTAGTTTTTCCAGTTTACCTAGCTTCAGTTTCAAGTTATTAATTTTTTTTACTTTTTTTCAGTAGCAGGTCCTACATTTGCTTCCTATGGAAGTATCAACACAGTGCAATCACATCTTTATTTATTCATTACCACAACACACAGAGATACTGCGCTAAATTATTTTTCTGCCCTGATCACACTTGTTTCCATATTGTCTCCACAATGTATTCTCTTCCTTCTGCTCCTACACCTTCATGTAAGGCACTGCCTGGATTATTTGCTACTCTGTATGTAATTTAAAATAACTATTTTTTCTTTCAGTGTGTTTAATTTACCCCTCAGTCCAAACAGTTCCTTGACCTGGATAGTTTAACTGTGCACCAAGCTTTATAAGTGACTTTTAAGTGATTTGGACTATTGAAGGAATAACAATAAATGTTAGACCTATTATTTATCTCTTCAAGATTCTGTTTGAAAACATCACCAGTGAAAACTACTTTTGAGATATGTCAACTAGGCAACTCTTAATTTATTTCACATGGGCTTTATAGATATGAATAGCACTATTTTCCTATCAATGTTGAAAACAACTACATTACATATACAGTGTTTCCTTTATCCATCAAAGTAACACTCTGAAATTCTGGAAATAACTTTATGTTGCAGGGCACATTTTGCATATAGCACATGGAGTACCTTTTATATTCTTTGGTGCTTTATTGTTTTGGGATTTGTTCATATTGTTGCTTGAATTTGTGTAGGGTTTCTTTGTTGTAGTTTTTTTGTTTGGTTTGGGTTTTTTTGTGTTTTTTTTTTTTTTTTTGTTTTGTTTTTCCTTGCTAATTTCAGGTGTTTTACTAAAAGCCTGTCAGATTAATCAGTTTATAGGAGTCTGTCTCGCTCTCTTTTCCTTAAAAAAGGCAAGTCATCTTTGTGGGACTACTTCAGTATATCTATTTCAGAAGTTATATTCAAAACTAAAACAATTAAATATATTTTCAGCCACGTCATGGGAAAGTATGTAGTGCTCAGAATTTACTGAGTACTTAAACTTGTTTTAAAAGATATCATTTACTTCCTATCCTATGCCAAATGGAGAAAGAGGAGTTCCAGTGCAGTGCAGCTTAAGAAATATCATCCCTGAAAGCACAAGTTTAGCCCTAGTGACATAAAAGATTTGATGTCAAGCAAATACTTTCTACTGTCTGCTATTGCTGATGCAATAGCATTAGCTATTCTAACAGCTAGTTCTCTAGGATAGTTCTGCTTGCCTGTCACTGAGATCAGTTCTCCCCTATGAGAACAGGCTGACTCTGCACACTCAGCTGTTTTTCTTGAGAAACAGTACTCCCAGACCATATATACAATAGTTCATACACAGACCATACATACAATAGTTCAACTCGTGTATTTTCTGCCATCTGTTTCTCTTTTTGTGAAACCATAAGGACTTCTGCAAGGACAGTTCATATTTTTATCCCATGCCATTGCAACTTCCAGAGGGTTTTTTTAAGTATGCAATTTTATGTGATTCCAGAACTTATTTATAATAAATATATTTCATAAAATTCTGTAAAATGACTTTATACTTTGGGCTAATGTTGCTTTTATGATTTCCACTACATGAGCATAGAACACCTCTACTTTTTAAAAAAAAGAAGACTTTTTTCCCACTATTTGTAATACAGAACTCTTGATGGCTTCTTGCTTCTATGGCATGCTTGAATAACTTTCCTTAATACCTGCTTCTTCATGCCAAATAACCTTCACTAAATATATTTCCTGAAACTCTGTCTTTTGTCCTTCCAAAACAGCTATCTCACTATATGATTCATCAAATCTATGATAAAAATGTAAAATTCCTAGCTAGAGACAAGGCCTCCTACCTCTCCTTAGCAGTTGGTTATCAAATCACCAATCTGTTTCTCTTTTCTTTGTAGTGTTTCTGGCAGGGATTTCAAACTATGTCATCTTGGGGAAACTTGGTTTTCTCAAACAGTGTGTTGATGCTTTCACTCCAGATTACCAACCCACTTCTTCACAATTAGCACTTTATACTTATGCTGCTGCAATCTCTTTTTTTTCACCTGGAATAATTTTAAGGATGAGGGCTTCACCAATATGTAGGTTAGTGGTTGAATCCCCAACATACAGGGAGAAGGAGAGATGGACTGGGAAGCAGAATAGAAAATACAACCTGTCCAAGACAGCTTAGTCATTGCACTTGATTACTCATTATCTTCTTCTGCTACCTGCTGCAAAGCCATCTGTCCGTGGAAGGAGCTCTACTCTGTTTCTCCAAATTTGCTCAAAATCCCTTGTTTACCATTCTATTTGAGCAGTTTCCTCAGACTGCCAGTGCACATAAAGTTAATCATGTTCTTTCAAGTTCGCAGCAACAAGGTCAAATGTCTGCCAGGAAAGATTAAGAAGCTACTGGTGTTTTCATTCTGGAATGAACAGAAATATTATCAAACTCACACAAATAAAACAACATTAAAAATCACCTTCTTCCTCCATTATTACTCCAGTCACTGAAGTATTTTTCATTGAATATATTTCATGAAAGAGAAGAGCTACAGCTTTTAGTCACTTCAACAAATAATTCAGGACATGAATTTCTTAGATACTCACCTGGGCCATGTAGAGACAGATGGTCTTCAAGCTTTACAGTGTTGTACATTTTAAGTTTGCAGTATATTGAACCAAACTTCTCTTAATGTTGAAATAATGAATTAACTCCTAATCCAATATTTTTATTTTCTTGAATAATACTGCTCGGTATTTACAAGTCTGTTGGTCAAAACCCAAATAATACAGAATAATTTTGCCCATAAAACTCAGCACAGTAAAGCATTATTACAGCACGTATAACCTTATATAACTTTCCTGACTTTCAAAATTCATATTTCATTAGACAAAACTTTACCCCTCACAGCTATTCTAATATCTTCATTGTTTTTACCCTTGAAACTAACATCATTAATATTCAGACTTTAATATCTTCTAGTAGAAAGTACCAACTTGATTTATAGTTAAATACATAATTTGCTGTATCTGATCACCTGAAAATAATGGGCTTATAAAAAGAAATACAGTCAATCTGTTTGATTGGGATTTTTTAATTACATAGGAGGGAGAGTATTTTTCTTAGTCAGAATTTTCTCTCTATAAATATTGTTAATAAATAGGTATATAAATAAAGAAAAAGTAGTCAAATTTAATGTCCTTTTGCAGGCATATAGTTTTTTCCCTTGAAATTAATAGGAACTGGAAAGCAATCACATTAAACGTTGCACTGTAAAACAGGTTTTTAACTTTACATGCCATATGTGCTAAAATTGAAATTTTAAAAAAATGTTGAATTTGAAAATTTTGTTCTGTTAAAAGAATATTTTTGCTTGACAACTTGATTTTATCTGACATTTTATTGAACCAAATAAGCATCCTGTAAATACACTGAACTTATGAACCATTCCTAATGAACACATTGTTTGGATTTATCCTCCTCTTCATCACCTCTAAAAAGTGTGTTTCCTAATTTTGTCTTTTTGAAATACATTTTATGTGACAAACGCTTATTTAATATCCTCTAAGGAGCAAATTGCCTCAAATTTTTTAATTGTGAGATCCACCTTGTGCTATTTTTCATACTGGTCTTCAAAGTAACTTCTCCTCTCCTGTTCAGTTTCCCATATCAGTCCATTTTAAGTGAGAAACTGCAGTATTTCCTTAAAGGAAAAGAATGTCTATTCACTTCTTATTTGTCCTACAGCCTACTTTTCACAGTATCCATGACATTTTCACTAGAATTGCAAATTTTTGAGGCAACTATTTGAAAAATTAATTTCTAGCTAATAATGAGGCATGAATTAATAATAGCACAAATTACAGACGATCATTTGAATGTCTTGTACAGAGGTAAAAGAATGGATTGGCAAGCAGTTCCTCATTATTCTTAATAACTAACCAGAGCATTTAGATGCATCTAGGCACCATCCTTTATAATCAGGGGAATGCTGAAACCTGGACTATAAAAGAGATTTACTCAAGAGGCTGTTCAGCTGAACATTTAACCACTTCCAAGTGAAAGACAGGACAGATACAACACTCTAATCATCTGTTTCTACATATGTGCAGGGGTTTGGGTATTCACAAGGGTTTTTGATTCTCATCTGTGTTGACTAGTTTATAGGCTATGTTTGATTTTCTAAACTTCTGTTGCATTGTGCTTCTTAAACACCCTAAAGAAATGCAGTCCAGGGAAGCTCCTCAGTATTTTAGAGTGGCAATATCACCAAAACCTTTTGCTTTGCACGTTTACATCCAGAATCTGCTTGGAGTGTACAAAGTCCTACAGCTGTTTCAGGTTTACCATTTAATTTGGCTTCATTTTGATGAGGGGGGTAAAGTCTGTTGCAATATTCATAGCTCACTAACAGCAGAGGTAAATTTGTTTCTACCTGATAAATCTGATATTTCATTAAAAGAAACTGGTGGATTGATCCACTTCTAAAAGCACACAGACATTTCACTATAACTTCATGTTAGGAAGAAATATAGATGAAATTTAAAAAAAATGCAAAGTTTTTATTTTACATTTCTAAATCATAATAGTGATTTGGGTTTAAATTAAATAAGACATAAGATTCCAAGCATCAATTTTCATATAGGATCATTTCAGAGATGACCAAGTAATTTTAAAATAGTAAAATTAAAATGCAGATCATCAGAGCTATAATGACTTAGTAAATATTGACCAACAGCAGAGCATCAGTGGCACAGCTCAGGTTTTGCACTTGTCATTAGATTCCAAGCAACCACAGAGAGAGATCCATTGGCACAGCAAACCAAAGGTCATGATTTGGTCATTGGATTACTATTTCTCTCTTCCTAGATTAGAGGAATCACCTTCATTAGAATACAACTTTAATTTTAACAGTAAAATAATTCAGAAACTCTTATAATCTAGTTGGTGACTATTATCCTTTCCAAACTTGCTGAAGTTTTCCTTTAATAGTAACATCTTCTGTAATTCTTATCTTTCCTCTATGCTTTATTTTATGCTTCCTTTGGTTCCAACCCTCTGACCAAAGAGGGTTGAAGAACATGTTTTAAAGAACATAAAAAACTTTGCTTAAAAAAACTTGCTTTAGACTCCCCTTGCCAATGCACAATTTTTCTGCTTTCTCATGTCAATATACCTGAAAATTTTTTCCAACTGTCTGAAAAAATTCTTCCTTGAAAATGAGATTCCATTACTAGGCCTAACAAGCAAGAAGGAAGAAAAAACCTTTTATACTTTTTGTTGCTCTGTCTGCTCTATTCTCTTCAACTGTCTTTGCTTTCACAATTCTGCACGGACTGGTTTGTCTGTGTTTTTGCAGACAACTTTATTCTCCCCTGTCCCAGACTCATTCACTGGCTTTTTCTATGCCACATTTAGGACAGTGAAGGCCAAGATGTTCTTAAAATTTTTGACCAAAACCTCTAAAATCTTCTTATCTACCAACTCAGTCTTGTCAGCCTCACATCTGTTCCTCATATCTAGCCACCAGCCCAGCATGAAACAACAGTTGTTATCCTTAATCCTCACATCTGTCTCTGCTTCTCCATCATGTTAATTTTTCTTTCACAATCATGAAAATCTTAACATTTACTAGAATGTTCTTTTTTTTAATTTATTTTTTTTTAGCCACAGTCTTCAGATCCATAACATGAATATTGTGCATACCATGGCCTGTTTAGATTCTAAAAAAAGTAAAATGTTATCAATATGTATTTATTGGCTCATAGCAAAATTGGTGTGGCTGGATAAATAACAGAATAATAGGCAGAAACAATTTGGGGGAAAAGAGCTTGGAAAAGGTTAGAAATAGGCATACAGAGAAAAGTAGAAAGTGAGAAATGTGTGCTGGATTGTATCAATTGCATCCTATCCTTTATTGAATTTGAAATAGAGAGCAGGGTTTCTTTTTCTTTTTTCATATTCTATGACTTACATGATGAACCCAAAC
Source organism: Lichenostomus cassidix (assembly GCF_008360975.1). Lineage (NCBI taxonomy): Eukaryota > Metazoa > Chordata > Aves > Passeriformes > Meliphagidae > Lichenostomus > Lichenostomus cassidix. The sequence goes on from NC_139483.1 coordinate 12,799,846, forward strand.
TCTCCTATTGAAATTAATCCTCAATAATTTGAAATTATTGTGATACTGAAAAGACTCTTTTTTCTCCCTCACTGTTACATTTCTACCAGCACAAACTTTTCATTTCTGCCTTCCTGTGTGTTTTACTATGATGAGCTTCTGTAAGCTATAAAAGATGTGACCTCCAAAAGTTTCCCAAGCAGACTCTTATTCCACCTCTTTGTGCATGACAATAATTTCTTCTCTTATTTGCATGTAATTGTCATTAGTAGGATGAGAACAAGGTTTTTGCAAGATGAGTGACTGACCCCAAATTCCAGCAGAAGTCCACTGGTATATTATATTATATTATACACTCTCTCTTTTTTTTTTCTGTAAAGGGTATTGTAATATAGATAAATAATTTCTTTATGTGTACAATGGATATACATGAGATGGAGCCCAAGGACAATACAAAGAATACCTGAAGTGGAATTCTTAGCTGGGACAGTACTACCACGGCACCTCCAGGAGAGGATGGAGCTGATGTGGCCTTTTGAGCAGGGCTTGCTATTTCAGGTTTTTTTAGCAAAGTGTTATTTTGCACTTATATCAACTCATATTCATTTCTCCAAACTAAAGGTATTTTGATGTATTTTTATGTGAATGTTTTTTATTGTTTACTCCCTGCAAGATATATTCCTTTTGGCTTCCTGAATTTTGAAACCCTGACCCAGCAGCAGCCAGCAAACCTATGATCACTTACATTTAGCTGGCTTCTTTCTAATTATTTTTAGAATTTTATTGGATTTAATTTTATGGATCCTAGTTCAGCCTGTAAAATTAAAACATTAATAACTGTCTCTGAGTGTTTAACCACACGAACTCTTTTTTTTTTAAATGAAGCTGTTCATTAAACCAAGTGATTTGCATATTTCATGGCATGCTACTGTGAGAGAGAGAAAGGCTCATTCATATATGATAGTGCTCATCCTACTTATGCCTGAGACTTGTGTCAGCACTTCATTTGCAAATTCTATTTTTACTAGTTCAGAGCTCAGCTTTATAATCCTTCTGTGGGCTGAAGCTTGACAGAGAATAGCTCCACTCCAGAGTCCATTTGAGCTTCAAATTTCAAATAAATCGGGTTCACCATTTCCATAGACTTTTTACACATGTATGACAGATCAGGCTCCATTCTTGTCAGCTCACATAAGTTAAGCAGGGTTGGGTCTTTGAAGGTAATAGCTCTTGGAAAATCCATGAGGATTTTCTTTACCATTAAATGTCTTCCTTTACTGTGAGAGTGGTGGAAATGGCAGCCCAGGGAAGTTGCCCCATCCTTGGAACAGTTCAAGGCCAGGTTGGTTGGAGCTGTGAGTAACCTGATCTAGCTGAAGATGTCCCTGGCCATGGCAGGGGGAAGGAAACTAGATGATTTTTAAGGTTCCTTCCAACCCAAACCATTCTGTGATTCTGTGATTCCATGGTCACATGTGCACTGCACTCAGCGCTCAAGAAATGAGTACATCTGGAGTTATATTTATCATTTAGGTGAGAAAAGACATTTAAGATCACAGAGGTCTGTCAACACCTGTGCAAAGATCCTTTTCCCCTCCTTGAGATGGGTGTCCCCCATCAGCTGACAGCAGGCCTGTGGTGTCATGTGAACTGACCCATGACCAAAATCCCACAGACTTCTGCTACCTGAGAAATCAAGGATGGATATTATTCTGAGAGCCTTACCAGGAGAGGAGCCTTTCTCTTCACATCCTCCTCCCAGGCCCCAGGGAGGCAGCAGACTTCCCTGAGGAATGGGTCAGATCTGCATACTGGACAATATGCTCAGCATTTTATTTATGTAGGTTCAGCTCTTCCTGCATTGAAATGGCAGATTAGTTTCATCACCATCACTTAGTTATAGAGCTCTTTCTGCAAGACTTAATAATCAGGTTTGATTTTTGCTACCTAGAATGTTATCTTTACCAAATAATGTTGTTTCACTTTTCTTATCCACTTCCAAATTACTAAGGAGGGCATGGAAGAGTAAAGAAATATGAAATGAAATGATCCATCACTGGTGCTTTCAGATCTCATTGGTTACTCGAGCCCAACCTGTGTTACTCAGCTTTCCCCCCTGTCTGTTATCAATTCTTGATTTGATCTTTAGTACTATTAATTTATTTTAACCAAGAGCTTTAGGGAGGCATGCTGTCAAATCATTTTTGAATATCCTAATTCCTGACAGCAGCCAGGCCACTTTTATTCCATTCTTCAACTGTGAGTTCAGAGAAGCCTAATAAAATTTCACAGATGTGACTTCATTCTTGCAAAAGCACTGCTGACTGTACAACCATTGTATCATATTTGTCCATATTTCTTAGATCTGTGGTTTTCATTACATTTTCTTCCAGTTTATCCAGTAGATAAATCAGATTTTCTGGTCTATTGCTCTTCAATAGTCTCTCTAACCCCCCACAACACCAAAAAAAAGTCACACTGCATCTACAGCTGTCTGAGCTTCAGGTCCTGAGGCTGATTTGAAAGCAACAGAAGCCACACAAAAGTTTATAGGTCAAGGAAAATTTTATTAGTTTTGTGCATATACTATCCAGGAGGGTCAGTATCTCAAACTTTTGCCATTGATACCTAAATTTAAAACAATTTGTCAGATTCAATTCCACCAAAAATATCAGTGGAAACTTCCCTAGAGTAAACTCATAATGACCAGTTTCCAAAAGTAATCCTTTAATTTCTTGAACATTTTTAACCATATCAATTCTGTAATGGTCAAAGTATTTGAAAAAGAAGTTTTATTCATAGGGCTTGGCAGCTTTTTTTCCTTTAGTAAGTTTTCCTTACCTTATTAAATAATTGCCAGGTCAAAGTTTTAACTTCCTGGTGTGCCTTTTATTGTTCCTTTCAGTTGGACACATCTCTTATCATAGGATCTTAAATTCCAATGTCTTTCTTTCTTCCTCTGTTAAAGATACAAGTTTTTCTCCTCTACATCCTTTCCCTTCTTCTGTTTGTGTAGGGAATACCTATATTCTGAAAATTCACTCCCATCTTTAAATGAATGTGCTGCTGCTGCTGCAGCTCTTCCAGCCTTTTGGACAGATATTTCAGCCAACTGCTTCATTTCCTCTGTGAACTGAAACATTGTCCTAGTGGATTTTTCCTTTCCTACAGCAATTTTAAACGTGGGTACCAATCTTTCTTCCAGAAAGAAGTAATGTCTTTCTAAATGCTGCTTATGTGTTTTCCTTCTAGCCTGTTTCTCTAAAAATCTCTTTAAAAATGTAACCAATTTATGTGGCGATAGTCAAAATCTCTTGTTATTGGCACAGATTCTGTTTTTGAGGATTCTACCCACTCTGCTCTTAATAGGGTGACTGGAAACTAAACATTCTGTATGACTGCTGTTACACTCTTCTGAGCTATCTCTGGATCTTCAAGCTCGTTTATACACTGTGGTGCTTGTTGATATTCTTCAAGTGCTTGCATTTACTCCATGTTTTCTTAATTTCTTTTTGGAACCACTCTTTATGGTTAATTTCAATATTTCTAAGTTATTTACTACACAATATCTGAGCTCTTTCACATATTATGGTTTATTCTTTACTTTGGTGCCCAGAGTAGCATCAGCCTTATCTAAAAACAAGCTTTTCAGTTAATTCCATTATGTCTATATTCTGATATTTGTACAGAATTATACATGCACTTGATCTTTTATTTTCATTTTTCTGTGGCTGTTGTTAGTACTTCCTACAAGAAATGTATGGATTTTGGTCCTATCTAGTGTTGCTCTACAGATTTTTTTTTTAACTAATGTACCTGTGGAAAATGAAGCACTTGCTGACTTTCAAGCAGGTTTTTTTTTCAATCCAAAGGTTTCCTAATTTGACATGCCAGAAGCCTTATCCTATTTTAGCTTTAGTAAAGCAAATCAATCCTCCATAGGTTCTCTCTGTTTCTCTTGGGTTCTTTTCTTCCTGCAGATTTTTCTCAGCTGTGGACCAATATTTTTCTGCTCTTGGAAACCTTCCAGAGAAATGGTGCAGTACTTCATGGAAAACCTGATCTTAGTTTGCACTTGACAGTTTAAATTTTGTTTTAACAAATGCAAGCTCCAGTTTCAGATGGAGAACCTCTTTCTCTGATCAGTTGTTAATGAAATCCCTGAATTTTTTTCTTTCTGAAATTCTCACCAAAATTAGTACATTACTGCAAAAGTTATATCTCCATCAGAAGACCCTAATTTGCTGAAATTTTTAGTAGAAGAATTCCTAACAAGCTACAGTTATGAATGTAAGAAGAGACAAAGCAAAATCATAGAAAACTAACAAGTTTGATAGTCTTTACACGTAAAAAAGGATATTATAGTAGTTGAACTACTATAGTCACAAGGTTTTCTGAGTCTGCTCATAAGTAATCTTAAATATCGCTCTGACTAATGGATGTATGGCACTACTGACACAAGAAAAAATAAGTATTTGACATAGAATTGGAAATTTTTTTACAAATACCAGAAAATTTTCAAACTTAACACTATGGCATATGCTGCTACTTTATAGACTATAATATCCCCCTTTATTATTCTATCTCCTCTAGCAGAGTTCAATTTTCAATTCTAAAGCCATTTTAACTTTTCAATTTTTTTTTTTAAAGATAAATTGAGGCCAAATTATTTGAAGAAATCAGCACAAACACTTATAAGGTTTGGTTTTTCATCTAAATAGACTTTTATAAAGTGTACTTTAAAAAGCCCTTCACAAAGGTTTCCAAGAAATTTGCAGACAGGCTACAAAATTTAAGGACTCCATATGGAAATAAAGCCTGCTGAGTCCTTGAACACCACCTGGTCTTAATGTCTTACTATTAAACATAACCTGATTAACCATTTTGCTGCTTTGACACTGCCAAAGTAGAAATCCTGAAACCCACAGATCTCAGAAATTCTTAATAAAGGCCTCCAAAATACCAGAACAGGATGGCACCAGTGTCCCCCTACAATGACAAATCACAAAAGCCTGTCATTGGTAGCTGCACTGCAGGGTTGTACTTAGTTGAGAGATTAGTGGCAATTGAAAAAAAAACAAATTTCATAACAAGCTGTTGGTGTATTGTGATTGATGTCATCAGCAGAGACACTTTTGGGATGCAGTTGGGAGGGGAGGAAGAAGATGAAGGAGAGAGAAAGGAAGAAAAAAAAGAGGGAAGGGGAAAGAGAGGAAGGCAGAAAGGAAGAAGAAAGATTGAACTATAATTTGCAATGGTAGGACTCATTTCTGAATTCTGCAGTACTATTTCTGAGACTCTGAGACTTTAAGAAAACTTGATATCAGGCATTTGGATATCCTGGTGGTGGTGCCAGTTTTGCAATATACATTGCTTTGCAGTCAGAATATGCAACAAAGAAAGCAGATTTTTGTCATATTTCTGGCCGTGGTATTCACTGCACAGTGATAAAGCATGGTACTCACTACATGCATGGATGTATGAAAGTCTATGAAGGGTCTATGGAAATGGAGGGGAACCAATGTTTTCTGAACCAGAAAATCAGAATTTGTGCTGGCACAAAGTTTTGGAATAAAAACTTTCAAAATTCTTACAATGGTTTTATTAATAAATCTTTTCAGATTGAAAGGTTAGTTACCTTATTAAAAAATTAACACAGTTGTTCCTGTCTCAGTTTTTGAACTATAATAACTGTATAAAACCTATAAATAAATTTTGCACCTTTCTAGTTTTACACAAGCAAGTGTATTCAGAAATGGAATTATCTGCTTACAAGGAAGTATTGGTAAGACAATACCAAAAGCTTTAGAAAATACTCCTTACACTCCAATTTTAGGGGGGAAAAATGCAGACTATCTAAGTAACTTTGGGGTTCAGTCAATAATTTATTTGCAAAGGGTAGAAGTTTGGTCTCCAGTGACTCACCATAGTCTTCCTCAGCAAGAGTGCATGGATCAGCTCTGAAAAGTACATGTATCATATCTGCTGTTATTTAATGTATTATAAATCTGATAACCAGATTTCTCTTTGTCCCACTTGCAGCATAAAAACCATTCCCTCAGATCAACTTTAACATCTTAAAAACCCACTTCACAGTCTAATGTGTTTGATGCTTTGCAATTGGATGGTCTAAGTCTGCACATGACCAGTTACCACAGCTTCTACTAATGAGTGGTAACTTGCTAAAGTGTGGGCACTCACTCACTTCCAGCATATGCTAAAATGCTAAGAAAAATACTCAGAACTACCCCGAGTCTTTTCTAGGTAAGTCTTCCAGACTGCCACCCATCTGCTGCTACCAAAAATATGAACTCAGTGATAAATTTGATTAAATGGATCCTGCTGCCACCGTTTCATTTGAAGCTTTGGTGAAAACAACAGATAACAGCTTCATACTTCTGTAACACCCCAGATGGTGATCATTCTTTTCTAAGCGTACTAGGACTGACTGCAGGTAGAAGTATGTTGACAAAACACATCACTGGAATTTTAATGCCTCTTGACATCCAAAGTTAAAGCAAGTATTTTTATGTGCTTTCAATATTTTTTACTGTTGTACACTCTTTGTTGGTTGGGAGGCACTTGGCATTATCTTCTATCTAGAGAGGAGACTATCAGTGCATTTTTACACTGTAATTGACCTATCAACACCAAAGGATGTTCAGTAAGTCTGAGTATTTTGTTCAAATATATATATAACATGACCTGAAATTTCCTCTGCCATTAACAACTGGACAGTGGATCACAAATTACATTCAAGGCAGCAGCTACTGAATAGACTTTAGGACTTACATACCATGCCTATGGTATATGATCTATATTGGGTAATTTCCTCTAGCATACTGTCCTGATGAGTTTTTCAAGATTTGATGGATCCTATGAACCGTGTATCATGAATGGATGTAAGAGTCCACCAAATTCTATTGAAATCTCCGTTTTGAGCTTTGTAACATGATTTTGTAACATTATTTTGTAACATCTTATATCATTAAAAGAAGCTGCCATAACATTACAACAGCAGCTGAGTGGTACATAGTCCAGGGTTCTGCAGATCTTTCATGAAGCTCTGATTAAGCTCTACCTCTCACTTCTGTTAAAACACATGCCCATTCTCAATTTTTCTGGGTCTATTTGAAGGGATCAGCAACATGGTTTATGTTTGAGTTACCCTAAGAGGTTTTTATAATAAATTAAAAGAAGCTGCATGCAGTGGATGAAGGTTGGATATATAAAATGTTTCTAAAAATAATCTTTTTTTTAAAAATTAAACATCTAAAGTTTCTTCCTACCCTTTTCATTTTATCATTTAAAATGAAATTTATAAATTATACCAGGGTTTTTGTATTATATTGAGGTTAAAAAGCATGTTGTTTCCAAGTTTTGGTGACTTTGAAATTCTTTGAAAACAATTTGATCCACTTTTAACCTCCAACCTGCTGCTAAAGTCTCTTCACACCCAGTACCTGAACACACTCTTGCAGCTCAGGCTCTGCTCTTTGGCCCTAGTGTGACAAATTCCTCCAAACGTGAGCACTGCTAACCTCCCCCATGTCAAATATTCCTGGGCATCTGTTCTGCAGATGACAGACATTCTCCTGAAATGCTGGAACATAAGTGCATTGAAAATGTACAGTGCATGCTGGAAAAGCACCATCTACAGCTCTGCCAGAGCTGGCAGAACCAACAGCAGAAGGTCCAACTTTTCTGGTGTCAAACCTACTACACACAGCATGCCTTTGTCCAGTAATTCCAAATACCTCCAGCCTGGCTTGCCAGACTCCCTCAATTGCAATAACTCTTTGCCAGAAGTGGTAGGGCAGTAGATGAGCTCTCAAATTGGTTGTTTGAACTCCCAAAACCACATCTTGCTGCTCATATCGGTGGAGCTGGCAGGCCTGAGGGCAGCACTGTGTTTTGGCACTGACAGCCCTTCAAAAATCATTTTACAGGCAGTTCTTTGGTGAGTGGCTGTGCTGCCCAGAGTTAAATTTTTAGAGAACTCACAGGGGTGCTCTGCCTGCACAGCCATCCACAGGTATGGGAGGCCTAGGCCTCTGTCGGAAAGGAAAGGAAAGGAAAGGAAAGGAAAGGAAAGGAAAGGAAAGGAAAGGAAAGGAAAGGAAAGGAAAGGAAAGGAAAGGAAAGGAAAGGAAAGGAAAGGAAAGGAAAGGAAAGGAAAGGAAAGGAAAGGAAAAGAGAGGAGTCCTTTCGGCGAGAAACTGGTATTGGCCATTGCTCAGCATAAACAAATCCCACTGAAACTGTGCTCCTAAGAAAGAGGCATTAATAATGCAAAGGCCTTGACACTGGCAAATTTGCACTGACACTGACGAGTTCTTGAAGTTGGGTTTTTGATAAAAACCCATGATTTTCACTTCAACACATCAGTTGAATTTTTCTCAGACTCTAGCTGAATTTTCAAGTTAAAAGTTGAGAAACCTCTCCTAAATAAACCAGGGTTTGGGGACATTTGACAGAAGAGATGAGGGCTAGAAAATACATCTCCACTCTGTGTTTGGCAGATGAGTTGTCAGCCATCACTTGGTGCACACCTCTCTTTGGTTTTTCTTAAAATATACTACCTCAACAGCCACAAAACCAAAACACTTTTTAAAGCAGCTTTAGTGGCAGGCTAAGGAGTGTGGAGTCTTTGGTAAGCTTTTGCAGGCATTCTGATATATAATTCAGCTGAATTAGGTATTTAATGGGTCAAGACTCAAATAGGATAGTGAGGATAGGCATCTTTTATCAATTTAAATCCATATCACATTTTCCTTTATATATGTTGCAAATTGATTACTCCTTACTGAGCTCTAATTATCCAGAGGGTTTGGCTGTTGAAGGAGAAATTGAAAGGCAATATTTCCTTGACAAACTAATAGAGGTAGCTGTTGTTTTAAAACACAGGGAAGAGATAAAACCCCACAATGCTACAGACAAGGGAGAGACCAGTTTTCAGCTTTTAGAAAACAGTGTTCCATTAATGAAATGCCTCCCTAAATGTATGAGATGGAACATTAAATTTTAGGTCCACTTTAAAGCTATCATGTCTTCCTAATTCTACACATGTGACTAATCCAGGTGACTTAATTGGGTCTACTCATGTACTTGGAATTATGTGTAAACTTAAATGTTGGTATGATTAGCTTCTTGATGAATGCGTGGATGAATCACATCCCATTCATTTTATACAAGAGGCATTTTGCAAATTATTTTGATGCTAAATAATTTTGATGCTAAATATTTATATTAATGCTGAATTTTTAAAATATTTTAATATTGCATCAAATTTGAAAAATGAATTAATAGATTATTAGCTCATTGCCATCACTGCTTACACAGTGGCAGAGGACCTTTTAGGGCTATTATCAACATGCACTGTGGGAGGTTAATTTTCTTATATAAAACTGACTCATTCTGTTAATAAGAGGTGGTTTATTTTAGAACTTTCTCTGTGAAAGTAACCATTTACCTCTTGACATTAACCTCATCATAAGATTTTTTTTTATAAAGTGGAATATAATATTCCCAATGACTCTCACAAACTGTATCAAAATATTTTTAAAAGTACCTAAAATAATCTACTAACATTTTTTTATTGTTTTCTTTTATCCCTTAAATTTTTACTCCAAACCATATTCTAACCCACATACATAATATAACTTGATATATTTCATATTCCCTAGATTCTTTTCATCAGAATTATTGACACTCAGCAAAGCTGACCTACTGATAGTGAGCATGCATCTGCAACTCATTCATGCCATGGAAACTGTCCTAGGAATGTCAAATTATTCTATACACAGACAAAAAGAAATTGGCAGTGTAAAATCTATTAATACTCCTTCAATTCTAAAACTGGAGCGACAATCTACTGTGCCCTGTAACAAAAGGAAAGGAACCATTTTTTCCCTAAAATAAAATACGCGGGGAAAGGTGCAGGATAACTGTGCATCATGGCACAAATGTGAAACTTTCTAATATTAGAAGAACCAGTATTATACTAAACTTTTGAAAATATTATTCAAAATTCAACAGTGTATGGCACATGCTGACACCCTTTGAAAGCAAAGGTGCTGTGCTGACTCCACTAAAAATTGGTTTAAGACCTAAAATATTTTGTTATCAAGACTGAAAGTGCAAGAACATCTTCCAACATTTAATACTTCTATGCAGTTATTACAAGCAAAAAAGTGTTAATGTGTATTTGCTAACTGATTTTTTTCTAAATTAGTCACAGTGAAACATCTCATCCACGAGAGAAAATTGTACATCCATATAGTTGAAATACAGCTAAGGAAGTGTAAATTTCTCCTTTAAACTTGACTTTGTATAAGTGAGAGTGAAAGTGACATATATGACTGGATGTATACTCTGCATCTATACATTCATCTGTGTATGCTGTTGTGAACTTGATTCTATCATAATTATATTTGCACAATAACCTAATTTTAACCTGCTCATCAGGCTATTTAACCATGGAATGGTAAATCCGTTGTAAACCATGTAGCCTTGGTAAAATAGAAATAAAAACCTAAGTAAAGGTGAAAGTAACTTGTCATAGGGGCTTCCAAAGGTATATACATTTTTACATTAAAAATACATAGAACAGAGAATACATAAAAGCTAACTCAGAAATTATTTCTACAGCAGTATTTCAACCAGTATGTAATTACTATTTACATGAAGAGGCATGGACTGAAATAATGTTAGCTAATTGATATCCATCCATTTTTCTCTACTGTCTCACAATGAGCCCCATCACAGCTCATTATTTTCTTCCTAATTGCCAGATAGTGAAGAGCAAAGACTCCATTCTTTTGTCACTTTATTGCTGGTTTCTGGGGCACTGCCTAGGAATAGGGACATGAAGTTCAAGATGCTATCCTAACTTTAGCCACAGCTGAGGTTGGAATTGGAGCCAGAAGTAGGTCATGGGAACAGGGACCTTTTGCACATTATAAACATAAAATTATATCAGAGACAGTGGGTCTGTTATTCCACTAAAAAAAATCAGAGCCAGGTTCCCTGCTGTAATGAATAATGACTGAAGTTAAAGGGGGAAAATGCATGCATGTACTTTAGGTTATCTACAAGTTTGGCCGTTAAGTTGCTTGTTTTGAAGATAAGGGATGCACTCATCAAGGTTTTTATTCTGACTCATGTAGCAAGGGTTTAGCTTAAGATTTCTTCAGTAAAAAACATGATTAATATTTGAAGACCTTACTGACAAAATATACTGATGTAAGTTACAAATGATACAGTTTTGGGATCTGACATTTGATTCAGACCTTTAAATTGCCTTGTCAGGAACAGAATGTCTATAAAACAGGATCAACAACATCCCTTAAGAGTTCCTTTAAAATCTTACAATGGGGACATTATTTTAAAACTTTGCTTGCAGAAGAGCATGGCATGGAAGACTGCATTTGGGAGAATATGCTCCCGAATGAATAAAAGAACACATCCTTAAGCTTCAAACGTAAATAAATTCCCCTCTAGCAATACAGTGGGTAAAGGCATTTCACGTGGAAAGTGTGATTCCACTTATCATTCTGAAACCCTTCTCCCAAGGCTGGAACCTTTGTCATTGCCAAATGCTGAGGGGAAAGTTTTAACTTTAATAATACACCAGAATGGGGATCACAGCAGAAGTTCTCTTTTCCAGCTTGTCCTGTTAAGAGATTTCTAGTATTGCTATGGAAATCACTTATAACTGTAAGATACTGCATATCATTAAATGCACTGAGTGGCTTGTAATGCAAGATCTACTGAATGGAATGCTACTCTGTCATGTCGATAAAGATCAGCATGGATCAATATCCACGTCTTTTCAAACCATTTTTATATGCGATTTATTCACATTAAAAGCTGCTTTTTGAAAATGGTATTTCTATTCTGTAAAATTTACTGGTAGCCAGTCCACCTAATAATCACCTACTTTTTTCATTTCAGATGTTTCCCCTTGGCTCACCAACTGCTGCTTTTTATTATATGTCATTAGTGTCACTTTCATTTCCACCACAGGTCGTCATTACTATTTACTGGGTAACCCAAGCCAGCAGTTGTTAACCTTTTCATTAAAAAATTACAGGCTAAATAGACAGACATCAAATCAGAATAGCAATTACATACGTTTATGCACCAGTAATCTCACAAATTATGAGATCTTTGCCTTTAATACTTGTCATTTCAGAGCAGTTGTTGAAACCTTTAGGATTTTTCTGTGACGTTATATATGGCAATTCTGTTCTTTCCTGTCTTTCTGGGTATTAACAAAGCAGTGGGAAATAAACTGATTTGGCAAGTTTTGAATCATAAGACAGTTAATATCAAGGACACACTAAAGTGTTTTCCTAATGCTTAACCTTATTTCATAAAAATTATGTCAGAATACCAGTGGCCTTATTAGAAAAAAGTCATAGGGATTTTTGGCTGTTGTTTTGGTCGGTTTAATGTTTTGGTTTGGAGGTTTTTTCTGTTATTTTTAGGTTTGGGCCTTTTTTTGGGGGGGAAAAACTAATGAATGCATAGAAAGAAACCAATAAAGTGTAATTCTTTGGGACCCCCCTCATTTTATTGGGAATGAATCAAAACAATGGCTAATAAAGCCCAAGTTTTGGTGAGTTGTGGTTATTATTTTATTAACAATTTTGCTGTTTTACTCACTAATAAGTATTTCTATTTTCCTTAATACTGTGCTGTTGCAAGGGTCCTTCCTTTCTTCCAATTGCCCCGTTTGTGATCACTCTCCCTAGCTTCTTCTATATCCCATGGGATGCATCTTTCACCAATTAGTTGTGCATTTCCCTTTATTTTTTGCCTCTTTAGGGGGCTGGGGTAGGGCAAATTCTCAATAGACATCCTGTAAGTGGAAAGCCTGCTTGGAAACCGAATGCCAAAGTTTCCAAATCTAAATTTGGACTGTACATAAAAGTTGTAGTTTGCCCAGAAGCATCAGGCCTAAAAATCTGCTTTTAACAGATGGAGGTCTGCTTTGAACAATGACATCTGTACTTCCTGTTGATCCATTTTGCTGGGCTTTAGCTGATCTCAGCACCTAGAAGAAAGATGAGAGAACAAACACACAACCAGGGATGATTTCAGTGTTTTATCCTAGGATTCATGCTCATTGAGGATTCCTACAAAAAATCCAATGCAGTCACAGTGGAGCTTGGCATCTGAGCTGCCTGTGATACACGAAGGGACTCTCAGCACGGAACAGTGAAAGAAAATATTAGTTGTCTGCAAAATTATAACAGAGCACTTTCTTTGCAGCAACCATTTGTGGATTTTAAAATAAAGCATGGAGGAAAGTTGTAGAGCACCTATATTGCAAAAATAAGATGGAAGGGAAATTCTGAGAACAAAGGATCAAAAATTTAGCTGGCATAGTCCTTGTGATTTTGTCAGAGCAATGCCACTTCCTTCACAAAGATTTGGCCAACAAATTACATGTAGACTTCTGAAGGGAACAAAAGCATAATTAAAAATTAGTGAATCTCAGGTGAGCTTTGAGTTGGGGAAGAAAGAAGTGCTCATATGAGGGAGTGTATAAAGTTTCAGAGAAGAGCTGAAGTTCTACCTAGCTTTTTCCCCCCTCCTAATATCAGCATATGTTCCCCTGCTTTGGGAATGAGAGTAGCAGCTTCACATGGTGGGCTGAAGCATTCACAGAGGCCAGGCATCTTTCTTGTAAGTTTAAATCCAAATACCTCTACCTGGGTAGAAGATGTATTCATTAATATATACCCTAGCAAGTTGATCTTCAGTGTGGGAATATAAACAGAGAGAAGTAATCAGCAGGAATGAAGGCTGGAAACGCTGAAGGAGAGTGAAGACAGATGGAATTCCAACCTAATCTTGATAGAGGCAGCAGGTTATCCCTGTTGCTGAAAGGTTGGAGTGCCTTTCAGAAAAAAAAAATTCTAATTTGCTTGCTTGTTCCAAGAACACTTTTTCTTTGGAGTAATCTGTCCTAAATCCTCTCTGCATTGCCCTCTGGGGACAACCTTCCCAATCTATACTCATTAGAAGATCCAATGCATTGTCTATATCCCCAGATTGTCCCCTGGTTCCCTACAGACCTTGGGAATTTTGCACAAAGGGTGTTTTAAGAAGTGCTTCTATGCACAGGGATATCCAAAAGGATACAGGGAAAAGATGTCTTTTGACAGCTCCCTTTACAAACCCCTGGCCTTGGTTCTGCCATTGCCAGTGAGACCTGACATGGAATGGATATCTTCACCATCAAATTGCTCCTGAGGTCAGCACACCCCTGGAGCAGCCTTGGTTGTACAGGAAAATAAACTAATATTATTAAAAGAGTTCAATTAACCTTCCTGATATTTGTAACTCTAGTGAAATCTTTGAATCGTTGAAATGCATGGCTATTTGCAAACATCTCACTGCAGCCAACCATGGCAAAGTTTTACCTTCTTGTGTTTTAGTTCACCTGTCATTCCCACTCTGTCCACATCCAACCTTGTCCTCCTTCACCATCCTGAGCAGTTCAAACTCATTCCATTCCTGCCACAACTCTTTTTTTTTGTTGGTTTTTTTCACCCACACATTGCAGATTTCTAGAGCAATCTCTTTATGGGGAAGCTGCTGAGCACTTTTGGCAGGCTTTTCTCCAGATTCTCTGAAAACCTCAGCCTCCTGGACTAGTTCCATACTTTGAATGCTCATGTCTGGCCCTGGCCCAAAGAGAGCACATTTGTCAGCTCAACCAGGACATTAATATTCACATTGTGTCCCATCATTTACAGCTAGCATTTAAGCCTTGAGAATACTGGAAAGATGCCTTGGAGGATGTGAAAGGATATTATTTCCTTCTTTAAATAGAAGGAAAAAAAATATATGATATCAGAGCTACCAGCACACTCGATAAATTTTTAAAAGCAGAAATCTCTAGGTTATTTTAACAGCCACAACAGCAAATATTGCATATGCAGTTGAGAATATTTAATAGCAAGTTTAAGTTACATAACTCCTAAATTATTTGAAATAGGCAGTTGTGCTGTTCTAAACAGATACAGACACACACATGGAGTCATGAATAATTGTCTCTCCTTCCAGAATGACCTGTCCCATTCCCTCTGATGCCTGTCTCTGAATTGATCAAGTTTGAGGAGTAGATGAATAGAAATTAGTCTCTGGGTTTTGTCTTAGTAACTTAGATTTATTTTTTGGTTTCAAGTGGGGAAGCCAAAAGAGTTTTTTTCAGGATTGTAATTCATCAGCAATTGAAGTCATACTTGAATTATTTCAAGAAGTTCTTAGTGTTACATTTCATTCTTTTTCTTGATTCCTATTTTCTGCTTGTCTGAAATGAGTTTTTCTTACATGAAAATGCTGTAAAAATGTTTCTATGATGCATTGTATATTTATGGGACAAGGAAACGCATCTACAAAGTGTGAAATGCATAATTAACCTCTTTAGCCAATATTATCTCTGCTAGTCTCTCTATTTTTTTCAAAAAATATAATTTTCTTGCATATGTATAACTTTTGTTTTCTGGGATATTTTTGAAATATTTTAATATTTTCATTTTTCCCCCTTTAGAAATTAGTGACCTGATAAAATTTGCAGTAAAATAATTGAAAACATTTTCATTAACTACATCATAAATTGATTAATTTTAATCATCACAGTGCATTTATAATGTGCCTCAGTGAAATGCTGAGATATTGTATAGTACAGTATTGTAGCTATAAACAAAATTTTTGTTGTGTCCAGACACACAATTTGACTATTATTCTAGGAAATGGGGCAAATTACTCTGAAAGCTCAAAACAGATTTGCATTTTGCTTTTAGGTAATTGTAAAGGGCACAAGATTAAATGGTTTTTTTTTTTATTTTATATGGGTAGTTAACATTATAAATGAGTATGGTGCTGGAGAATGATCTAGGATATCTGAATCTAGTGCAATACTTTTCAGTCTTTCAGGATGAATTTGGCTGTTGCTGAAGAAGTAACTCCTTGTTTAGATGGCAAGGTGTTTTGCAGAATAAGGTTACCCAATTATGGCTTCCCACAGCAATGAGAAAGTTTTGTGAACATTTCTGGAAGTTAGGCTGGATCACGAATCATTCCTGTACTTGGTAATTGTAGCCTTTCTTTCATAATAAAAATCAGTGATCTGTTAGAGCGTAACAAGGAAGAACAAAATTTATTTTATGCAAAAATGGATTGTGGTACAATGCTACAGTCTTTCAGGGGGTTCTTATTTATAGATTTTTCTCTAAAAAGGGATAGTCATCACTTAATATATTGCCACTTGGCATGAATATGTAGATTTATTCTCAGAAGGCCTCTAAAATATGGAACAAATTAATTCAGTGTTACAAGGTGACAAACTGTGGCTGGGGAAGTCACACGGGAAGCCTGTTGAAGAATCAGAAACTGACTTTGCAGAAGAATCAAATTCCATAAAAAAGCAAGCTTCAATATGTTCCACATTAATTTGGAATAGGGGAAAAAACGCTCTGCTAAATACTCAAAAAAAATCATAAATCACATTTTAACCACAAATGGCATCTTTCTTACAGAAAAGAGAAAGTTTTCAAGTTGGTATATATTTTATCCCACACTGAGGGAAAAACAAAACCAAAAATAACAACAACAAAACCAACCCAAAACCCAATCAGGCTTCCTTTAAAAATCAAAGCAGCAAGAACAGTCACAGTAATTTTCAATCCTCAGCCTGCAAGTAATAGGTTTTCCCCTTCTCTCCTAGTTTTATTAGAGTTGATTCCATTTTCTTGTCAGAATGGATATCCACTTTTGGAAAAAACAGGCTTTGTTTGCTTTAGGCTCTCTGCAAGGAGAGAAGAAGCATCCTACAAGAAGCTTTGTCATGCAGTCAAAGCTGATGACCTACTACAATAATCCTGCGATGAAAATGAAATACCATCCTTGTGAAGTCTTGTGGGACTCCACTTTTCTTGGAGTGTAATAACTCTCTGAATGAGATGGATCCCCTGAATATGAGCATCTCTGCCCCGAGTTCCAAGGACCGATGTCAGTTTATGGAAAAGACAAATTCAGCCCCTCCCTTTGACTTTTTTATATCAATGAATAATTTCATGAATTTTTTAATGAATACCCTTCTTATCAATTGTTTATCTGCATATGGTGTTCTTTGTATTTCTTTATTTGTATTTCTTTGTATTTCTTCGTATTTCTTTGTATTTTTACAAATGTATTTTTAACTAACAACCTGTCTCTTCGAATGTTGGTGCTCTGCTTGTGGTTACAAAGCACAAAGTACTTAAAGTCAGGAATGTCTGGAAGTTCTTCTGTAACCACTCTCCATTGCTGCAAAATTAAATCTGCAGATATTCCATTCCATATTTCATCAGTGCAAGCACTTACAAATATATCCCAGGCAATCCAGTGACTTCATACATTGAGTTTTGATATAAATCAGAATACTACCCTGTTTTTGACGTGGGTAAAGCAGCCTGAAGGGCCAGCAGGCAGAGTCCAGGCTGGCACACAAAATAAGGGGAAGTCATTGATCAGAGATTACCCTCAAAAACATGGGTTTGTGATATTTTTCAAAGTATTTCTTACTCTAGAGACAAACTGCTATCATCAGAGTAAGATCTTAGTTTCTTTTAAAGATTTTCTGCTTGTGGCCTTGGAGGAATCTGCACATTCATCAAATGTAAGAGCAAGCACAACATTTACCAAATCCCTATGAACCATTATCCCTTAATTTCTCTCCAGAAGTAAACATTTTCTGCATGTTGGGGAGAAAAAAAGACACAGCATTCTGCTCAGTTCAGGTGTCAGGCTTGACTTCAGTGAAGCAAAATTAAGCTGTAGAAAGTTATGTAGATGACTTACTTGAATTTCAGAAAAAAAAAACCAACCAATTGCTCTGATCCCATCATGAAAACATCTCTCTTGCTTTTAAACAGGCCGATTTTGATACAAATAATGCAACAAACGGCAAATGTGGCTGATGTAGCAATGATAATTATTTTGTCTTTAACTCCCTTCCTGCCAAATCCTGGGCAGCACTGATCAGTCGGTGCTTTTGCCTGGTAACCACATAATGTCCTGGTTATTGCACTTGTTTGTGCTTGGCTGGAAAAGTGGGACACTGAAGCCTTTGACCCAGGAGCTAGCAAGCACACACATGCATAATGAGGGAGGCAATTAGGGATGTGCTATCTCTGCATTTCCAGAGAATTCCTAGAACATTTGTTAACGATTCTCTGAGAGGCAACCAAGGGCCTTTGGAAAGTAAAAATTATAGACCAGTTTAACAATCCATTTAGCAGTAGAGTGAGTAGTTTAATTGCATGTGAATCCTCCAATTCAAATGTAAATTAACATACAGATAGCATTTTTCAGAGATGCAGATGCAAGTGATTTGCTTGTTCTTTTCTGTTTATACCATAGTAAAATATAACACAAGTTTAACAAAATAAATAATGTCCATGGCTAAGACACTAAATGTTGATCAATTCTAAAATTCCTGAAAATGTGTGTATCTAATAAAAATTAAATCTAAATACATGGGGGAAAAAAAGAACTGAAATCTACCAATACTTTGCCTCAGAAATATTATAAACATCATAAAATAAGCTTGGAATCTTTGGTTTCCCACTTGCCAGGCAGAAGCACAGGGCATACTGAAGGCTGTATGTACGAGCTGCTGACAGAACCTGACATGGTCTCAAAGTTTCAATGTTTTTTTGCTTTTCAAGGAAAACACATTAATCCAAACAGAACATTGACACTGATTTTATTAGTTAGAATAAACTTTGCTTATCATAGAGATGTACATTTTTAAAAATTCTTCATTATTTCATGTTAATGTGTTATGGTCTCAAGAAAAAAGACCCTATAAAGGATCTATAAATAATCTAAATTGCGCTTATTATTCTTTTGATAACTATATTTGATGATCCTTAAATTAAAATTTAAAAAATGTATTTACACCATGAACTTCAGTGACATAAGGAAGTTCTGACTGTACATGCTATTCAAAATCAATGCATATAACAATTCTTTCCTTCACATTGATTCCTGATTCATATCAAGCAGCTTGTCTGCATTGGAAAAGGCTGACCTTTGAGAAAAGGGAGGGAGAATCAAATATTACAAAAATACTTTTTTATCCAACGCCATGGTTTGTGCAATGCAAGTTGCTTATAAAAATCTAATTTAATATTTGAAAGGTAAGATTTCTCAGGAAGAAGTTTCAGGAAAATAATTAAATTTTTTCACTTCTCTTTATATTCTTTGGTAAGGGAGAAATACTTTTATCTCTTTCCTTTATACATTAGCAACCTTGGATAAGCTTGGTTTCCACTCTGAAAGAAACCAAACCTAAGCAGAAGTTATTCCTTCACAGTTTGGGACAAGAACCAGCTTCCAAAGGCTGTGGATACTTACTAAGAAACCATTCTTTTTATGAGTTCAGCATCATCCTAAAGATATTAGAGACACAACCTGTTGAGTTTGTCAGAGGATCATAAAGAATTATGTAGTACAGAACTATAAAAAGAACTCCATGATAGAAAGTGTCCCCAATAAATAAATCACATTTTTTCCTTTTTTTAAATAAAGAAAATAAGCTCTGGAAATATTTGAAGCTATTGAGGTATACTTCGGCTTATGTAATAAAATATTTTGTAAGGAAACTGTAACACACTTGGTATTGAAACAAAGTATTTTGGGTTGGGTTTTCTTTACTTTTGCACAGAATGCTTAAGTGAAAATTTGAGTAAGTTGTCTAATTAAACTTTTAAAAACAAGGTGAAAAGGACAGCAAAGCTGATTAACATCCTGAAATATGAGTGAATGTAAAGGAGCACAGTTAAAAATAAAATTTCACTTTATTTTACTTGCCCTGTGAAATAACTGTTGTTACCAATAGGTGTCACCTTTGATGACACAGTAAAGAAAATTACTTTTAATAGTCCTGTTTTCACCAATGTTTTTCTTGCATTTATTTTGAATCACAATTTCAGTAACACATTTTCTCTCCACTCCCTTTTCCTAACCAGCTAATTATGGCCATGCATATCTCAGTTCTCATTCCACTGCTGATGCCTCCTCACAAAAGATTTGTAGTTCTGCATTTCATACATTGGCCATGGATGGATCAAAGTAATTTCCCCAGCTACTTCATAACAAAAACACACACAAACTCATAGAAGGGTCTCACAGTAGATTCTTATTGATGGAAGCAGCAGCAGGTGAGCCCCAATCCTTGTTATTCAATGGTTTTAATGCATAAGGAGCCAATGCATTTGCTGAGTAATAAACCTACTCATCTTGCAAAAGCATCTTTAATGAAAAAAAGTTGCTTCAAAATTCAAGGAAGAAAAGAAGACAGAAAAGGTCTGTGATCAACCTTATCTTTGTTACTTTAGTGAAAAACAAAGAGCATATGAGCTATCACTGAGCTCATTATGCTCACAAGTCACACATTCAGGCTCAGACAGAGAGATGACAAATTATTTCACCTCAGATGAACGGCTGTATCCTCCCAGCAGATAAAGAGCCAAACGTTGGACAACAGCCCAAGCTCCTGTTGAATAAATGATTGAAAATCTGCTACTTAAAGTTTAAAAGAAAGGATCCTCTCTTGTATGAAATGGTGAGACTAACCAAGGATGATGTTTGAGCTGGGACAACCTTCTCAGGATTAGCCTCTATTGAGGTTTCCATTATTTTAGCAGAAAAGAATACATGCAAGTAGTCACTGTAAAAGAACTTTGCACAAAATCTTCCTCAATAATATGTGTTCCTGTTGTTTCTGTCCTGTGGAGTGTTTTTAATCTTTAAAGTTAACTATTTGGCTTATTTCATAATCACAACTTATTAAAAATTGCCACACAAGTACATGCAATATTCCAGTATTTGCAGAAATGTCTGCTTTTGCAAATTGCTGCTTTTGCATTCAGGATTGATTTATAGACATAGGAAGACTGCCAAAACAGACTTTGTACCACTCTGCTGATTTCAGTTACTCAGTTTCAACTGGATCACTCACAAGCAGAAACAAAATATGTAGATAAAGAATTACACCTCTTTTAGACAAGAACAGGCTTGCGAACTCAAAATTTATTTGTATCTGAAAAGGTATTTGTGTAGAAATGAAATTTTATGCTCAGCAAAGAATACACAAAAAGAAAATTAGGAATATGACAGAAATAACAAAAGCCAACAAATAATTTTAAGTGTAAAACTCTCTATCATTTACTTCACAACATGCAAGTTGGACAGTTTTACACATTACTAATAGAACAATTGTTGTAAATATGTGAAAAGAGCTCAGTTTCAGGAGAGGTGTGAAATGCATTTCAGGTTAAGGAAATAAGCCCTAGAGAGATTGCTTGTTTCTGTTATTTGTCACCAGACTTCCCACTAAGAAAATTTCTGTTCCTGCTTTGAAAAGGAAAATATTCTGCATGCAGGCAGTGCAATTTGATTTTTTTCAGGACTTAAATCCAATTTGGTTTTGCATCCTCTTCTTCAAGGGTGGGTTGTCAAGCCAACATTGAAACCTCTCCGCTGTTCTATCCCTCTGTTCAGCCTGTGCAAGCATGTCAGAAAGTTGCTGTGAATTTCCCAATACACAGAGTTTGGGAATAGCCAGGAAATGATTCAGCTAGAACATTTTCTACCTGCAGCAGTGGAGGAGCAGGGAGTAGAGACTGAGCTCAGGATAAGTCAATGGCACAACAAAGAGGATCTGGCTGTTCCTAACAGGATCTGCTGAAGCCCCACTGATTTCACTGGGGTTTGAGCTGACTGCAGTACAGGGAAATCTAACTCTTCAGCAAAAGAGAATAGTTTGCAGCCTGTATCTCATGAAGCTGCTCTTGAGCTCTTACAAGTTATGCAAGTTAAACTGCGTTTCACCTGTATGATAGCACAGCAATAACACCCTCCTTATCTGCTGCAGGATGGTTTGTTTAATATGCAGGTAGGCAGAGCCAGCTTTTGAAGCCCATTATGTCAACAGATCCATCCAAGGAAATGGATGAATAAGTGTAAAATAGAATTTCGCTTCTTACTAAAATACCAATTAACTGTTATCACTTGTTTTGTTTTGAAAGATCTACAGGTAGGGGAAAAAAAACCCAAAACAACAAAAAGGCTTAAATAACTTCTACAGGGCTGAGAGTTTATCAGTGAACTTTTTTAAAGCTGCTTGGTCACTGTCACATGGAGCTGTCAGGGCTGGTGGTGACAAACTCAATTTCAAGCACTTTCCAGGCAGCCCTAATGGCAGCAGACCTTGCATTCAGCATGGTTCCCATTACAGAGCTTCAAAACATTGCACAGGAGAGCAGAGGCATCTTCAGGAAAGAAAGAACTTTTGCTTCCCAAAAATATTTGTTTGGTGTCTGGAGAGATAGCAGATTTTCAGGTGAAATGAGTGACTTGTAAAATGCAAATGAAGCAGTCGAGACACCTCCCAGAAGTAAACAAATACATGCTTTGCCTCTTTTGTGGCAAATTTTCCTCCATATTGGATGTCTGGCAAACTTTTTCATAACATCAGGTGCCATAAAAAATTAGGCAGTTAATTGAATGTATTTATAGAATGAAAGATAAACAAGCAGGGAAAATATTATCTTTTAGTAGATGCTTTGGAATGATCAGTACATTTGCAAAAGTTGAAAATTTGGTCTGAGATATTTTTAGATTTTCTTTGCTTTCTATATATAATTATAAGACAATAATGACTAGAAGTGTTGCTTTCCAAGATGCTACAAAGAGCTTCCTCCTGTACCCAACTGTCAGCACAAAGCAAATAACTGTATAAAGCACTGAACTGACCTTCCAGAACATTTTCTCATCTCTTTCCCGCAGTAGAGATGAAAAGTGGCAGAACTTCAGCTGTGATAAAATGGAACAACCCCAGCACCAGTACAAGTGATCCTTTGGACAGAAAGGCTTATCCTAATATCTTCTAATTCCATATGCACAACTCAGTCCTCGAATTCTTGCTTAGACAGTGGTGGCTTAGAAGAAATACTTTGGTCTTCTATTTCTGCTTTATTATTAACACAAATTGAATCATTGAAATAAGCTGTACACTAAGGAAACAGTTCTCCATCATTTCAGATATGATATATGAAATGAGGAATAGACCTGAGCATCTTGAAAGTGAAGAGGTTTGAGAAAACAGGGAAATACCTAGAAGTCTACAAAACTGCAATGATAAACTGTGGGGTTTGGAAACAACGCTGCCTGTGTTTTTGCCTCCAGTAGAATTTTGCAACAGCAGGTATGATTCTTTATACACTCAGCTTCACACATTCATTAAAAATTTAAAATAATATGTATATAAAGCTTGACATTTTTTTTTTTTGTCATGATACATTAATGACCACTGAACAGCATCAAATAGAAAAAAGAAATAATACATTCAGTTACACAGAGGTATTGACCTCATGGTATGTTTGCTAAGCACATTGTTAAAACAGAAAAGTAGCTGAGATTTTTCTTCCCCAGCTACATCTTTCCCCAGATCCTTGTCTAATATATTACTCCAATCTCAGAAAGTCCCTAAACTTATCTGGTTTGGACCACCTACACTTGAATTCTGGAACAGCCTTAAGATAATTTTATCCTATAAAGTCACTACAGCTCTTTTTATTTTCACCTAGTCCAAACTAAATAACTGTTATAAATCCCTTCATATTTTATATGCCACTATAATATAAAGAATCAAAAAGGACCCTCAGTCTGTAGTGACCCTCAATCAATATTAACTGTAGTGGATTTTAAATCGTCTTTATGAATAAGGACATTACCTAATAGGTGTAAGAGTAAATGGAGTTCAGATTCAATAAGTAAATAACACTCAGATATTTAGAAGGTCTGAACTAATGAGCAAACCTACTTTTAAAAATGCAGCTTTCAAAGCTCATGAGTTTATGAGATTTTAATTAAAGTGTCCTGCTCTTAATTTAACATATACCCTAAGGTACCCAGGTAATGAATTAAACAGGCTTGAGGATATGGGATGAGTTTTTTTAATTTTTCACTATTATTTTAAGGATATTTGCATTGTTATATTAGATCTGCTTCACATAGAAAATGTTTTTAAGAGAAACAGAACTAGATTAATCTCATTGCTCAAGGCGTGGGCTCATTTTTCTCTTTTCCAACGTGCCTGTAATAAAATTCTCAATTAGAAATATTGTTAGAGCACTTTCTTTGATGTAAGTCTGATTTTTTTAAAATTCTCTAAAAAAAAAAAAGAGACTTCAATGAAAAAAAGAGATTTATGTTTCAGGTGTGTCAAAAGCCCTTTTTGGATGTTGAGCAAAAAAAGTGGAGCTCAAACTGTTCAACTTGACTAGAGCTTACAAAATGTTTTCTGATCATAAGTATTGCAATGGGAATTGCTGGGTGTTGATAAAGTGTGAAAACCTGATCTCCATCAGCAAGAGCAGAGCACCTAAGGCTTCAGCTGACAAGGAAATATAAGGTTTTTCTGCCCCTTGATATCTGCTCCTGTTAAAATAACCCTGCAGGAATAGGATTTTCCATAAAATCTACCTTAATCAGAGACTGATCCAAACAGAAGAATGTAAATTTAATTTAAAAATAAAAACGAAAGTGGTATTACCTTCCATTCAAGCTGTGTTCCCACTCATGTTTCTTATTTCAACTTTTTTCATGTTAAAGATTTCATTTATCATGTAAATATGCTCTTGAGGTATCACAGGAGGCAAGAATTCCATATGAGCACTGGGAGAATGGCCCAGAGCATACATGCAATAACCTTTCAGCAAAACAGAGCTTGTGAGGAAATTCCTCTCTCAATCTAAAGTGTGTCCTTCGAGTCACTTTAAGTAGCTTATAGTACCCTTTTATCTTACCTGGGGTTATATATCCAAATGATAATTGTTTCCTACTTCTTTTTCCTGTGTCACTGTGTCCCTCATGTATATTCTCCACAGTCTTTCACCTTCCGACTGTTTCTCTTTGGCTTCTGCTTGAAATTTTTCCTTTACTTTCAACCTATTACTCCTTAAGTAAAAGTCACTATGTAAGTTCCCCAGCAGTTAATAATTTCCTCCTAAATCCCAGGGCATACTGGCTGTAAAAAAGGACACAGCCTTTTGGAATTCAGGATTCACATGCCTGATCACAGCTTTGGGCTGTGAGATTTTATAGCTTCACACAAGGATACTGCAGAAGACAGGAAAGGAGGAAAAAGGCATGTATTTGTCTCCTCATTTGGTTGTCAGTTAAACCTGATGAAATTCTTAGAAAAAACACTTGCCATGCTGTTTTTTTGTGATGCTCTTTCTCTCAGAGATGCAGATAAATGAGTTTTACAAAGAGTTTATCAATGACATTTTCCCCATGACTAAATCCCAGGAGCTAACTGTCATACTCAGAGGTGTGATGATATTTCACATTGAAACACCAATGTCAAAGGAAAGAATAAGTATAGGCAAAGACAGAAAATAATTAATTTATCTTAATCCCTTACCACTGACTTACCCCAGGTAGTTCCTATGTCACTCTTGGGAACAATGGCATCAAACTCCAACATGGATTTGGCTCCAATGCTCAGCTAGGCAAGAAACAAATTCCCTCACACAGCATGGATGTCCCTTCAAAGTCACTACCACAGTACTAATGGAGACTTTTGCAGTCTTATTCTCTCTATCTCTCTGAACACATTCTTCCATATTAAGATCAGTAAGATATTATCATAATTCCCTTCCACAATATGAAATAATCTCTGCCAAGAGGTTTGTGGCACATGATGGTTTTTCAGTTTCTGCTAGGTTTAGAGAGGGAGGGAAGGGCAAAAGGCTTCTCATCTACTGTTGCTGAGTGGCCTTCAGCAATACAAGCAGAGGAAAAAACCACATCAGTAGCAATAGGAAATTGCACTTTAAAAGTCTTCCTTTTCTGAGGCAGACAACTGAGCCTCAAGTGGTGATCCTTAATACCCTCTGCCTAGGAAGCAATTCTATGTTACTGTCACAGCCTTTTTCAGAAGCTGGCAACCTGGCATTAAATTCCTGTGCCAGTATCCCAGGAGCAGTCAAATTTCTCTCACTTGTTCAGCTCACCAGCTCCACTTTATAAAAATGCTCATTAGCTGTAAAGAATTCAGTCTTTGATCACAAAAAAAGATCAATCTATTCTTGGTCATACAGAAATAATGGACTGAGTTTGTAGAGAGATTGAATCAATATCTATGTGGATGTACACTTTATTGGCTGATCCAGGAATTACTCAGAAGCTGTTCCTTAAACTAAAAATTTGAAGTTTTTCAATATTTACCATGAAATATTACCCATGAAAATCTGTAAGTGAGGGGAAAAAATGTAGTGCTGGGAATGCTACACAATTTTTTTACTATAATTAGTACCTTTGTCCTTGTGATTGATAAGTAGCTTTTATAAGAGCTGTAGCCCTTTTTTACTATATCATTAAAGTTTCAAATAAAAGAAGTTCAGTAAAAACTGACACTAGAAAGGGGTTTAGGAAAATACCGGGTTTTTAACTCAACTCATGTCGTATCAGCTCTTCAATTTACACATCCACTGTTGGGGTGTGGTTCAGAAATGTTTCAGTGAGTCTATGATGCTGCTGGTTTCCTGTGACACATGATGAGTTCTTTAAACCTATCTCTAAATTAAACTTGTTTGAACTATGTGATTAATCAATCGACAGCATTATCCTTCAGACAAATACTTCAGGCAAACTCTTTTCATTAACACCTAATTCAGAGTAATTGTTTTCACATCTTCTCATTATTAGTCAGGCTTTATCTCCATTCATATCTGACAAGAGGACCGAAGGACAAGAGGCAAGGCAACACCACAACTATTGATGTATCCTTCCAGAATGCAACAGATTAATTCTCTTTTTTTTATATATAACTACACTAATTTTCTCCTTCATTTAC
Source organism: Lichenostomus cassidix (assembly GCF_008360975.1). NCBI lineage: Eukaryota > Metazoa > Chordata > Aves > Passeriformes > Meliphagidae > Lichenostomus > Lichenostomus cassidix. The sequence continues at coordinate 12,826,754 of NC_139483.1, forward strand.
TGCACTACAATGGGAGAACACTGAGCTTACCAAAATAATCTTAAATGTTATGATATGTTTGCAATGTAAATCTTACTTAAAGGACCTCAGTCTATGGGAAGTTACCTAAACCAAATGTGAAAAATGAACCTTTTAGTCGGTGAAATTAACTGTGCTGAGCAGAAGTTTTGCAAGTGGCACCAGCCCTGTGATTTGGGCTGTGAAGCCAAGTCCACACTTCAGCAAATCAGCTCTACATCTCTTCTCGTTAACTCATCCTGAAAAGTTCGTTCCCATGAAAAGTGCATTGATTTACATCCTTTGGAAAGGAGGTGGTAGCAACTGGGACAGGTTCATGTAAAAACTAACTAAAAATCAATATACTACCTGAAAGTGTTAATTAGCAAGGGATTTTTTTTTAATTACCCACAAAATAATGGAAAAAGACAGGTAAGATTTGTTGCAGTAATTCTTACATTCATAATTCACACTTTGTCACCAGAAATAGTGCTGTTTTACCTACAAAAACTGCTCAATATTTTGCTTTCTACAATTAACAGTCATAAATTGGAATTATTTTCTAGAACTTCTCTCTTGATTTTGTTTTGACTCACTGACATTCTATAAGTGAAACTAAACATAATTTCTCTTCAATGTCTCATTGGAGCTAAGCCTCTTGATATGAAGAGTGAATATAAAGCAACAGCAAACAAGAAAAAGTGTTCCTGGTACATCTGTGTTTTATTTTCAGAGGCAAATCTGATTTTAAATTCATGGGAGAAAGAAATTCTCTCTTAGGAGGGGCTCAAGTTCATTTGTAATTGGAGGAAGGAAAACGTCAATATTTTTACTCACTTTATTTGGAAGAGTAACTCAAAAAAAAGGTAAACAATATCAGTGTTGCACAGACTGAAATGCACACATGCAGAAAGGTCTTAACAGACAGGATAAAAGTCCTGGTAGAGAAGCACTGTTATCTCAGCTGAGGTAACACCATATGTTCTCTTTCAGACCTCTCAATCTCAAATGATAACATTCAAAACTCCTCTTCTATTTTGCTCTTATCTCCCTGCTGAATTCTTAAAAGAAAAAACAAAAAACAAAACAAAAAACCAGTGCAAATATGCTAAAAAAAAGTAAGTTAAAAAAAATTAGCTGATGAGGTGGTAGTCTCAAGTATTTTTCACCATGGCAATTCATACCCAAAGGTGAATTTTCCTAGAGCAAGATTTTTGAGCAAACTTGATAGGCTGCCCCCTTTTGAACACTTGAGCTGCTTTTTAAATTAGAATTTTTAACTTTCAGCATTTCAAGTTCTCAGAAAATCTTAAACCCATCTTGAACAAAAGTTTAATTTGTAAAGACATATCCTAGAAAAATACCTTCTGTACCAAGTCCAGGTTTCTCTGCTGTATTCAATGTATTCAATGTATTCAATGTATTCAATGTGTTCAATGTATTCAATGCATTCAATGCTAATGCTGTCTTTAAGTAATCGTAAGAACACATATAGGAAATACTTCAAGTACAAGAACTTTCTCTAAAAACAGGGATGAAATAGTATTTTCAGTGAAGCAAACCGAAATTTTATCATTATTGTAAAGATAGGGATTTTACACAAAAATTTACCTTGTAAACACTTATATGACTTTCTTGTACTAAGCTCCATTTTTCCTCTCCCACATTTGCTATAATTCCTGTTACAGAAGGTTCTTGGGGATACCTTTGTGTTTCATAACAAAATTAACATCATAATGAATTAATTCATATGGATAAGTTTTATGTGTGGAGCTGAATTCAGAGCGACTGATGGAGCAAGTGCTTAGAGAAATTTCATATATCAGATGTTGGAATTACAGTTCCCTCATACCACAATTTTGTCTTCTGTTGAAGAAGAGGAAAGAACAGTTCGTCTGAGACTTTTTAGGAAACGTTACACAATTTCAAGGCTCTCTGTGAAACCCTGGTAAAAGGTTAAACTTTCCCACTTAACTTTCAAAGATAAAAGTTGCCTACATTGAAACCTCAGCCACTGAGCAATACTGGTAAAAGATATTCTGTCCCTGAATAATGTGTCCCACTTTCAACTAAATTTCTTGGGTTTAATCTTTGGTTTTGTCAAGGGCCATAGGATGATTGAGACTGGAAGGAACCTCATCAGGTCACCTCCTTGCTGCTCAGGGCACAGCAATCTGCAGGAGCTCAGCTTGTACATATATATATTTCTGCATACATGTATTGCACACCAAACATCACACCAAATCCCTTCTACAGCTCTAACCTTGGATCCTGGAATCACTTCCTCAAGACACAGGTGTGCACTGTTATATTTGAAAAAGGAATCAGAATACTTCACTGTTTTCCTCACTTGAAAAAAAATATATTGCTGGTATTAGCATATTATAATTCATTTATTGGAATACATTTGGATTAATTACTTTGCAAGTTGAATTTTAAGAGAGGGTTTTTTTTCTGTTGTGATCTGCCTTTCTTTCATGAGATGAAAACCAGGATTCATCTGGTGTGGTACTGTAAAACCCAGAGGGCTTTTCTCTACTTTCACTATTGTTCCATGAGCCAAAAGCCCATTATACCTAGCAAGGTAAGGCAGTTTCATTGCCAAGTAGCTGGTATATTTGACTGTGTTTAAAAATATGAGCAAATAAATATGGATGGTGGCATGAACAGAAACTAATCAATGTGACTACCACATGAGTGACAGATCCTGTTTGTTTTGACACAGGAAACACTTGTTTGCAAAATCATTCATGGGGAAGGGGAGAGTCCTGAAGCTTTACAAAACCTGCCTCACTATATCCCAATGTTTCCTGTGAAAAGCGCAGTTATGCAGCATTCATATTCTTAAGCAAGTGTCAGTACATGGGATATTATTTTTTTTTCCATTGAGAACTGTGAAGGAGACTCATTTGTAGTACCTGACAGTGAAAAAGTGGCTCTTGAATGTATGACATCATTTACCTGAAACACATTCCTGTCTTGGAGACAGGCTGATACTCTATATGACAGTTTTCCAAATAAATCTCATTCCATTTTGCCTTGTAATCATTGCATTTCTCAGTGCTGTCTATTAAGACTTGCTAAAAAAAAATCAATTATTTTCAGCAGAAGCCATGCTGAGTTCTGATTAGAAGGGAAACTGTGGAGGAATTAATGTTTTTCAGGTAATAAAACAAAAAATCCTGCTCATGCTCTTGCATTAACCAAATCTTCCTTCCTAAGATATAATTCAAATAATTAGTCAGTTGTTACTGGCTGCATTCAGAACAACCACTGTTGAATCATTGATATTAAAATCAAGTGTTTTAAATAGATTATTGGATTTCAAAGCTTGAGTAGTGACAGCCAGTTCTATTAGCAATGGCAAATAATTTGATGGTGATAAATGGAAGCACAGTAAAAACTCTGGGTGAAATTGCCCCCCTTACAGAGCAAACACCACTCAACCTATGGATCACTGAAGTGTTGTGTCTAAGTCACTCAATGCCCATGATTTTGATTCTCCACATAACTGCCAATACACATGAATTTTATACTCTTTTATCATATCTACCTCACCAAACTGTGGCCAAATCTGTAGTCAAACAACAGCAAAAACTGCTGCAGAGGTACTGCAAGATGTATAATGAATATTGCTGAAAATCAGAAGGATCATTTTCAGTGACTACAGCAAGTTTGTGGTAAGGTTTTCCTGTTTTTATACCATACACTAAAATACCTTTCCACTATTTTTGTACATTCTCTGCAATTTCTAGAAAAACAAAAGTTCTAACAAAGAGGGAAGTGCTTTTAAACTATATCTTGTAAAAATATTTGTAACTGCTGCTTGAAACTGAAAAAGTGTTTGCAGTTTCACCAGCAGTTACAAATACTTTTGCAAGATACCCTCAGAGGGAAGTATTATTTAACCATGTAGACCAAATGGAACGGATTAGATAAGAAAGAATCCTACCAATTTAGAAATTTGTTTGTACTCGAGAGAGAGTATTTGAACCTGAATCCTTCACATTGCAGCAGATGCCTCCTGGACCATGGAAATAATAATTGGTAATCAATATAATTGGATAATTAATTTGCAGAATTCTCTGTTCTGGTGTGGATTCAACTTTGACTGAAAGCCATCTCCCCTCCCCCCCCCAAAAAAAAAGAAAGTCCGAGAGTTGGGGGTTTTGATGATTGACATAACTTTAAAATTTCTGAGGGATACAGCCTGAGTTCCCACCCTAGAATTCATAGAAACCAGCTCAAAAACTCATTCACACAGCATTTCTTATACATGTCCTGAAGATACTTTCTTCCTCAGCTTCATTTCCCATTTACAGGAGCAGCAGGTCTACATCTGCCTTTCTGAGCCAGCAGGTGAGAACACAAAACACATTTTGCTTCAGCAGCCTTCCTTTAGTTTGGGTTTGGGGTTTTTTTATTAGTTGTCTGAGGCTTTGTGATCCATTTTGCACTGTCCTGGAACAGCATAAATTAAGAGCTAGCCTGGCATACAGAATTAGTTGTCTAGAGGTTGATCCTCATGCCTCACACTGTAACACAAATGTGTCATACCTTTGCATAATGCAGAGGACACATCACACTATTCCAGCTCCCCCTTCCCTTTATGAGCTCGGCCAAAGGAAGAGCAATCACATCCTTATTTATTATTTATTTATCATTTGCAATCATGTTCTTATTTATTGGGTTGAGGGGTCATGGCTCAGACTCAGGTGCTTGTTGCTGCCCTCAGAAGGCAACTGCTGCAGGTCAGCTGCTATTGCAGAGATGCAGAATCTCTGCCTGCTCCAGTTCTGTCAAAGGGGCTGAGTTTATAAAAAAAAAAAAAAACAACCCACAACAAACCACAGATGGGATGAGAGGGAAGCAGATGCATAGTTAAGCTGTCAGATCCAAAGGGTAATAAATTCTACCTTACAAAGGCAGAGGGTACAGAGGAGACAGCAACAAACCACCCGAGTCAGTGATCTCGGAAGCTGCTGAGCTGCATCCAGAATAGGAATTCTGACCACATCCTTGGATGGGTTTTGCCATTAGATTTCTTGTCCCATGGGAGAAGGTCAAGATTTGCCAACTAAGGGACTGAGTAGTTCACAAAGGAATAAAATGCACCTATTCTATATATTGTAACTGTATTATAAGTGTTTGCCTTTTAAAAATTGTATTCCTAATGGTATAAATTGGGATTATTTGCAGAATAACAAATTAAGCAGTAGGGTGAACTGCATTTACAGCACTAAAGTTATTAGAGACATTACAATTTACAGGTGCTGAGATTTTGTCCCACTATATGAGAAAGTTTTTGCAATTTTTTGAACATCACACAGTGAGAAAAGATAGAAGTTTTATTTATAAAACCAAAGAAAAAATATTTCTCATCTACTTTTCTAGATACCAGGAAAGTTTTCCAAAGCAAGATGATGAATAAAATTATTTCCTGTGTTCCATGTCTGCTTCCCCTTTTGTACTAATTACACTTCCATCCTTATCTGACACCCATCTGCTTTTAAATCACTAATTAAAATATGAAATGTGGAAAACTATTTTTTAGCACAGGATTCTATTGTTTCACCAGCCTAAATTATTTCCATTTTCAAAGAAGTGCTACCATGCATTTCAGATCTCAGGGTCCAAAACAGGACAGAAAACAAACAAATTTTCCCATCGTTTCAGAACAAAGTTTTATGCTCTGTTTGCTCTGCATCTTAACAGTTAACCAAAATCACTCTCCTCTGGGAACTATCCTGATCTAATTAGTAATGCTGGAGCATGACCACAAATACAGCCACGTTAATTTCATCTGCATTCCAAACTCAGGGAAAAGCCTGTTATCGGAAAGAAAGATTCCTTTTATTTCTTGTCCCTGCACAATTCTCCTCTGTCTCTGCTTAGCTGCTTACTCTGGGTGTTCATTTTTCTTGTTCCAAAAATCCCTCCATGCAAAATTCGTCCATGGAGTACTCTTCTGCTCCAGGACCTTTCAAATCACACTGGCAGATACTCACCCAAAGGAAGGCGTTTGGTATACAAAAGTAAGTCTAAATGGTCTTTCATTAGTATTTTTTTCAACTCATGTGAACACACATGTTTCTGATTTTATAGTCATCAGACTATAAAATAAATAAAAAATAATGTGAGAGTTGTACTAAGCAGTATCTTAAATCTACTTGAAGTATTGGATGTAGCTTTTGAAGGGACACAGTTGGAATTTAAATAAAAATGTTCTCATGTTCCATGCTGTTTGAGGATGCAAGATTTCACTGAACATAAGAGAACAGCATCTTTCACAAATGTTTTTAGATTTGCTTCAAAATCCTGAATTCTATGCCAGAAATTTTTCGTTTAAAGTTTTTTATAATATATTTTTATATTATATAATATTTTATATATATTATAAATATATATAATTAAAATATAAAATATATTAAAATATTTATTAAAATAAATAAAATATATTTAAAATAGATAATATTTTAAAGTAATTATATTATTTAAATTGAGTATATTTAATTATTTTTAAATAATTAAATATATAGAAATATATATAAAATATATATTAAAATAATTTTATAATATATTTTATAATATATTATGATAATATTTATAAGTACCTCTATAATGACATGGAGTATAAGATTACAAAAAAGATAAATCTCCTTATTTCTACTCGTACAGAAACCATCTTCTGCTTAAGAGTTACGTTTTAGGAGATAAATTATACAATGATACATTTATCATAACATCAGTTCAAGTCTCAAAACCCTGCAGGAAGGCATTGCAACTTCACATGGGCTACATGCTAGAGCTCCAAAATGTAAAATCAAACATGATGTAGCAAATGCAAACCATTCTGTTTGTGTGTGTGGAGAGCTGCCTGCAATAATTTATGGGGACAGAAATGTTCAGTCTCATCTGGGCTTTAGCTATCACTTGCTCTGTCACTCTCTCTGCCCATTGCTCTTGCTTCAAAAGGAAAGCTCCTGTCATGTGAGAAGAAAACAGGGTTCCTTAATCCATTCAGTTCGTCTGTTCACCGCACAGTTTTACTTCAGATCCCAGTGAATCCCAGGCTGTTCCACACATTTGCAATGTGCCAGTGCAGACACTCAGACTCAGGACAGGCTCACCTATGTGCCTATAAAGAGAACAGGATCTGATCTCCACTGCTCATCCCGCTGCAGGTTGGTTTCACACAAATCACTCCAGGGATATACAAAAACAACAGGAGAGATCCATGCACCTCTTGAATGTCCTTTGTACCTCTCTGACATTGACAATTTGCACAAAATCCAGCTACACAGAAACAATGTTGTATGTGTCTCTAACTTTGCAAATTTCACTTTAATAATACAGACAAACATGGGGTTTTCAACTTTTTTGGAGTCTTACTCTTTCCTACTTGTTGTCATGGATACTACATCTTCTCTTTCTCTTTTCTCTCTTTCATCATATTTGACTTTTCTGTGTTGGTGTCCATGGTGACACCCTGCTATCAGTACACAATGCAAGTCCCAACTTCTACATTTTTAAAATGAGCTCAGGTATTTTAAGAAGTTTCCCCTATGTGACAGATACTATTGCATATTAATCTCCCTTTGCTAACAAGAAATTAAAAAATAAATCTGTGCACTTGTGAGATATTTTCAGTTTTATTCACTTGGATAAACTCATGAATTGCAACATCTTCTTTTCAGGATGGCCTCTGGGGATGGCTACCATACATTCAATCCATCACACAGGCAAACGAGGATGCAGAGCAATCAAGCAAGTGTTTATGCATCAAAATATAATTGGCTGGATTTCCAGAGATGCAGAGCTTCAGAAGCAGACAGCATAAGCAAGCAGGCAGTGCAAGAAATCTCATAATCTGAAAACATTTCAAAAATACACATTTCCTCTTGTAACTCACAGTTGCTTTCAAATGATTTACCAATATACACCTTGAGGGGGGAAAAAAAAGCCCCAAAACCCCCAAAAAAACCCACCAAATCCAAAATTCACAGTACTAAAATGATGCACGTTTTCACTATTTTATTACTTTCCCATTTAAAAAGACTTTGTTTCCAGTGGATGCAGCAAATGCAATCATTGGTGGGTCAACCTACCAGTTAGAAGTGGCTTGAAGATGCTTTTTGGACATCTCCCTGTTTGTGAAGGCAAACTTTGTAGTAATGAGTTGTGGTTTTAAAGATGCAGGGTTGTGCTGGTCTTGTGGCTTATTGTAAGGACCAGGCAGGTTTGGTTTATAAGACAGGGAAAACAAACAAACAAACAAAAAAACCAGTTTTCTGATATGGTTCTGCAAACTATGGGTGAATTCCTGGCTCCAATGAGTCAGTGGCAAAACTTCCTATAGCTTCAAAAAAGCTGGGCTCCCAAAAGGCACTTTGAATTTTCACAGGCAGTGAAGTGTAACCTGGGCATGCAAACTTCAGGCCCAGAGAAGCTCTGGAAAACAAAGAAGTGAATCACTGTGTTGGACTTTGCCAGGCAGCAGCTGTCAAACATTCCCATGAATATTTGGTGGTAGGAATCCTGGCACACTGCTGTAGTCAACACAAATAAATAATTTTGATCTTGGTGTGAGAAAGTAAATCCCCAAAAAGATATTTGCAGCTGTATGAAATCATATTTGTCAGGGCACAAGTGTAGGAATTTTTAAGTTTATGACATTCACAATAAGTATTCCCTAGTGGCATGAATTGTTGAAATTCAGCCATGGATACTGTAAATCAGATTTGCCATTTTTTTCCCTGATATATAATCCAGAAACTATTCCTCTGACTTCCTTCACTTGTTTTCCCATCTTCCCAGGAGAGAGCTATTCTAACTTGCTTGCTCAGTAAACTGAGATCTGAAAACTGGCTGCTAATTACCCTGTGCTGCAATTCTCTACTGGTGATCTGGGAAATCAAGTCCTGCTCTCCTCTGTACAGAAAGATCAATAAGGTACCACCTAGACTGCTGAGACATGATGTCAGTGTTGGCTGTTCTACAGTGCATCCCCCCTCTGGTTTGCCTCTAAATTGTAATGATAATGTGCTCTTAAATTATTCAGACTCTTCAAATTTACTCTGTTTTGAAAAAAAAAAAGAGGAATGTGAACCTGGTAGCTATTGATAACTGATCCCAGTAGAGTTTCCTGATATAAAAAAGGGCAGAGTTGTTTCAAAGTGTGTTTTACAGGTGATATTTTTTCAGCTTTTAGAAAGACAACAAGCCTGAATTATGCCTATTTCCTCGTTTAAAATCAATAGATTTCCCCTCTACAAAAATTAACTATGCAGATAAAAGCAAAAGCATTGAACAGATAATCTATATGGAAAGAGTGGAGTTTTTTTCTCATATGGGATGGTTGTTACAGGTCTGCTGAATGCAAATAGAGTTCTGCAAACTCACACAAGTAGCAACTCAGACACTATTCCATCATGTGTGTAACTGGTATCTAACAGACGATGAACTGAGAAGAGGAAAAATAACTTCATGCTGGTTTGTAGATTTTTGTAGGAAAATTAAATTTAAATATACTTAGAATACTGCTAGTTTTAGGAGGGTATTTTTTTCAGCCAAGAGAAATAGGTAACCAAAGTGAATTTCTGTCTTGAATTGCGTACTTGGTTTTGCAGAAGAAATTAAAAGAAGACAGGGAGAAAAAAAGAACACTTACAAAGCAATACAAAATAGCTCCCAAATGGCTGGAGTTGAATTAAAATTGCAACAGACCAGCTTTAACCAGGTTAAAATTTAAATACTGTTACTGGCAAGCAAAATTTGCAAAGGATTGTAAAACCATGGATCAAAAAGGCAGGCTAATCCATTTCCAGTTTCATAGTTTGTGATACTGCCTTGATTTCAAGGCATTTTCTGACATTGCTCAATTCCATTATGATGCATCTTAATTATAATCCTTTATTTGTGGTCTCTGTATCTACTCTAATGTTAAAACCTTAAGCCTCTCTAACACTAAGGTCATTATGTGATCTCTCCAGTTTATCCTCTCTGAAACATTAACCTTATCCAGGGATCTCTTAAAGGGCCACACATGTGTTTAGACCCATGATAGCCCTGACTGAAAACAAAGTCAGCCCTTGGCTGATGCTTTTCTATTGATGGCAAAGCCATGCATGCTGTGGTAATGCTGTTATGTACTAGAATCCGTGTTAGTTTAAATTTTGGGCACAAGCATAGCACCCAAAAACCTAGAACAGCAAATTGATTTAGTCAGCTAAATAAAACTTCCCCCAGACTACAAAATGCTTGAGCTCTGTAGTTTTCTGAATGTGATCTGCACCTGGGAAGGTCTCACCCTCTGCACCAGTACAGGCTGGGGCTGATCTGCTGGGAAGGAGCTCTGGGGAGAAGGACCTGGGGGTGCTGGTGGACAACAAGCTGTCCATGGGCCAGTAGTGCCCTGGGGGACAAGAAGGGCAATGGGATCCTGGGCTGTACTAGGAAGAGCACTGTCAGCAGGTCAGGGAGGTGATCCTGCCTCTCCACTCAGCCCTGGTGAGGCACAGCTGAGTGCTGTGTCCTGTTCTGGGCTCCTCAGGACAAGAGAGACAAGGAACTCCTAGAGCAGGTCTAGCAGAGGGTGACAAAGGTGATTAGGGAAATTGAGCACCTCACTCATGAGAAAAGGCTGGAGAAACTGGGCCTGCTTAGCCTGAAGGGGAGACTGAGAAAGGACCTCATCAATGTAGGTGAGTGTTTGGAGGGCAGGTCCCATGAGGATGGATCCAGGCTCTTCCTGGTGTGCTGAGCAGCAGGACAAAAACTGATGAACAAAGAGGCTGCATCTGAATAATGGTAAGAACTTCGGTGCTGTGAGAGGGACTGTGGAACTGCTTGCCCAGAGAAGTCGATGAATCTCCCTCCCTGGAAGTATTCAAAAGCAGAACGGATAAAATCCAGAGTTATATGCTCTGGGTGACACTTTTTGGACCGGATGGCCCCACTGGTCCCTTCCAAGCTCACCCATTCCATGATTCTGTGATCATCACAGGTGGCCCAAGACCTGCCTAGAGAGGACAGGTTTTTTTGCTTCTGATTATGAAAGGTTGAAGGGATAATCAGCTCTAAGTAACTTATGCTCATCAGGACTCCAGAAGGATAGAAATAAATTTGCCTGTTTACTTTCTTAATATTACAATTCCAGGCAATTCCACTGTGTTGTAAATCAAGCAGGCTGAGCAGATGACCGGCTTGACTGAACAGGGAACTCCCCATGATGCTCAAGGTCAGGATTTGCAGATAGAGCACAAAGCCATGGTTTATTTATGCAGGAAGAATAAAGGCTTAAGCTTAATTAGACTTGAAATTGGCCAGTGATGTTTGAGATAACAAAAATAACTTTTTAAGTATACAATTAGGAAGAGGTCTAAAGACATCATTATATGTCCCCTCCAACTGAAATAGTCTGTTGTATTCGGGTTTTTTTGAAAGAATTACTGAAAGGGAGATGTACCAAGGCTCTAGGTGCTCTAATATACCATAAATACTACAATTAATTCTCAGTAACATTTAAAAAATCAATTCAGGTGTCTTTCCCCACATCCTAGAAGGTCCTAGAAGACAAATGATTCTTTAAACAACCCAGTCATGTCAATGATCTATTTTAAGACAGGATAAATGCTACAGATCACTGCTTCCTGTTGTGGTCTATCCTCAATTGACATATAAGCATCAGACAAGCAGGACACACAAAAATATGACAATGGGAATTTGCAACGACTCCCAAGGTTTGGTGATTTTTTTACTTCTTGTACAAACTATTTTCAGTGATTGAGACCTTAGGAGAAACAGGCATACCTGGGACACAAGTAATGGCATGGTTAAGGTGTCAAAAGCAGGTCAGTACAAATCTCTGTGCTGCTTTTTGTTTCCAATCTAATGTCCTGAAATCTCATCCCCTTCCCCTCACAAACACACCCCACAGATGCTCAGAAGAGCCCTGTGCAGGAGCAACAAGGAAGAGAATTCACTCTGCTCCAGCTCTTATTCATGAAGGTTTCACTATCAATGCTTTCTGGTCAGTGCAGAAGGCTCTGTGAAACCACTAGAAGAGAAAAAACTGCCATGGCTGGGGCTCAGCAACTGGTTATGCTTCCCTAACAGAGTATTCTGGATCATGTCTTGGCACATACATCTTGTAACTTCTCCAAACACAAAATAAATTTTAGATCAGATATTTCCAATCCGCTTGCTAAACAGCTCTTCAGTAAAAACACCAGGTACCAACTAAGCCACATTTTAAAATGAAATTGCTAACATTCCATGGGTTTATTTTTAATTCATCAAAAGATTTTGCCAACAGAAATATACAGTTATAATACCTCAGGGGACCTATTTTTCTTCTTCTCAGTGTTTTCATTGTCTGCAGTGAGCTTCACTACCATGCACATATTCCCCATGATCCACTATAATCACCAAATCCTTATGAGGACTGACAGATAGGTACCACAGGAGATATAACCTAACTTAAGACCATAATAGACAAGAGAATGGAAACACAATTGCTGAATTACAGTCCCAGAAAGCACCGAGGTAACTTTTCAAAGTGAAACATTTTGGGTTTAGGTATTTCACAGATTTTTTTCTTGTGGGAAGAATAATTGAAGCAATATTTTAAGGATTTGTAAAGCAAAGAATTGAAGAAGTGGCTTTAGCAGAATCAATGAAAGGGAGTTTTTTTTCTTGACAATTTTTTTTTTTCAGTTGTACCTTCTGGCTGTATTTTTCCTGTCCATGGGAACAACCTCTAGGGTTGTTTTTTTCTTCCTACTTCCTTTTGGAAGACAATTAACAAAAGCTAAACTCCCTGTAAGCTCTGGCTAGGTGGTGACTGTTGATATAAACTGACTCTGAAACCTCTCCAATTGAGCATTACAATGACACTGATCTGCTTCCCTTGGAGAGAGCCAACTGCTCTTTAGCACAAAACTTGCTTAACCTCGGCTTGTAAACTTAAATGGAAGCAGTTAGGACAGCATAAAGTGAATATAGCAAAATGTGATGTAGCACAAAGAAAAGGAAGGAAAATCCCTGGCATTATCATGAAATTCTCATCAGCACTGTAAAGGAAAATCTGTGAACTGTAAATTTGTGTACTGGAAGTGAAGGCTTGGAGAGACTTTGGAGCAGTCTGTCATCCTATCATCTAAAGCTTCAAAGCTCTCTTGCTCTGTCTTGTTGAACTCCTGCCCAGTGGAGAAGATACTTATACTCAAGCAGGACAGAAGTTAGTTTAAAGATTTAATGTGCAACTGCTTTTAGATAGTAATAGAATCCTTCCCAAAGCATGAAGTGTACAGCAGTGTTGTAATAAATAAAAGAGGTTTCAAACTCTCCTCTCAAATTTCCTTGTATTTAAATCCCTATTGATAGTGTCATAACTACTTCTGCTTAGACCTTGTTTTGGAGCCTGTGTGTACTACTGCCACAGCTCTTAAAATTTCCAAATGAAGTCAGAGATTACCACAGACCTTAATAATTCAGACTATATTCCCCAACTGGGCTCATGGTCCTAGGAGAATGCTACAGGATCTTAGAATTGTCAATTTGCAGTCTTTATTGGGGTTAACCTCCCCTGACATTTCCATGTCCAACAATAGGTATGATGTACTTGAATTTATTATGAATTTTTTTGTATTTCTGAAAGGCAAACCTTAGTATTAAAAATTACAAGGTAAAGAAAAAAAATATTTACAGGAAGCCTGAAATGGTGAATCCAAACAACATATAGGGACAACATAGGACTCAGTACTGGTCAAATTTTGAAGGGAAAAAATAATATTGGACTGAGAGCATGGGAAATGGGAACATTTTTATGCCACTTAATAAGGAAAACAGCAATAGCTGCAAATTTACTAGGAAAGAAATAGGAAGCAAAACCGAGCATTTTCCCACACTAACATCCTATGATTTTTTCCCCTAAGAGCTAAAAGTATCCACTTCAGTGGAGATTTTTTCTTATTTAAATGTAAAATTTAGGTCCAACAGAGCATCTTGCAAAAGTCAAAAATCACTATTCTATCATGCATTTTGAGAGTTGACTAAACTTTAACTAAACTTTTCCTCCATTTCTAAACATTATGAAACAGTTGCCCTGAATTCATTAAGTTCTTGGGCACAACCAAAATATGTGGGGTTTAGATCTTTCCCTTTCTCTGTTATTAAAGTAATCCAAGTACTCCTATTTCCAGTTTTAAGTGACAGAAAATTATTTGGTTTGGTTTGCAATTGTCCCTACAAGTTTGTTCACTCTAATTGCTATACCTTGAATTTTCCTAGTAAAAGTTTGCTCAGCAGCCTAGAAATAAAGGCATTCATTCACACTTCTATTTAGAAACATACTTTCCTGGGGAAAGAAAAGTTGATATTCAGATTGGAGAACTCGTCAGCAACAAACCTCCAGAGTTAGTATTTAATTATAGATTCTCTTGTAAAATACAGTTTTCAGAAACTGATGGTTTTCCTGTGGCCATAATTAGTTGAAATCTTGTAAAGAAAAGGTGCATATAGTGATTCTGTGTCCACACAGATTACCTGATTTTGTCAGCTACTGTTATCCTGCTGGGCTAAAATAAGCTATAAACCAGAGCCCCTCCTGGTTACCTACTCCCTCAACAGAAAAAGACCTGTTTTTCCATTTAAAAGAAGGCTCATTTTTCTAAAGGTTTATTTATGTGTTGGGGACAGCAATTCTTCTGATATGTGTGTTTCCTTTTCCTAAGCCTACCTCTCTTAAATCACCTGAAGCCTCACAAACACATCCTTCTCCAGACACTGTGAGTGAGAACAGTTCAGATAAAATCCCACAGTCCTTCTCATCAAGAAGGGCCACCTCCCCCTTTGTTCATACTTAGTCCTCTTTCCTATGCTCTTATCATTCCTTTAATCCATCTCAATTCCATCAATCTGCCATGGGCAGACACCTGATCTGATACCAAGCTGGAGGTTATTTTACTGCATTTATCTTTTGGGAATTGGTGTGATTCCTGAAGTGTAATAAAAATGGCAATCCAAAAGTAAAATTTCACTTAAAATCAAAAGTGATTAGTGGGGTTTGGGGTGACATTGGTAACCTTGGTTCAAAAACATTTATTCATAGCTGTCACATTGCTAATCCAAGTGCCAAATATCTGCAAGAATCCCAGACAGTGCATAATCCACCATAGTTTCTGAAAGCACAGGAGGTTTTTTGGTTTTCCCATAGAGAAAACAGTGCTGCATTTCCCATTTTCCTGTTTTAAACTGTTTTGTTTCCTTCCCTCCCCTCTGCTTAGCCCTGATGCCCTGTCCTATTAAGGGCTCCTTTCAGCTGTATACCAGCACAGACCATCTGTCTAATGATGATTTTATACATGGATTACTTCCAGCATGGATTGCTGCCCGTGATGGTCTCTCCCAGAACTCTCTTCTTCTTTTCATGCTTCTGTACTTCATCATTGTTTACATTGACCATTCTAATGCTATTGGTGGCCACAGAGTAATAAAAACCTTCCACCAGCATTTATTAATCCACTGATGAATTATGTGAAATCACTCTACGAAACCCACGTGCTTTTCAAGCTCAGCTATTATGCTAATACATTAATACATTACTGGTGCTTACTTGTGTTTCTGTTCACCTCTTTCCCCATGGGCAGCTGAGCCACTCAAGAAAATTCACTGCAATGTAAAAAGGAAACACAAGAAATCTACCTACTAGAAATACTTCATTAGTATTTATTCATTGATTTCCTTTGCTTGAGAGAACAATGAGCCAGAAATATAATAGAGCTTTCTTAAAAAAGTTTAAATTCCACTGTACCCAAACTTCTGCTTATTGTGTTCTTTCACCAATCTCAGCTGCTGTTTGCCTGCAAAACAACTCCTCACTTTAGGGGACTTGTTCCAACTGGGAGCTTGGATATACAAACCAAGTATGAAAAACTATGCTGTGAAGAACTTTCCTGTCAAAACAGATGGTGAAAACAAAAAGGATCTGAGAGAGTCTGAACGTGAAGTACAAAATGACACTCAAATATGGGATCAGCCTTGCAGCCGATTTCAGAATAAAACTAATTTCAACCATTTTGAACTGAATGAAAATATTGTTGTGAAGCATTAACCTGAAAAACGCCTTTAGTTTGTTGATTAACTACATGGCCACTTACCAAGTAGTAGGTACCAACCACAGGAAAATAATCAGGTATTTCAAAGCATAGTAAAGGTTTAAATTGCTAAATTAAATTACTAGTATGCATATATACTTCGGTAAAATTTTTAGGTGTAAAAAATTAAAAAATGCTTAAGTGATTTCTTAACTTAAATCAATAAAATGTCCCCGTGACTTAGATGTAAAGTATACTGGATAACTTCAAGTTTCTGACTGAAAGGATATTTGAAGAAATTTAGTTTTAATTGAACTTAGATTAACTTTTCCATGTATTTCATACCAAAAAAAGGCAGAGCAGTGTTTGATTGAAAAAGAAACTTATTTCTGTATTAAAGTTTAACATTTTAATTTTTATACAATTCCTATTATTTTCTATGTTAAAAGAATTCTTTAAAAATTTATATTGAATTTCAAGAATTTTAGTGCTGAATGTTTTGCTTATTCCAAGTTTTCTTTTCCCCAGCCAGGAGTATTTGTTTTGAATTCAGCTTGAATTTGTGAATTATTTAGGTGTGGATCCTACATTTTTCAGCAAACAATAAAAAAAATTAAAAAAAACTAAAAAACAAACAAACAAATCAACCAAACAAAAACCCCCTAAATAATTTTACATTAACCATTCTCATCAGACCCAAAAAAATAATTACAAACAACTCAGCTCAAGAAACTGGTGACTTGTAGCAGAAGAAATACTTTTGTTAACCAGGGCTAGATTAGCAAACCTGTCTCCGGGTACACATTTCTTATTTAGTCTCGTCCAAAAAATTTTGTCATCCTAAATGATATGCATTGCCCAAATTCTCAACTTTATAAATGACATTTAACTTCTTTTAATAAAAATTGAATACATTCTCTATATCTTCCCTTTCAGATCAACTGCAATGAGAATTTTTACCCATAGAAGGAAAAAAAAGCAACGTGAAATGTTTTTAGCAGTTACAACATTAACTCTGCCTTCTCATATTTTTTTTAGCTATTCTCTGTGTTTTCGGTGGGCTATTTTTTTCATTTGTAGAATATAAAGACTGTTTGAAGAATTTAGTTATCTCTTTTTTTTTTGTCACTTCCACCTCCAAGTACTTGCAGAGTCATCTACTCTAACCATGCTTATTTTTTTCTTTAGAGTTTGTTAATTTTGCAGGTGCACAAGTTCGCATGAATTATTTTCTGGATTTTTCTTTTTTTTCCCCCCTGAATAATAAGAAGTTCTGGCTGCATTAATTGCCCTACACAGAGAAGAGCCCTACTGTTCCCTAGCAAAAGGAAGTGCACTGTGAATAAACTCAGAAGCCTCTTACACTGCCAATGGAGAAGGGAACACAAAATGCTGCCTCATTGCTTTGTAAAGCCTGGCTAAGTTTTCTCATGAATTCCTCTGCCAGAAGATGAAGCTAAGCTTGCACTGTTGTGTCTTTTAGCTTATATGCAAAAGGTTTGGGAGCCCTACAGTTGAAACTCTTCAAACCAGCAGATTACCATTCTTGCCAGTTTAACATAAATTTAAGTTTAAAATAGTTTCTTCCCCTCCCCCCCTTCTGCATATAATTTCATTTTAATATTGCTTATTCTACCAGTTTTATACCAGTTGAATTTCTGGACAATGCAAGTAAACTCGGGGTTTTCCTGATTGTAAAAATGTATTTACAATATAGATGTGTAAATGCATATCTACATATTCACATATAAAATTTTAAATAAGAAATAGATTGGTTTCAAACAATCTCTATACCATAACAGTTCTAGTACAATGCCTGTAATTAGGAAGCCTGAGTTTTCAGCAATTTCAAGATAGTGCTGTTTTTCCTTTATACTTGTCAGATTTGCAGGCACTTTAACGTTGTGCTGGGTTTATAAACCCAGTTTTCAGTGCCTTCTTTGCATTTGGAATTTAATTGCCACAACATTCAAAATTTCTTTTCTAATATTCAGTCACAACTATTTCTCAAGACTGTTTCCTCCTTGGTTTCACAGAAATATATTGAACTGTCTTTCCCAGTGAAATGTACAATGGTTAAAACGTCAGTAAACCAATAAACAATCTGGAAAGAGGTAACAAAAAATGTCAAACTCCCATTGGAAGTCTTGGAATTGCACAACACACAAGGAGATGCAGGCTGCTTTAAAACTCAAACAACTGCATTCAAGCTCAGCAGCCCATGATCATAATAAATTCTTCTTATTTTTAACTCATTAGTAGACAACGTATGGGTATAAATAAACCTAAATCTCTTTTTTATCTTCATGTTTATATATTTTTATTATTGATCTTTATGCTTTTCTCATTTTTTAAGGTGCAGCAAAACATACCCTATGAAAGTTCAGACTCTGAATGTGATTCTCAAACATACGTCTATCTAAACTAAAAAGGAAAAAAAATATTGTTTTCAGCTAAATCAGCACATGTGCTCATCAGGCATTGGAGCTGTAATTACAATTCTGTTCCCCAACATTTCTGTAAAGAAAGATTATTTACTACTGGTCCTTGCCTCAAGCATTTGATTAGAAATTAAATTTTTCCTTATCAACTTCTCCAGACAACAAACATTTTTCTGAGGAAATATCAGTCCTTTAATTTAAAGCATATTGTCTTATAAACATACATAATAAATACTTTTCTGATTGTTCTTACAGGGCATAGTTTTATTGTCTGCATTCATAGAATTAAAATACATCTGAAACAGGTGTTAAAGTGCAGCCAAGACATATCCTGAAAGCTTTCTGCATGTTTACTTTACATAAATTTACTTCCTCTAGAAAATAACCTGTTAATACCACAGCATATTACTGCAGGTGGTGATATAACGGGAGTAGCATAATGAAACAGGAAATATTCCTGGTTTGTACAGGAAAAAATGGACATTGTTAGATAAGTATTTACTTCTCCATGTATTAATGGTACATATTTGTTATTAATTCATATAGGAATACATCTGAGCCTTTCTAGGCACTTTGCATACAAAACTATGAAGAAATATGTTGTAATTTTAGATGTTATGCTGCTGGGCTGAAAGGAGGAAAGATGATAATTTTTTTCTGCCCATCATGGTTTATAAAGGTGAGCAGGAGGAGAAAAATCTAAAAGGTGGATGTTCATGCTGTTTGTCAGAACATGTCCCATCCATTGTACTCTGCCATTTGTGCAATTCTGACCAACATTTTCTAAAAACAGATTTTCAAATAGCTGAATAGACACTTTCTTAATGTGTTCACTACAAAAGAATTTCTTGAAATATCAGAAATAATATTCTCAATTAATAGGAATTTCTGATTCCAGTGGAAGCTAATGAACAAAAACTTATGAAAACTGAGGAGAAAAAAATATTTTTTAGAAAGTGAGGGGATGCAGCACATGCAGTACTTTCTAAATGAAAAATACAGAGAAGATTTAGGTGGTTTAAGATGTATGTCTTGCAACACTCCATTCCACCACACCCCAAAAATATCTTTTACATACTACATATAAATATGTAAGATATCTGTAAAAATCTTGTGCATCAGACTGGTATAATAGTTTATTTTTACAGCATCAGGATTATGACTTTTATGATTTAAAAACAAAAATCAGATTGCAAAACCAGGTAAAGTTATTAAAATGTAGTACAGCTATGACAAGGTGTTTCTTTAAGCACCATGAAAGGAGTCACATGCCAACAGAGGTGACCAAGTCTAACATGAAGCATCACAGCTCTTTGCTATGACTTAATTAAGTGATTTAATGACTTTCAGAATTAAATCTGTTTGCTAGTCTAAATCACTTTGAAAATAGCTAGGACTTATGACTAAAATGCCTCTTGCAAAGCAAGTCTGCTGTACATGGAAAAGATGTCCCAACATATTGTGTCTACCAGATTTCTTTTTGTGAAGGCATCAACCACTTTTCTTGAAATTAGTCTCCTGTCTCTCAGTTTTCATTTGCAGATTGGGAGCAGAAAGTCAAGCACTGACAGATGAATATGTTCATTTCCATAAGAAGTGAAGTGTACATTAAATTGGGTTTTTTTCCTCTTTTCATTCAAGAGAAAGGGCTTGTCATAGTAAAACCTGGAAGTTTTAGAAAGGACAAGTCAACGTAGTATAGCTATGAATCCATGGAGATGTAACATTTCTCTGAGTATGAGAGACTTTTTGTGTTTGAAAGCTTGCTTAAATACAGCAAGAGAGTCCAATTAAATTTGGTACCTTTGGGAGTGGAAAAGGATGAGAAATCCCAGTGAAGTTGAGCAGAGTTGAAACAAGGACATGCAGTGAGGTATGGGCCATGCTGTTTTTTAGTACTTTTAGCAAAGCCTGAAACACTGAGAGCACATAAAAACCCACAGAGCAGAGAAAAAGGAGATGTCCCAGTTGTGTGATCTTACAGTGCCTAGGTGGCATAAAGTGCCAGTAATATGAAAAATAGGAGCCCATGCAAAGAAAATAGGAGGAAGGTCATCATCATATGCTGATGACCACAGTGCCAGGTTTTATTCCACATTTACATATCAAATTAGCACTGACAGCTCTCCCTGTTCATTAAGGGCCAAACCAGGAGAGTTCATTGTACAAACTTGAGTAAATGGAAATCTCTTTCATTCACTATAGTGTGAATTTGCATAATGACCAAATTCAAAACTTGATCAAGAATTATAGTAATGTAAAAGGTTCTCAACATACAGCTACTCAGTCTCCACAGATATACCATTTATTGCACAAGCAGCAGAATTCTTAAAAGAATTAATAATTTTTGCCATGTGCAAAATGGAAATAGTGAAGACAATGCTGCAGCATAATAGAGAAAGAGAAGAATTCCACCTTTGAAAATACCCACTGCTGAACTATTAGTTAAATAAATTGTCATTTCCACCCTTCCTGGAATAACCAGAGAAGAAAAAAAAAACAAGGTGTGTTCATCTCAACTAACACATTTATATATGTGTGAAGTGAATGAAAAGAATGGCTTGACATCCCTTGCTCCAAAGGGAAATTATTGGCTGATCAGTCTGGGAATGTTACATTAGAAATAGCAGCTGTGCAGCCATGTTTAATTTATGAAAAATCTAACGCATAATGTGTAAAACAAAACAAAAATAGGACCCAATCAACATGTCTACTGGATTTGCAGCTTATATTTCCCTTTCAGTTCTCAGATATGAAGCATTTCTCAGTCCAGTTTCCAGCTGGGCCCATTTCATAGATGAAGTGTAGCAACAGATACAAAAGCTATTATATTCTAGAAATTCTGTATTTCTGGTTTCCGGCTCTAATTTGAGGGCCATCTTTGAATTAAATGCACTGTCATTTTATATATATCAATCTGATATCTTATTAATCTTTTACTTTGGATTTGGAAGAGTCACACAGAGAACGTCAGCATCCTTCAATGCGGAAGAGCCAAAAGACTGGGTTCAAAATTTTCTGAGACTACAAATCCAAGACCTAGAGCTGAATTTCCCAAAGACTGTCCTTCCATTAAAAAGCTTGTTGGAAATGATACAACATTTAATTTTTTTTAAAATTTTTTATGTAACTTTAGTCAGTTTTGTTTGCCTTTGCCCCAGGTAAAGGGAATTGAAGTTTCTTTCCAGGGCATTGTTCCAGCAGGGGAGGTCTGATGAACAGAACATCCCAACAGACTGGGAGTAGCACAGGACATACGCAAAAGGTAATGACAATTAATGAACATCAACTCCAAACCTCAGCCCTGGCATGGTCAGAGACACCTGCTCTGGGAAAAGAGAGGCAAGAAGGAAGACCTAATTAACAGCAGAGCCAAAGAAATCCAGATCCAATAGGAAACCAAATACTAAGAACTGCACAGCTTGGGACCAATGAATATTGAAGCAATGAATTTCTCTGGGTTTTGGCTGCATAAGTATCTGAAAAATCTAGTAAAATCCATGTGTCATGGAATGATTTTCTCTGCACTCCTGGGCTATGTGTAGATGAAATTATTTCTGTTGCACATCCTGGCCAGAACAACATCCTGGCCAGAATAAAGTAATGCCTTGATTCTCTAACATTAATAATGCTGGGGAGATTTTTGGTTTTCCCACACTTCGGGTGACAAACTGAACTGGAATCTCACTTTTGATTCTATCTTTTTTCTCAGATGTATTTTCCCCAGTCTCTATTTTTTCAGGAACAGAGCTTTTCACTGTATTCACCCTAGCATTGTTTTCCTGAAGTTACTTAATATAGAATTCAGTGTGTATGTGTAACAAATTAACTTTTCCCAGTGTGTACTAACTTATATTTTTAAAACAGAAATCACCTGTCATGAGAATTTCCCCTATGCCTGGCTTATATTTAAGATTCTTTCCCAAACCTTCCTTGAGGACATTTAGATTCTGATTATTCTGAATAATTCTGCAACTGTAACCATTCCCATCCATTCCCTCAGGACATTAAGGATCTAGCTATTCCTATGCATTGCACTCACTCTCCAAAAAAGTTCTATAAATAGCCAAGCATAGAAGCCTCAAATCCTAATTTAGCTATTCCTTCCAGGGTCAGTGGGCTAGCGCATGGGAACAGTGACCCAGCTGCACACAGAGACATGGGATTGACCGAAATCACCAAGATACACCTGCTAAGTCATTCATAACAGGAAAAATACACAAAGCAATTGCTGCTGCTCCACCCCACCGTCAAGGTTTCCAGGAAGGCTTTCAAATGACACATTTCTCCTACTCCATATGGAGAAACATCCAACTCCAGGACAAGCAAAGCCCTCGAGTGAACTTGCATGTAAATAGTGGGATTTTACGCTGAAATGAAGAGACATTCTGCAGCAAAAAGAAGACAGAAGAGGAAAAAGGAGAGGATTGTTAACACTTCATTGTCATTTGCCATCTGGCTGGATCTAACAAAGAAGGTTTTAGCACAAATCCAAATGTCTAAATTTAGTCACTAAAAGACAAAACTGAAGACCCCTTCAGCGCTGCAACCAACCTCTCACAGTTGCTCGTGAGAGAAGAAACAAACTTCCATTTTATTGTGCCAGAGAAGGCAGTTAAAATTTGCTCATCCCAAAAGCTTGGTAATGGACTGCGTATAAATATTTGCTTTATTTGAAACCAAAAAATTGTAAAAGGTTTTATAAAGATAAAAGGGAAATCAGGAAAGTTTATAAGTGTCCTTTTAAAACCTTTTTTTCAGTTTTAACTTGTGGAAATATTTTCCATGTGCAGGCACTTTATGCTGGCAAAAATGGCCCAACGGGAAAGCAGCATAGGAAAAAGAATCAGATTTTTTTATCTCCAACATCTTACTGTGATATCCTCAGGAAACAGCAAATAAAAACTCTTTGAAAGAAATAAAGTCTCTGAATCATGTGTATCTGTCCTCTTGCAAGAAACTGTGTCACATATTATTCATGAACTTGAAAAGATCCATCTTCAGCTATTTTGAGTGTTTTGCTGTCTCTATTTCTCTTTTCAACACTTAACAGCTTTGCTCTGGAAGTAACACTTTCGCTTTTAAATTTTGACACCTTACAGTGTAGTTTTTTAAATGTGAAAAGTACAGTTTATCTAAATTTCCTTGTCACTTTAAGCAGAAAGATACTGAGAATTAATCTAAAGGTGTTGGAAGCTGGGGGCTGGAGGCTGCATTTCTCCAAAGTTTTGGATTTTGTCATGAGAAAAAATAGAATTTTTTCAGCATCTATATTCTAAAGGGAGATTTTTTTCCCATCCCACTAAAAAAAGAAAAAAAAAAAAGTTGTATTTAAGACTGTCCTAGTAACAAATTATTCTTTCTAATCTGCAGAACTACAGACAGTTTACCAGAAGTGAGATGTCAGGAATTGTATTTCTAATATATTGGAGCAAGATAATCTACTACATAAAACAGCACTGCTGTTGGAGTAACACTGCTAGAGATAGGAAAAAGGTATTTCCCATTATTTAAAAAAAAAAAAAAGACTAATAAATATCATGTCTGCTAACACAGGCATCAGCAATGATTTCAGTGTGCTAGTGCATGCTCTGGGATTAAAATTTAAAAATACATACTTAGAGTCAAACTTTACCAGTCTTTAACCAGGATGGGAAAAGGCTCATTTTAAATGGATCTTCATGCCAAGCAAGCATGTAAATACATACGTGAAAGGAAATGTCCTTCATGGAGAAAACCACATGGAAGTGCACTATACACAAATATTTAACAGATAAATGTGAACTCGTATTACAACCTACAACAAATTATAACATATCTAAAGCCCTATACTTCAACAAGATTTGTGATCAGGTCATGTGGAAAGGTAAAAGAGGTTCATGAACTGGCCACTGCCAATATATCCTATAACCAACAGTGATTTCCTGCACAGAAATACAACACAGGTCTTACTGGAAAGGACTGGAGTTTCCCAAGGAGCAACCTAAAAATGCATAATCCATTGCTCATTGACTTCAACAGTACGTGGAATGAGGTGTTAAAGGTTAGAGGGACATCACAGAGGAACAAAAGTGTTCTTTCCTTCTTCACAAGGCTGCCACAGAGAGAGGGAAAACTGAGTCAGTAATGCCTTTGAAGCAAACCTTTCTAGAGTTTCAAGAAGGCTCCCCCCAGCAAAGCCTTAGGCTTAAGATCAGAAACCCCATGCACTAGCTGAATAATCATTAAAAAAAGGGTTTTTCACTCTAGAAGGAGATAAGGTATTGCAAAACTGCTCAAGACATGGCTGAAGCCTTCCAGTCTCAAATAACAATAAGCACAGCAAAGTCATATCAACTGATCTTTGTGACAGCAGAAAGAATTAAGTACAAACAAAGATTGTGTTAAGGACAGAAATCCCAGCCTCAGAAAAACCTGGAGGGTGAAGGCAGACTGTGCCCATGAACTGCTGACAAAGAATGGAGGTCTTGATTTGAACCAGCCTGCAACTAGGAACAACTGGGTTCATACATGAAGAATAGATAATTTTAGCTCATACTTTCTTTTCTTTTTTCTTGAGCACAAAACCACATAAGAAGGGACTATGATGAAGGCATTTTCAAACAGGAATTAGAGTAAAAATGGTGGTACAAAGAAAGGTTGTGTGCCTTACATACAGCTGTTTAAAGAAAGAATCAAACAGAAAATGTTGCTGAAATTCAGCCTTTCATTTTCTTCTGGGAGCAGATCACTGAAGAGAGAAAAGCTGCAGAGTGTTTTATGTTTGCTTCAGCAAAAAGGAAAAGGAACAACTAACCACAGTGTACTGAACACATCATCAGAAGGCTGTTAGAAAACATGCAAGTTCCTCTGACACTCTTTTGATTCCCTTAGCTTATGAAGCATTTGTTATTTATGCAAATATTTCTGACAGCCACCAGAAGTTAAAGTACCAATAATTTCACATTACTGTATAACCACTAGGGGCAATTTGCACATGTCATAAGACTGTCTTCCAGTATATATTTGAATTTTAGAACTGGCGTCATAATCAATATTTTATTGCTCTTTTTTGCTTAGCACTAGAAGAAAAAAAAAGAAACCACACAGTAGTTGAAGAACTTTTTAAATGTATTCTGCCTTATATTTTTATTTTTGATCAGCTATACTCTTAATACATTTTACCTGGGGTTAATTTCATCTGTGCAAACATTTGACCCATAACTGCTGTTTATCAGAATAAAGATTCCATAAATCTATTTTAACTAAAGTAACACTAAGAACAAACATGTTTGGTCCACATAAATAAATGTGTCTCAAAAATATACATTTCATCTCTGATCGTTGTGTTTTTTGGAAAATCTGAGTGTCCAAAAAGCTGAAAGTTTCCTTGTGTTAAGTACAAAAACCCTGAGAATATAAACACTTTTCCAGTACAAATATGTTTTAAAGTCACTTTGTGCTTTTACAAATTATTTGACCCTCAAATTCTCCTGCATGGCAGCTGCAAATGCAAGATTGCATGCAATATCTTGCTCCTCTGTGGGAAGAAAAAAGGTAATTTTTCCACACTAAAACAATAACAACTACACATTTTATCCAAAAATAGAATCAAAGTTCCTATATTTTTTTTTTATTCAAGTGATAACAAAGCAAAACACAGTAGTTTCTAGAGAGCAGCCAGATATCCCAAAGTCTATACTCAACACCACTGACAGTGAGTTCCATCTAGAAACTCTCCAAAGAGCAACAGAAAGCTGATTTAACATCACATCCACTCAGATCTCAGAGATCTTCTCCAGCGAATTTCAGAGAAAGAAAATCAGAGAGGCATCAATCCTGAAGCCTGGAAAACTCACTACAAAATTAACAGCCTGATCTGGGCAGCAACGGCACTGTATTGCTGGGTTAACAACATTTTATCAGATCAAAGTGTTCTGTGGGTAAATTTTTTTCACCATCAAGTCACAATCTTTCCATTAATATTAAAGGTTTAAAAATTTCTTTTTCCAATTACTACAAATATATGCCACAGTATATTTCAAAAGTAGCCAGATCCCAGTTCACACTGATATTCCAAAAATATGCTCCCTCTGCTGAATTCTGTTGTTTGACCTCATTCCTGGAAAACTGTGCTAATAACATTTTCGCTGTAAACAGACACCAGCAACTGCCAGGGAATTTGGCAAACAATAAATGAGGTCGAATATCCTATGTTATTTCAGGTTTAACCAGAGTCATAGAGGTCATAGCACATGTACTGGGATAATACAGTAATTATTTTATACTCTGCTTAGAGATGAGTCAAGGTTTTAATTCATACACTTCCAAAAACTGTCTCTTGAAGCAACTAGCCCCACAAAGCAGGTAATGAAGTCTATAGACTACATATCAGTAACTGTATCTACCTGGAAGCTAGAGGAGACACTTTTTTTGGAGCTTCCCAATGACAGTGTAGCTCTCCATAATTCCAGCAGAAAACTGTGCCTTCAAGGCACTAATGATCCTGTCAGTAAGACAGGAAAAAAATTCAAACTCTGCTATAGCTAGAGGATGTAAAAGAGGGCTGTAGAGAAAAAAAAAACAACCCTTAAACATAAGGGTTTTGTTCCTTACTCAAGGGGAAAATGTGAAAGTTTTAGGCAAAGTATATTAATATGAAGGGTGATATTGCTCATCTGTAGTAGTAAGAAATAGCTGATATTTCTTTAAGAGCTTTGGGACCAAAAACCCCTGAAGCCACATTGAAATTAAAGCTGTTTAAGCCCTAGATGGAGTGTGCTTAAGAAAAAACAGGAATACAAGAAAATTTAGTTTTTACTGAACTTTGATGAAAGGGAACACACAGATGACTGCTAGGTGCAATCTGCTGATCCAGAACCAGATGCAGAGTGCACTGGAGTTTCCTGTCAAGTTAATAGGCTGCAGATAAGACCCATGGGAGGTATGGCCTGCAATGTTGACATTTTCTCTTCACTGAATGCCACAAGTATTTTTTGCTCTTTGAGCCTATTTTCCATGCTTAGCTTCCTCTTTCCCTCTAATAAAGTCCATTTAGAATGCCTTCATACTAAGACTTGTACTGAGAACCCTGCACCTTCCCAAAATCCTGCCTAAACAACAGATTTACAGTGACAACAGAGTCACTTCTCATCCACAGAGTCACTTCTCATCCACAGAGTCACACATCCCATGAGAAAATCCAGAGCTTCACTGAAATTCTGTGGAGAACGTTGAGCTTGTGCCTCATGACTTGAGACACAGTTTCAAGAGAAAAAAGTGTGTTTTCTTGCAGCAAAGTAAACTTATTCCAAAAGATTAAAGTTCAACTTTGTCGACTTGAGTCCCTCCAGGGACTCTGCAAATAACTGGCCTTTCAGTTTGTCAGCAAAACAGAAAATTTGGATCCACTCAAATATTGGCCAGTGGGGTCTAGCTAGGCTTTAGCTTACAGACTCCACCATAAAAGGTGTGCTAAATGAAAGCCTTTTCATATGTATAGTCAAGATTTCTGAGGATTCCTGTGTTTTGGATTAGAGAAGGAAAAGATAATGTCAGTTTGCAGAATAGTTTTTAGCAGGGGTCCCATTTTTTTCCACTTGAGCATCTTACCAGACCTGCCTTTCCCAGGAATTGCAAAATAACTTCCTCTACATGTCAACAGCATCCTGAAGAATTTCTGCACTGCATTCCAGGTTTTGTTTCTATGGAGTGGATCCCTTCTAAATACAGAAAGTATCTCAAGGGGCACTAATCTCAGCCAGGCTGTGGGTGTCTTTATCATTCAGTGAGTCGGGGCAGTGGGCAGAGATATTTCATCATATTAGAAAATACGATGAAATCAGCTGGTGATTTGCTGACATTTGGGAAGTGCCTGTGGATAGGATAAGTTTAATATTAAACATCTGTGGCATGGCTTAGGAGAGGTTTATATGAGTCAGTACACTTGGATCTGTAAAAATCTGGGTGTTTGTCTTTAGGACTATCCTTTTTGAATTAAGAAGTTGCCAGCATTTTGATGTAAGAATTGTTTAAATTGTCTTGTGTAGTCACGAAAATGAAGAAATGTATGTGCAAAGATAACATGAAAATATGCCATATTTCTGTAGATAGAGATATAATTATATATGCTGGACTAGTAGGTAGGAGGGCACAGCAAAACTTTAAGCATCTTCCTCATCCTTGCAATAAGGAGTTGCTTGTTGGTTTTGGGGTCAGAGTTTGTGGGTTTTTTTGGAGGGCTGTGTTTGGCTTAATTTTTTTTTTTTTTAATTTCAGGAATTGTCCCAGTCACTCTAACAAAAAAACAAGGCAGAAATGCAAAACAAACAAATAATAGCTTCTACCAACAACTTTCACAAGGCAATGTAGCTCCAGAAGCTGTAGAAGACAACACATCTGCCTGTATGACCAATGAATGATTTTTTAGTTGCTCCTCCCCTTTCCCCAGGTCATTTTTTCATTACAATGACCATGTCAGAATCTTTCCTGCTGTATTATTCTGCTTTCATTTGCTCTGCATGTTTGCACACTACCAAAACACTGACTACCAAAGCTAACTCCTGTTATTAATCACTGCAACCTGAAGTGTTATTTCTATAAATACATACAAAATCTAATTTGTTAAAAACTTGAATCTCCACAAGCATATGCCAGTTTTGGCAAAGATTTCAACAAGAGTAAGAATTTCTGGCTAAAATCAAGGTGGAAAATTGCTGTTTCCATATCATCCTGCATATCCAGTTATCTTGCAGGATTTACTGCTGGTTTTTTTCACATTTTTAAAATTTCTATCCTGATGTATAATAGAAAAAAATTACTCAATCTTCATATCATCAATGTAAAATACAGAGAATGGACAACACTCCCAGCCTTACCTTAGCATGTTTATGGAAACTGAAAGCACTTTGGCAGATTTAAATGCCACTATGTGAATTCATGCTCATGCTGTTTTACTCCTTAGTAATACAGGCAGAATTTCACTAAGTAGCACTGGAAAGATGTAAAACATATTCATATATAATTTATTCAACTGTTTACGAGGAAAGCCTGATGGTAGAATAATTTTGAATAAATATTTTACTCATTGATTCAGCTAATTCATAAATAACAAACTTGACTTGTTAATATTTTATTCAACTCAAAATGCCAAAATTCACTGGATGCATTTTATACAACACCATTCATATATATGTAATTGCATATCACTACTCCAGCATTCCAAAGAATATTTTTCTCTGCTGATACTGAAATAGTAATGAATTAATACATCTTGGTTTTCTTTGTTTGATTTTATTTTTAGCCTTATTGTCTATGTTGGATAGGGGCTCTCACCTTTGTAGTCACTTCTTACAAAGAAGCTTCTAGTATGACTAGTAAGTCTTGATTCCATGGCCAAAAATAATAGTAACTTTGTCCAGACCTTTTCCTTAGCTCAGAGAACAGCAACTGGAAATAAAAAATTAGCAAAATCTTAGCTAAAAGTAAAAATGTACTCATTTGTATAAACTATGAGTAGGGAAGTGTTCAAATTAATTAAAAATTAAAAGTCTCAAGGAAAAAGTCTGCCACTTGGTGTTTGGCCAATCAGGGATTTAAGCATAGCTAAAACATGCAATGATGCAAACTTCCACCAAAATGAAAATAATAAAACTGCCAAAAGCAACACAGGAGAAACAAGTGCTAAGCAAAGATAGCTATAAAGCTTATGATATGGATAAATATTAAGAAATCAAATGGAGAATAGCTCCTACAGCTGAGGATAACTGATGTTACGAAGGCTGTAAAATAAATATTGAGCAACTGTTGGAACTTAATGAGTGTTAATATTGTGCCAACTTTCACAACAAAGAAATAAGATGATGCAATTAATTAGTAGAGGCAGAGACGTTTTCAAAATAATGACTTTCAGCAAAATAATTCTGATTTCACCCTCCTGTATTTGGAGAGTTATTTTTTAAGGCCTGTATAAGTAAATATACATATATGAGCTGCTGCATTTTATGTAGTAATACCCAATATTGATTTATTTATATAAAAATACAGAAGGATGCAACACTGATAGAAGACACAAACTACAAACCACCTAATAACTGACTAATTCTCCAGTGTGGTGGAGTGGAGTGACAGGACAGCTTCTACACAGATTTCAAAGGGACTGAGACAACATTTCTCACTATTTAACACTTTCATGGATGTCCTGGACAATCAAACATAGTCTATACCAAAGATAAATGTCATTCACTTCACTTGGTACTAACTTTTTTTGAGATCTTGAATGTGTTCATTAATCTATGGCCAAATATTATAAGTGATGGGGGCTTTTAAAAAAAAGTAAAGATTATAACAAGTGGTTTTTATGTTCATTTTGACAAGATGCCTTGGCAAGAAGGTATCATAGCCATTAGCAACACATAATTGAGACTTGTCCACCAAATGTCTTTTGAAATCAGACTTTACCAGGAATTAATCTTCATATTTTATTTTGAGATAGACTGATTTTAGCAGCTGCAGATATATCTTGCCTCAAAAGATATCCTTGACCCTTTTATCTATAGCCATAATATTGGATTCAAGCTTAAAATATGAATTAAAAAACAAAACAAAACAAATTCCCCTGTTCTGGGCAACTGAAACCTAGTTTAAATCAGAGGAAACTGAACCTGGGCTTTACTGCTCTCCTAGCAGTATCATCTCCTTTGCTGAAGCTGTTCTGCAGAAATTTTAACTTAAATGTGGCGCAGAAAAAAAAAAAAAAAGTTCTAAAATACAGCAAGCTATTTCAAAAATTAAATTGTCCTTCTACACTCATGCATATCTTAATAGCATTATTCATTTCATATTCACATTAGGCTTCATCCTAATGCATAAGCATGGAAGCCTCAGCTGCAGCTTCAGCTCTGCTGTAAACAGCTAGGTGCTGGATATGGAGCATAAAGAAAGGTTCCTCCCTCAAGGGATGGGGAGGTCAAGACCTTTACCCTGCAAAGACTCATTCAAAAGATTAGTTTCATTAGCTTTGAGAAGAGTGACAACAACACACGAGCCTGCCCAACTCATCCATCCCAAAGTTTGGTTAAGGAAATGTTACCAATGATCTCAGAGGAGCTGCTCACACAGTATTATAAATTTAAATGCCAGCATATGTATTTGAAAGATCAAGGTCACACGCATTTTGTTTCTTCTCTTTTCCGCTGCACATGATTTATGCTTTTTCTAGTGGTGCATTGTCAGACAAGAACTGTTGCAAGATGAATTATTGTCCAAAGTGTTTGTCTGGTCCCCCAGGTGTGTGGTGCTCTGTGAAATGTTGTCTTGGGATAATTCAACAGTCCATCTCTTACTAGCTTGTTTCTAGCCTGAAAAATGAACTTGCATTGCTCTACTCAGATATTGCCACTGTCCTTCCTCTGACTGATGCTCTGATACATTCTTGTTCTTTTATGCATTAATGCCCCAAATGGAAGGCTAAACACATGAAAAGAAACTTCTCTTCAGGTGATAATTTTGGAATTTTAGTGCTATATGTGGCATGACACCATTTTGAATAATGTTTCCTGAGTCCTAAGCCAAGGTCTGAGAGTTTTGCATAAAATCTGGTTTTCCTGGATTTCCAATCATATTTGCCACATATTATATTATATTACACATTACAATTTTCTTTCTACTGTAGAACTTTCTAACCAAAAAAATTTGGGGAATAAAATATCTTTAGATTACAAATTTTTTAAAAGTTTTTTAAAACATCTATTTATTAGCCTCACTAAAGGTAAACCCTGGAAATTAATGTCTGAATTTTTCATTGACTTCAAATTATCATCAAATTTCTCACGTTAAGAGGTTAAGAAGTTTTTTTTACCTAATTGGTAACATTTACCTTCAATATTGAATTTTCTAATGGAAGAAAAGTGCATGGCAGATGTGCAAAAAAGGCCAAGATGCAACACAAAATATTTAGTGTTGTGACTGAGGCTTCTGCTTGTAGAGTACTACTTTGTAGATTAATTTTTCTCTGCATTCAAGACAGAGCATTATTTCTAGTGAACACAGTCTGTGCAGTCAATCCTCCAAAATAAAACTGAGAACTTGGTCTGCCCAGACTGATTCACCACTGAAAGGTATAATACAAAGCCTTTGTCCCAGTGCTCACTTTAATCATTACACACAGATTATTAAGCACTGTTTGTTTACCAATGTAGCCTCACTATAGTAAAATTAATCTTGATTATAAAGTGGAAGCTGAACTAAGAATCACAAAAGGTAGCAGTCTTCTTTTTCCATAAATCTTCCTGTATCAAGTAGTTGTGAAGTGAGTAACCTCCAATTTGGGTTACAGCTGTAAATAGTAAACTGGAGCTTGGGAATTTCTGAGCAGAAAATATTTCAGTTTAATGTTCTGCTTCTGGGATTATGACAGTGAAATCCCAAACCATATGTTCGTATTATGTTATTTTAATACAAGTTTCTAAACTGACTTTTACTACACTTGTCTGTTTCATAAGAGATTCAAAAGAAAGTATAAGTAAGCTGAAGTCTAAGAACCAGCTAGTAAATATCTGCCAATATATATGTATGAATCTCTGAAACAATTATTAAAACTTATTTGATATCAGTGAATTGAAATGGAATTGTCAGTATCTGCTGTTATTTGGAGGTAAGAAAAAACACAAAGAAAAATAATCCAAACTTTTTCATCAGTCTCTGAAACCTGTGAAAATTTTGATTAGCAATTATTCACAGAGGTAAATTACTCAAGTGCTCCTTAAAATAAGCTGTCAACAGGAAAAGGATAGATATACTTGGCAGACTCATGAAATAGGGTTAAGACTTTAAATTAGCAATGCAATTTATCATTCAGATTACTAAGGATGAAACAGTGCAAACAAAAAGTCACAAAATTTGGCAGGGAAAGAAAAGGAACAAAAAATTTCTAGAAAAGAAAAATCACATGAGATATTCCATCATGTTTGGTGATGGTACTTGCTTAAATAAAAAAGAGAAAAAATCAGTGTTCTGTGATTTTAAGTAAATAGAAGAAAGATAGAAAATTAGATTATCTACATTACTGTTATGAATACAGTGTAGTACTGCAGTGATATGATTAAAACCACACATTACTACACATACCTAGTCTTTGTACACTAACAAAAAGTTTGGTTCATTGCAAATTTGTTATCTGGACAATCCTTCTATTACCTGGACAATTCTTCAGCATACATACAAAAAAATTACCTTCATAGTAGGACTTGGGGTCATTTATAGGGCCTGTAATTAAAGTGAAATTGCCTACCATCCCTCCAAAAAATGAACCAGTTCCTTTATTTGCAAAACAACTTTTCTCTCATCAACTTCCTCATGTCAAATATGGCCATGGAATGCCACACCTTACTTCTACAGAACCATTTTTAGTGCAATTGTTCTGTTTTCATGAAGGCATATTCTTCTGTCTGCTGCTCAGAATTTGTTTTCGTTGCCATCATTACCATCCCTGTCTCTTTACAACAATTCTGAAAGGATACCAGTGTGGGGAAACCACCCCACATCCACCTGTATAGCAGCACAGGTCCTTTCTACAGCTCCAGCTTGTCCTTAACTCAGGCAGCTCACTAAGGCAAACATATCAAGCCCAAAATCTACGTCCTGCTTTCCACAGCCTATCGCACTAATGGGATCAGCAGCAGGTGGATTTCAGTAGGACACTCAATACGATAGTGACAGAAAGTGCTAGGCATCACCTATTCCACATCTTGTTCAGATTTTAAACAAAGACAGATTATTTCTTAATTTTATCCTGAAATTTTATTAATTCCCTAGTAAGAAACACAAACTTTTAATTAAATCTAAAATGATATATCACGCCAGTCATTTTCATAGTAACCTCAGAGACAATCTTTTCTGCAGTACAGAAAGCACTCACATATAAACCCATCATGTCCTTTCATCCTCTTTCTAAAGATAGGATAGAAATGGACAAGTATTTTAAAACCAAAATAAATCTCTCACTTCCAATATCAGCAGCAATATTTAAATACATTAATAATATTCCACAGGATGCACAAGCCAAAAAATACAACCCTCAAAGAAAGAAAACGAGAAATAATTTAAACTTTACTGAAAACCCCTTTCCTCCTGCAAATCAGCTGAATAATATATCTAAAATTACCTCTTGACAATTGTGCTTTGCAAATAAGGAAAAAATATGATGAACATAGCAGAAACATACCTGCTGGTAATAAACAATTGCCATCACTTGGTTAGATCCATAGATTCAGTTTTGTCTGCTATGCCACTATATCCAAATTCTGGGCAAGAAAAAACGCAGAGAAAATTACAGCTAAAGATATTTTACCTTACCTTGGAAAAGGGGTGTTTATTGATATTGATATTTGCAGACAATAGTTTTTTTTAATTAATCATGCACACAGAGTGCTTTGGGTTGGAAGGGACCTTAAAGATCTTGTCATTCCAACCTCCCTGCCATAGGAAAGGACACCTTCCAGGTGCTGTTCAGAGCCCCATTCAACCAGACCTTGAACACTTCCAGGGATGGGGCATCCTCAGCTTCTCCAGGCAACTTGTTCCATAATACCAACATTAAGTGTTTTATGAGACTTTCCAATGCCAGAATAGCATCTGATTTTAATGGGCATTTTCCTTCTATGTTCAAGAGCTTGTAACTGGGTCTTGGGCACTTCAATTCATGTAGAGACAAGCTGCAGATCCTAGTCAGATATTTAATGACATGTTTTACCATACAACATTTATTAACTTTCTATTTAATAGTTTATAACTGGAAGCACCACTGATGAATACTTCAAGTACATTACTATGTTTTTTCACAACCACAGGCATTTGTTACAGACTCACTGAGATGCTGCAATTAAAAAATCCGACACACATATTTCCAATACTAATGTGAATGCATGAACACACACATATATGTATGGGTCAATGAGACATTTCTGCAGGAAAATATATTATAATTTTCTGGAAAAAGTGCAGGCATATTATTAATTAATTTTTAGCTGGAATAATAGATGCATTGCTGAATTCAGTGTAGACAGAACAAATAAAATGGCTAATATTAGGATTTTGTAGCACTGTCTATCAATGTAAATTATTCATATTAGTTGAGATTTTGACAAGCTTTTATGACTCAGGCTGAAATTTTGCTAAGGCAGCTAGTCAATGTGTCACAAAGAAATATGTCATCTTTCACCAAGCTAAAGAATCAAGAAAACCAAGCACTCTGCTATGAAATTTCAGGTGAGCTTTGTGTCACTGGTACCAGTTATTGCCAAATAAGAGTTACATAACATGAAGAGCCCACAGTGGCCAAATCATACAGCTCCTGACAGTCTTGGCTCTTTTTATCTTAACACACACAAACATCTGCATTAGCTCCTGGAATAATAAAAATGTAGTTTTAATGCTTGCAGACTGGTCAAAGTTTCAGTGACAGTAAAAATAAACCTATAAAAAGTTAACAGACCAATGTTCAGGCTTAGATGCAGTAATGAATGCATTAAACCGCAGGAGCAAATCCCGAAGAAACATACTGTGCCACACATCTCCCTCTTGTGGAAGGAATCCCAGCTATTATTAGCTTAGATGAATCACTAGGGCAGCTGCTCTTGCAAAAAATACCTTTCCAGAAGTAGCCTGAAGATTTTTCTTTTCCTCTTTAAAGTCTCTATTTCTGGATGATTCCACATACTTGGATATTTGCTTTTGCTGGGATAATCTACTTGCTCAAAACAGTGAGGACTGAAACAAACACCATATGGTTCTTCTCAACTCCAATCCTCTGGTGATGTTTCTGTAAAAGCGAGGGTCTTCCTATGCATTTAAAGTAATTCCTCATCTGCCTCACACTGGGGAAACATTTCTTATTTCATTAGGCAAAAATACTCATAGGAAAAAATGTGAATAATGATACAGAGAACATTGACGTGGGAAAAATTCTGTTCAGGAGGGGGCTGGAGAACTCAATTTCATGCACATGACAGTCTAGTCCAGTTACTGGAAATGATGGACACATTTCAGTAGGAAAATCTCTGGGTGAAATAAATAAAAAGATGTTTCAGAATTGAGCAGACTTAAAGTGGCATTCCTACGTAATGTTAGATAGGAAAAACAATTTACACTGGAAATTCAGTAACTTACTATAGCTTTAAACTTCTGTGCCTAATACCCTTGAGATAAACTATTACTCCATTGCACTTGAGAAGCTTCCAAGCTGAGGCTTAACATCCTGAATGGCAACTAAGATGACTTGTTTTGGTCAGCCGACTCTTACTGCAGATGGTCCAGCAGCAAAAACCACTCAAAACATCTGTTCCTGACCTTGACAAAGTATTTCCCAGATTTTTTTTCTGGATTCAAAACAGTGGTATAGAGGTTAGCATCCTTATTTACTCTTCTAAATATAAAATAGAAATTGGGGAGATTTGGGACTAAGACACACCAGAATGAAAACAAAAATAGGAACCACATCTGCAGTGTCTGAGCCCATTAGATTGTACTACATAGCAAATACAGTAAGTTTTATTATATAATTTTTATCCACACGGGTAAAAGGTCATAGGAAGAGACACCCTTTTTGGAGACAATGTGTGGGATTGGATGCAAATCCATTATAGACACCAACAACTTTCAACTTACAGACAAACCCAGAAGAGTGATAATTACATAAGGTATCATCATAAAGTGGTATCCTGAAATGAAACAATATTGTGACAGTCAGAAACAAAATTAACATACTTCTCAATAGGCCAGGATTTTTATAAGGAGAATGAGGTAGCTCCAACATGTCTGATAAACCTGATACTTCAGGATGTTCAGAGTACCAGGCACAAGGCTGTGATGTTGAGCAATCTTTCATTAATCATTGAAATATGACTTAAGTTACTTCAGACTAGCCAGCTGTACAGAGAACCTGCTAACTGGAACCTTTGTGAACAAAAATTTCCTGTACCATTTCTTCTGATTACCCCCAGAAAAAAATCTACATACAAAAAAATGGTCTAGTTTTTGCTCCCTTTTACATGGGAGGTTTTACACTCTTCTCAATGACTTTAAAAGCTCTTGACTAATGTGGAAGAGTAATGGGATAGACATTAATTATAAACATTTTTCAGAAATTGTGGAACATGTCTTCAAACTGACATAGGTTGTCATAAACCAGCATGTTTTCAAGCCTGCTTAAAAAGCAAACTTTAAAGACTACCCAGTAGGGTTTTGCTGTCTCCAAATTCTATGCACAGACAATAGCAAACATCCAAATATTTAACAGCTTTAATTATTTCCTCCCATATGTTGTTTCCTTCATAATTAATTGTTTAAGAATATCAGACTAAATCAAAGAGGTCAAAAGTCTTTTTGTAATCTTATTTTATCATATGCCATGATTATATTACAACAGAGCAGAGAAGGGTTTTTTTTTATTATTTAATATTCAAGCTGTTTTATCTCTTGCTGACAGCCTGAAATATTTTTATCCTATTCAGGAAGACTTTTATTTGTGAAAAAAAACTCTCTTGAAAAATAACTGTCTGCTGTTTTCCTGGATGACCTCTTTCAAACCCTTAGATGCAAATACTTAAAAGTCAGAAGTTTCTTCTCTGTGACTCTTTCTAGGAAATAGATTTCCTACCGTTAGTCACCATTTCTTTCATCAGTGCAGAATTATACAGCAGCTGACCCATTGTTATGTCACAGATCACCATTTCAGCACAGAATTCTTATTCTGCTTCAGCAAAATGCACACACTGATAAGCACTACACCAAAAGTTGATAGGCTGTTGATTTAAACTTCCTTCCAGAGCTGCAGTGAGAAATCTTAGTGAACACTGACTTTTTGGAAACGAAATATGACAGCAAACCATAGCCCAGAAAAACACTCCCTAAACCAACTGTTTTTATGATATAAAACTTGTTTTATGACTCTTCTATCTTCCCCATCCCAGAGCACTGCCATGCAGGCAACCATGAGTTGATGGAGAACAGGAAAGCCTGGCAACACACTCATCTCCTTCCATCCCTCTGGATTCTTGGAACAAATCTGTTTTTCGTGGCAAGAGGTAACTTCCTGGGATTGTCAGAGCAATGCTGTGAGGAATAATTACGCATGTGCCCTAAACATTTTTCTTGACAAAGCATTGCGGGGGAATTAGATTATTGTTCATGTCCAGGGAGCTGTGGAGCAGTAGGACAGGATACTCCAGGAGGAGGACTATGAGCCAGAAGTCAAGGTGACCTCTCCACCATCTCCTCTACAGACCCAGAGCACCCAAACAAGATTAGTGAGAACTGCAAGTCCAAAGATCCAGGGATCATAAAGCAAGGTGAGAGTCAAAAAAAAGGGAAGCTGCAGTAGTTCACGCTGAGCAGAGAACAAGACTGAATACAGCACCCGGAGAAGGAGCCAGCAGCCCAGCAGAACTCAAATAGAGCCCCTGGGCACATAGGGGGTGAGGGGAGCCCCAAGTGAGGCTGGTCAGGGCCAGAAAACCCTAATAGTGCCCCAAGGGCCCTGAAATTGAGAAAGCTCTTGTCAAGTAAATGTCACCCCCGAGGAGGCAAACAAAGGCTTTGGAAATGAAGCTTAGGGAGGAAACTGCTTGAAGTTCATGTGGCCTGGACTTCAGCTGATCTGAAATAAAGTATAATAAAACTCAGAATCTGGATGTGGAGGATGCCATTTCTGCATTCCCACCTTCTTCTGGAGGTAATCCTTCTGTGAACCAGTCAGACAGTGATTCACTTTCACAAACACACAGAAAATACGATACAGTTTCTCTACAAGAGTGTTGACTATTCCCAGATTTCAGCTGAAAGGATTTGACAAAGGATTATTAATACAACTGTATCTTTTTTTAAAGTAACAGTGCTACAGCCAAAATCCTGAAAGCTGCATGTGTGATCCAAGGACAGCAATTTCAGTGTGCAGGCCACGTGAAGTTAATATGCATCTCCTGAGCATGCCAGAAGTGAGAGAAATGGCTTGACTGCAGCCCTGTGGGAGATCCTGGCCAGTTTTGAGCTCCTAGAAGGCCATTGCAAATTGAAAGTCCCCTTGGATTTCTCTGATTTACAGCTCAGGCAACCCTCACTGCCTTGAAGCCCTAAAAAAAAGTACACAAAGCTGCTCTGGCCTCTCTCTCCTATGAGGCAAAGCCCCACTGCCTAAGAAAAACACAGAGAGGAGCTAGCTTGTAGAAGGATTGATTTTGTCTCAAAAGAATTAGTGGCAATAGAAGTGAAAAATACACTTAAAAATCTCTCAAGTAACTACCACTCAAAGCTACAGGTTTCCTGAGCTAAGTTTTAGTGTTTATAATTTAATTGCTTTACACCTTCCTTTGGTGATATCAGAGGACTGAAAATATTTCTTTTTCTTATTCAAACGGAAGCTTGCAGAGAAGATTCATGTAAGTCATATTTTTTCCCCATTTTATCCTGTCAATTCCGCCTACAAAAAAACCCCCTCTAAACTGTGATCCTGTTCAGCTGCTATTGGAAATCTTTGACTGAAATCACCCGTGCTGCAAGTATCTCTGTAGCAAAGTATTAGAAAATCGACCACAGGGAGAGACAGCACTGCTGCTCTAATTGGCAATATTTGAACAGCCTGCAGGACTCATGCTGTGGGGCAGAGCCACCAGAGCCATCAACAGGGTAGCACTGGGTGTTTCAGGTGCTATTCCCACTCGGGGAAGCTTTCCTTGCGGGATGCCAGCACCAGCTCACAGCTCTCCCCCTCACTTCCCGAGATCAACATTTATTTCCCAGGATGTCTGTCAAAGTGTCAGCATTTCGGTTGCCTGCGGCTGTGAGCTGCTGCACATGGTGTGACACTGGGCCAACAATTGCCTCTGCTTAAAAAAAAAAAAAAAAAAAAAAAAAAAAAAAAAAAAAAAAAAAAAGCAAATAAAGAAACAAAACAAACATCCCTGATGGAATGAAATTGAGGTGTTTGGGCTCAGTGCTGAGTTTCATCCACGGATGGGAAGGCAGGGTGTGGCAGCAGGGTAGCACAGGGCAGCAGGGCATCTCCTGAGCCCCTCTCTGGGGTGTGCATGTCCCTGAAGGAGAAAGAAAATGCATATTTTGGAAGAGGTCGAGTTAGCACACAGACTACCATTGCATGTGTTTGGCAAGTAAATACCTCTCTGGTTTTTCTTCTTTCAGCAATCCTTCTAACAGCACAGACATCATCCCATAGAATCTCTCCCAGCACCACTTGTTAAGTAACATTTTTCTGCATAACTGAAATTTAGAAGAAGCAGGTCCAGGGCAGGCTAAACCAGTGATTATTAATTTTTGCCTTAAGCCATTATACTTTTGATGGCTAAAAATCCATATAAGGCTGTGTTTTAGAAACTAAAATATTTTATGCAATATAAAGTCTATTAAAAAAATTCCCTGCTACAACTTAGCCGCTTCAGTTCACACCTTCAAATAAATTGGAGAAAAATTGCATCCAGCTGCTTTTTGACCTATTCCTCAGTAACACATCTTACCAGGAGTCAAAGAAACTGTCAAAATATGCTAAAGGGAAGAGTGGAATACCTAAGTTCTACCAAATTCACAATATTTTGCTGAATGAACCAAGTGTGACCCAAAACAGTTTACTCTGAGAAAGAGTTTGAGGAACTTCAGAGTGGTCTGAAAATATAACTTAATAGCACATGACATTCACTATTGAGTAACTGAAAGTACTTCACACTCAAGGAAAAAAAAGAACATGCAAAAATTTCTGGGTTCTAAATGACGGCATTTTTTCAAGCTGTAGTATTTAAATGGAAACCTCTGCCTAGCAAAATATTTTGGATGAGTAAACACACCAGAAATATCTATAGTTTTCCACAGGCAACATACTATATAAGTTCACTTTTAGATGTGATAGCACAGAGTATCCTCCATTCAATCAAAAAAAAAAATTTAAAAAGAACCAGTGAAAAAAACATCAGTGACTGGCAATAACTATAATTACCAGCCTTGGAAAGTTCCCATTTGAAAGAATGGCTTAATGGATTTGGATTACTTGCCTTAGAAAGGTAAGGAGTAAGAAGGTTCATGACAAAAGCATATAAAAAGATAATTGGTGAAGAAATGGTAAGAGAGTAACTCTAGTTCACTTTTCAACAAAGGAACAAGGAATCACTTAGTGAGGCTGAAAAAAGGGAAGTCAGGATGAAAATAAATGCTTTTTATTCACAGAGTGTGATTTTAGGCTTTGGAATTTACTGCCACAGCATGCCTTTGTGGACAAGAGTTTAGCAAAATGTCATAAAAACTTTATTATCTAATTGGTAAGAAGAATGTATAGATCTAAATAATGAATGATAACAGAGTTTTGGAAAAGTTAAATATTTTCTCCAGGGAGGTTACTAAACAGGGGACATGGATATCTCCTATTCCATATTCTTGTATTTCTACAACAGATTTGAGAAAGTATTTTTCAAGAAGCCCATAATAAGTTTAAAAGTTGTTGAAGTGTTGTATTTTCCACTATTTGGATGAAGACAGGAAGTTTTTGGAGGAGAAAATAAAGACTTAGTGGAAATGGAAAATTACTCACCAAACAGCAGTTCCATGACAATTTCAAGTAGCCTATAAGGATATTTTTCCAGTGCAAATGATGAAAAGCTTTTCGGTGAATAGGGAAAATTTAAGGAGTTTTTCAGGTGTCCTATGTTCATGGAGCTTTATAGGCTCTCATATCTTGAAATTCAATCAATAGAAAGTTATATTTTTGTTATTTTGACAAAGTCATGGACTGCACAACTTGTAGTGATACACATATCAAAGGAACTTGTAACACATTCTTGGTATATTTCTCTAACACTGCAGTATGCAGAAGACAGATTGAGGACTTCTATCTCAAATACTTAAAAGTTTTGTGAATTTTCAGATTGATTGGTTTGAAATTCAAAGGCTTTGTTTGCTGACTATTATTGAAGATTTTTGCAAGAAAGCATTTCATGCATATTTTCCAAACTCTTCCTACATTCCAAAACCAATTAGTGAAAAAATGTTCAAATACTCCTCTGTGTTCTAGAATATTCCCTATATATATATGTATATATAGGTCATTTTGGGAAGGGTAATGAAATCCCGAATTGAGAGAAGAAGAGGAAGGAGCGCTTGGGGCAGGAGATATGATCAAATAGAAGGCTGGCAAGAACAAACCTGAAAATTTGGAAACTGATCGAACTCAAGCAGTGGGTTGGGATGAAAGGAGGGGCAGTGGAAAGAAGCGGTGTTTGCCCGAAATCCACAGGTTGAATTTTTAAAATCGGAAAGGAAAGCATCAAGGCGTGTTTGGAGAACAATGGGAGGAAAGGAAAGGCTGGGGGAAAAAATGGGGAAAATTTCACACCAAAGTGCAAACAAGCAATTGGCATGGCATGAGCTGAAGTGCAGGGGAAAGCACCGAACCTTGCCAAACTGATCCTCACTCAAATCACAAGATTTCATTATCCTTCCTGAGAGGGTATATATGTAGATATATATATGTGTATATATATATTTACTGGTATTATGCTCTTTTCTCCTATTTGCGAATATATGTATTAGAAGGTTTTGCTTTCATGAAAGTTCACAGCTTCTTTGACTTTTCAACGTGGTTGAAAATGGTCAGGTAACACTATGGAGAGTCAGGATGTGTATGAGAAATATTTCAGAACTGCAGGTTACCTGCTTTTCTTCCCAATTAACAAATTAAAATGCCTGTAAGAAGAATAATGTCAAAATAATGCAATCATATATTTTTAAGGAAAAGAAAACAGTCTAGTGTGATTTCTAAGTTATTGATATTTTCATGCTTGATTTATATGGTTTTCTGCCTTCTTAATCACCAAATTC
Organism: Lichenostomus cassidix; assembly: GCF_008360975.1. Classification (NCBI taxonomy): domain Eukaryota; kingdom Metazoa; phylum Chordata; class Aves; order Passeriformes; family Meliphagidae; genus Lichenostomus; species Lichenostomus cassidix. The sequence goes on from NC_139483.1 coordinate 12,870,138, forward strand.
TTCCTCAACATGGATGCATAAAGTATGATTTGATGGAAAAATAAAATCTGACCAAATTCCAGAATTAATTTAAATTTCTCTCATCAAGATCCTGAATTAATTTTAGATTTAATCTTTGTGTTCAATAAATTGATTTATTGAAACCTAAAGTTTGTTTGAATGCTAATTCACCTGACTGAAATAGTGAAGAAATTTAACCCAAACTAATTCACAGTTCTACAGAGAACTGAGGGATTGATCAAAATACTCTTGTAATATTTGCAGTGTATCATGTACCTATTTATTTTTCTTGAAAGAGTAATGATCATAAGAAAAATAAAAATAGAGACACAGGTAAATTATTTATTTTGCATAAACATTTCTTCCTAACATACATGTATCAGTATCACTCAGTAAGTGTATATTTGGAACACATTTACTATGGAATTTCTTATAGGAATTTTCCTGTGGTATTAAATTTTTTGACAGAAATGCTGCATCATTTACAGGTGTGGTATTGTCACCTCAGAAATGCACATGTAAGAATTGAATGGTTTAATGAAGAAGCAACCATTTATTCTTGAAATCTAAAAATCGAATGGTCCCTAAATCACTGGTGATGTGCCTTAGGACATGGTTTTGATGACAATTTTATACAATATTTGCCATGGGTTCCATCTCTCAGACCTTGTTTTATGGCTGGTGAGTTATCACTTAAGCAAACTGCAAGAACAGAAGAAAAATGAAGAAAACCCTGAGCAATGAAAGATAGGTTTTAATGGCCAAAATGAATATAAGCATCAGAAACAAGTGGGTTGAAGTTTATGTTGCTATCATTCTGATATGAAGACAACCAGTCTTCCATGGATCTTTCCCCATTTGCAGTCCACAAGAAATACTGAACCACCATGCACACAAAAAGTGTATAAATTTAAACAACGAGCTGCTATATTTAGAGGTGTGTGTATGTGGTTCTAGATTTGATTCACAATAAATTTTCTCTGGTGGAGCTGATATTGGGAAAGGATAATTTAAAAATGTAAGCCAGGAAACAGGACTTTAATTGAAATACAAACATCGTAAACAAATATATTGTCTTACTTGAACACATTAAAAAATGTAGAGTATTCTCCAGTGTGTACAGCCAGTGACTAAGTGCAGACTAAACATTTAGTTTTAAATTTTAAGTTTCTTCCATTTGCAGTGCAATATCAGTGCTGATTTTTTGGCCAATTTTGGCCAATTTTTAGTCTGGGTTTTTTGTTTGTTTGTTTGTTTTTTGTTTTGTTTTGTTTTTTTTTTTGTTTTGTTGTTGTTTTTTTGTTTTTTTTTTTTTTACCTAGCAGCAGTGAAAAGGAAAAAAGGATTCTAATTGAGCTAGGTGAGGGAAGCTTGGGGAAATCACTAGATGTCAGGAACAAAAAAGCCAAATTTACTGAGTCTTTAAGTCTTGAAGAGCTGTCTCAGGGATGCATCATGCTCATGGAGAGAGGGATTTAGTCCACTTGAGATGGATGGAGCTGCTCTCTGTGAAATTAGAATTCTAGTACAAGCGACTAATGATTAACCAACTGATGAGAAATTTGAAGGAGGAGGACTCTCTCTTTAGAATTAAGCTGGAAAATATCAGTTAGCCAGGTGCATCATGAACAGTTATAATCTAGTGGTAATGAGAGGTTATTCAGTTTGGAGAGGGCGTTGACGGATACACAGTGGGATTTCTAATCCTGTGGGAAAGAAGTCTATTAACTCATCTTTGTAATTCAGCTCCCATTAAGCTTTATTCATAATACCATAAATTATATGAAAGTATATCCCACCAACAGCCCAAAACCAATGTCAAAACTGTAATTTAATGAGAGATCTTAAACATTTGAATAATGTTACTGAATTTCCTGAGTTTATGAGCATTCTCAAATTTAAGCATATAGGCAAAAATGTACAAATCTCTTCCCACATAAGCACTTTTATTCACCTTTGTGTTTCCAGGAATTACCACTATTTTTTTTTTTTTTTTGGTCCTCTCTCCACAGACAGTTTGTGTTCCTTAAAAAATTTCTGATCCCTTCTTCATTTTATTCTTTGTCACAGACAAAGAAGCTGACTTTTCTGCTTTCATTCCAGAATGAAATTTTTCATTCCATAATTTTTTATTCTGGAATGAAATGCTAGAAGCCTTTTCCAGCTCTTAGAATGGCTGAAAAGAAGCAGGAATACCACACTACCATTATACACATCCCAACCAACCAGAAACAGCCCTGTAATTCTTTACAGAACAAAAAAATAAAAATGAACTATGAAAATCATGTTAAACTTTTTTTGTGTGACCTAGAAGATATGCATCTATTTCAAATAACAAATGATACAATGCTGCATGAAAACCAAACCAACCAAAAAAACCAAAACACAACCAGAAAATCCACAAAACCCCAAAACAACAACCCAACCAAAGCTGCATCTCTTTGGTCAGTGTTTTAAATTTTTTTCCAGACGGATATGAAAACCTAAAGTGGTCAAAGGCCCATGCCTATTGGCTCTTAAAGTGTAAAAGAAGACAAACACATTGTTTTCAAGTGACCTATCCTCTAAAATTAGAATTAAAGTCACATGCCTATACTGGTTTTCTTTATGTAAGAAAAGAAAAAAAAACCCACAAATTTTTTTTTCTATTTTCCTTGGTATAAAATATTAAGTATTTGAATAAAAGTAATGAAAAAAGAAGTACTTGAAAACCAGTGCTGATAGTAAAAATATTTATTCATCCATATATTCGTTTTACTAAGCAGAGAAATGGTCCCTTTGAAAATATTCTTTGCACCCTCTAATTAATTTTGTTATTTCCATTGATTAGAAGGACAAAGTTAACTGCTGTTCAGTAACCAAATTTAGCTAGTCAGATGCTTTTAATTTTCTTTCTACACACAAGAAATACGCTCACCAAATTTACAGACAAATGAGGGGATTAAACAAAATCTTGTTTGACAGGAATGCTTATCAGAAATCTAGAGTGAATCCAGATGGAAGAAGCAGGGTCAGGATCCCTGTTCAGGGGAAGCAGAAACTTTTTACTGCTTTGAACCAGGAAATTAATCTGCTTCTCCAGGGTTTCCCAACAGGACCCAGAGTTACAGGAATGAGTCAGGGAAAGGAGGCACAGGGTGTGATTTAGCAAGTGTGGATGAGCTATGGACCCTGCTGGGAAATGTAACTACAGCTTCAGACGTGTTGTTTTTCCTCCTTGTCTTTTTTCTTCATCTGGCAGACGTGCCTGAGCCAAGTAGTTCTGTCATTGTGAAAAGGAGCTCCTTGTGCAGTTCCCTCTGTTGACAGTGCTGCCTTGAGCTTCAAATGCCTGTGAAACTCCTGTTTTAGATGAATGTCGCTTAGCTCAGTGGTCTATGAATATTCGATAAGACTGCTTTTTACAGTTTTTTTCTGACCTCCCTTTCTTCTAAATAACTGCAGAGAGAGAGTGAGAAGACAATAATTCATATAGATGTATGTGGCTGTTGTTGTAGATATCAGCTTCCTAGATCATGGATTTTATGTACACTCTATAGGAAGAGGCATCATGCTCCAAGGGAGATGATCAAGAGGCTGGGTGTGTCCTGGAGGAAACAGCACAGAAAGATCTTTCATGCTGGTCTCTCTTATTGAATGTCTTTTCTGATGTGTCCTGACAGCCCTGGATTCCATGGGACAGTCTCACACAGTTCCCACTCTCTATTAGCTGGGTGTGAAACAGACAATTTTATTAACTGATTATGTTGTCACATCATGATGCAGTCTATTACCTGGGATACCTGGGGTAATACCTGGAATTTTGTTGCATTTAGGAACTGTATTTTGGGCTTATATTCCCTTGCAACAAAATTTCTCCCTTATAATAGTCAGCAAATCAGATTCAGTTTATCCAGCTGATCCAGGTTCTTTCACTTGGAAATATGAGAAGGAGTTGATTTATATGTTTGTTATTCTGATCTTGTATTGAGGTATTTTCTGGACATATTCTTTACTTTTGTGAAAAACTCTCCTCATTCTTAAAGCTGCAAGCCATTTCAGTATTTGTAGTAAGAGCAGCAATGATATCTCTGGAAAAAAGAAAAACTTAAAACTTTAGCGTTGATTTTGCATTCAAGCCAAAACCAAGATGAGGTCACTGAAATATAACTCAAAGCATTTCTTCCTCTTGGCTGAGCAAACACCTGTATGGCACCTCACTTCTGGTGATTTTTAACTATGAAGCTGTCAGGCAAGAATTTTTCATATATAGTTAATGACTTTGTAATTTCTCATGCCTTTTCATTTTTACTTGCACAAGTCAACACAATCCTTGATTTCTTTTTTCCTCTTTTTTTGTCTCCTGATATTTTCTTTAGAACTGGAGATAGACAGATGGACTAGTCTGCAGTGTTAGAACAGGCAAAAGGTTTTCCTGTTGAAGTTACATCCCAGTACTCTACCAGAGTCCATACAGAGCTGGCTGGGGACAGATGGTGAGGAGTGTCATCATGCACCCCAGTCCATCCATGGTTGCAGTCTAGGAACAAGGCAAAAATATATGATACCTTTTTCCCAGGCTCTAGCAGCCCCTTTAATTTAAGAATCCTCCTCACCAGTGTGTTACAGGATTCTCCAAAGATTTGTCTTCCTTGAGCTCCCTCACTCTTTATTGAAATGTTTAAAAATACATGACTCGAAGTGTGGCAGCCCATGGTCACACAAGTACCCCAATGTTACATGGTGGTGTTTTCACCTCCAGGTCAAACTTTTATTTTCTATCACTCATGTGGGCTGAGCAATTGTTTAATGTACATGTTGGTGTTCAAAACTGAATAATCAAGTAGGTGCCAGAAAGAATTACTCAGAAAGAGGTAATAGCTTAGGCCATGCTGCCCACGTCAGAATGGCACCTGCAATTCAAATCTCTTTTCTGAATTTGACACGTTAAGTGGGCATTTTTCTGAAGCACCACGGTGGGTGTGTTGGTTATGCTATACAAAGGTACAGAAATCACATTTCTTTTCACTTTGAAGTGGCTTAGAACTTCAGGACTTCTACAATTACTTGCTTTAAGATTTCAGAAACTTGTTCACAGTCTTTTTAGTCGGTCAAAAATTGGATAGGAATATCAGCACATCTTATGTTATCATGGCATTGTACTGTGTCTAGCCATCCCTGTTTAATGACTTATCTATCCCTTTCTTTTCCCATTTCTTAGCCTGTCATTGTTTTATCTGCTCTTGGCCACAGCTTTCTGTCTGTTAAAGGGTTGAGCCCTCCATTTTGATAAATCTTCTCTACTTGTTTAACTTAACATTCCTCTTTCAGGTAGTATTTCTTTAGATTATATTATCAATCACCCAGTACTGATTTTTTTCAAGAGACCATTTCTTTTACCTAATAAAAACAGAAATAATTTTTTTAAGAGGCAGATTTGTATTAAATCCTCAACTTTTTAAATCCCAGTGCAGTCAGCAGGGGCAATCTGCAACAACATCTGCTGCAGAAAGGGCAAACTGTTCTGTGTAGCACAGGGCAAAATGGCCTTTGTAATGCATTTTAGCAAAGTCTTTACTACTAATGCACTAGTTTACTGAGGCATGCAAAAGTCATTTCCACATTAATCTACACCCAAAAAGGCTTCTCTGATAAGGCTTGGCCTCAGTCAGTAAATCCTCCTCAGCTCATCTTAGTACTACTGCAAGGCTAATTGCACAAGCAACAATCACATCTCTAACCAGGGGATTGACTTAAAATTAAGCTCTTGTTGGAGCTATGCTCTTGCACAATTCAGTGCTGATTTTCTGTGTCTAGAGCATTACATATAAACTCCTGCGCTCAGTTTTTGCTGACTTTATTTCTAATAAAATTGAAGCATTTTCCTCCCTTCCACATCCCGACGCATGCATCTCCGGTTATTAATGTTAAACCCTTGTCCCTCTGTCTGTGTTAGCAAAGTTAAATTCTTTCTAGCAATTCCCTTCCAAATCAGTTCACCACAATCACTCTGTGCATGAGAAGAGCAGCAGATTAAAATGACTTCTCAAACTGGTGCCAGACACAAATGCAAAAGCTTTGACTAAAGTCAATCCACATTTTTAGCTACAGTTCACTGAAATGAGGATTTGCAATGTTTCTGTGGATGACTTCTATTTCTGATACCGAGTGCTGCAAGTTCTGTGTTACAGGAAGAGACTCAAAAAAAGAGCTGCATTTTATTCTGAAACTAGAAGTTAGTAGGAAGAAAGGTCTTTTTGTGTAAAGAACAGAGTGCAGGGTTCAAACCCACAGTAATCAAAACATTGAGACCACTGGGTCCAGGACAATGCACCTTTTCCTCTTCACAAAGCATTGCCGTTTCTAGCATCAGAAACTGAAAACATCTAGCATGATAACTCTCCCAAAATATTGTGATCAATAAACACAAAACATTTTTTTCTCTCCTTCTTTTTTTTTTTTTTTAATCCCTAGGTCAGGCCTTTAATCTTTCCTCTACAAGCATGAAGACTTTTAAAATTTTTCTAGAAACAGTGAAAATTTACTGATAACCATTCAACTCTGTGTAGGGGATCAAGGAAAACCAAATACATCAAGATCAAGATAAAATTGCAAAGGCTGGCAACAATGATTCCTCTCCAGCTTGCCAACTCTGCCAGTTGGCGTGTGGGTGGCATCCAGAGACCCCCACCTTCCTGGTTTAGAGGGTGTTCCTGCAGGGACAACCACCATGGCTAGGCCAGAACACAACTTCTTGCATTCCTCAAGACCATGTGCAAAGATAAAGCTGTCATTATGTCCCCAGAGCCTATTCTAACTGAGGAATAAAAAAAATACACACTGTGCTTGCTATGCATTCAGACAATAACCACTTGACCTGTGCCATCACATTTCCCATCAGTCTGAAGCCTGTCTGATTTTCCTGTTGGACCTGAGCTCCCCCTGAGAAGAATGATATAAAGCCAGCATTTTATTATCCCTCTGTACTTTCACAGCATCTGATGATGTGACGCAAAAGATTTAGACAAAAATACCATGTCAGAGAGGGTAGTTTGGCATATCCTGGTGGGCTGTTCAAAAATTGGGTGGATTGTCCACTCTTTGAGCACTGGAAGAGTCTCAAATGCTAATATGGATGTGCAAGAGACTTGCTAGACTAGGCTGGTTCTAAATAACAGTGCTATTTGTTTGTAGAAAAGAAAAGAAAATATTCCTCATCCCTACAATCTGATGCTTAATGTGGTTACCAAATGGTTGAAGCTTGTGAAATACTACCCAGTTAGTGAGACTTATATCTAACTCTGTTCTATTGTCTAATGAATAATATAATATGGAAGCAGGAAGGAAAGAATACACAAAATAAGCAACTGTTGTCTACTGCAATCATTGAAGAGCAAAAATTGTTAGTCTGGCTTTTTCTTGCAGTTCTATACTGGGCAATTTCTATAACTGAAATTTAGCTTAGAAACAAACAGAGGTACTGAAATCAGACTTGATAGTAAATTAATGCAATTAACATAAATATAAGAGAAATATTAATAGAAACAAATATCAGGGTATAAGATTTCATGTTATATAGCCTCAGGAAATGAAATATTTAACTGGTTTATTTTCTTCAACTTAACTAATATTTTCTCATTCACTGCTCAAAGGAGTGCTGAAAATTAATTAATGTCTTCTTTGACCTATAGATTGCTTTCAAATGCCAAGTTTAATGAATAGTTCTGGATTATGGATTTTTCATAGGGCCTTCATTGTTTTTCTTTCCCATACGAAAAGTGCACATTTGGCAGGTTTTTCTTTACTATTTAAAAGTCTGTTTCACAGGTTGCATCTACAACAGCTACTACAGTATTTTTAGGTACATGAGGCTCAGTGAACATGTCATGGATAAACTACCTGCACACCTAGATCTCATACCTGGTTGTCCCTGCCTCCACCAACTGCAATTGGTTTTGCTTTGCTGTGGGATGCAGAATCCAACAGAAAGATAATTCAAGGTCATCTTGTCCAACCCCTCAGCTCAAGCAGTGCCATCTAAACCAGCCTGCCCTGGATCGGGCTCAGATGGCTTTTGAGTATCTAAACATTGGAAACTCCACAACCTTTCTGGACAAGCTGTGCCAGTGCTTGGTCACTCTCACAGTAAAAAAGTGTTTCCTTCTGTTCACATGGAGCTTCCTGTGTTTCACTTTGTGCTTGTTGCCCTTGCTCCTGTCTCTGGAGACCTCTGGAAAGAGCCTTTCTCTGTCCTCTCTGTACCTTTCCTTCAAGTATTTGTATAAATTAACAAATCTCACCTCGAGTCTTCTCTAGGATAAGCAGTCCCAGCTCCCTCAGTCTTTTGTCAGGGCAGAGATGCCTCACTCCCTCCATCACCTTTATGCCCCTTGATTGGACTCTCCTCATTATGTCCATGTCTCTCCTGTACTGATGAATTCAGAATTGGATAGAGAATTCCAGATTTGACCTTACCAGTGCTGGGTAGAAGAGAAGGATCACCTCCCTCATATCTCATATTCTTCTGGGGAAGATTTCTTAAAATAGGACAAGAAGAAGGAATAATAGTGAAGGTGCAAAAGAGCACTTCAAATGTGCAGTTGTAAATGCAAAGGCTTGAGCTGTTTCCTTCTCTTTTGACTGTAGTTAGTAAGCTGTGAAAAGCAGCTTCAAGCTAAAATAAGGCCCAATAGAGCCCTTTTAACTGAAAACAGAATTTTAAGGCAAAATAAGAGGAAAGTGGCAAGCTCCCAGTAAATAGGAGAAAAGATAAAATTTTCTATTTGGTTGTTAACTGCACCTTGCAAATAGAACCGAGTATTAGTTCAGACGAAGTATCCTCTAAGAGTAGAAGAAGGACTTGCCACACAGGACACACTGTTCCAATCCATAAAAAAAGTCAGGAGCCTGACTAAAACAAGAAAAGTTTCATATCAAGCAACTAACTGGATAAACAAACATTGTAGGCGGCTGCATAACTGTGTAAGCATATTAAAATATAGATATACTCTATAAAAATTGTATGATGGAACTCCATTTCCATCTCCCATGGCTTTGTGCATGAAGTGTCCCCTTACAGAGCACAGCCAGTGGCAGCTCAGGGAAACCTGACCTTTCCAAATGGCACTCCTTCTGGGACAGGAGAAGTTCTTTGGGTTTCAAAAACCAGTAGTACAAATATTCTCTCCTACTGCACTTTTCCTCACAGTCTCCTTCTTTTCCCAGACTTTTGTCTCTTTTTTGTTATCTGTGGTCTTGATCTTGATGCTCAGCAATGAGACCATAAACAGATACTGGAAACAGTCAGTTTAGGAAGTTGGAAGTAGAGGAAAGCACATGGACTGGTGGCAATACAGACTGGGGCACCTGGGGTGGGTATGAGGGCTTCTGAAGTCTGCACAGCCTCTTAACACTTTATTCAGTGCATAATTTAATTAAATTTTTTAACCTTGCATTTCAAAGCATCTGTATTTTACAAGGTTTTTTTTTTTTTTTTAAAGTGGAGCATATCTTCAGACTAGCAGGTGTCCATGTGGAAACCCAAAACATTTTCAGGAGGTCTGAAAAGCCCTGTGGAAAAAATTGCCATGATTTTGACATTTTTCTTTGTGTTTAATTGCATTCTATTCTTAGAGGTTATATCAACACCCTTTCTCCTTTGCCATGTTTATCTCCTGGACAAACAGCATCTAATTGTGATGTTTCATGTGTTCTCCTTTCTAGTTATAATAACTCTTTGTATTCCTGTGATGATTAATCCCCTGGAGCCTTCTCACTGACCTCAGCCATGCTGGCATTACTTAGCATTATCTTGCCAATCAAAGTAATTCCATTTAGGAGCCTCAATATAATTTTAAGACCTTAGCTTCAGACACTCAGCCTTGAGATTTACTAAAATGCAAACAAAATAGTGTTTTGCTCCCAATTCATTGATGCCTGGTAAGTCTCTTCTGTTAACCAATGGCTGGATGTTGTTTATTTTGAACATGATTTTTTAACAGAATAGAGAAAAATCAATTTATCTTTGACAAATCTTTGACACAAGAGGGTTTTTTTTAATTAGAGTCTCACATTTTAAAAATTAATAATCAAAACACTCCATTAAAAAACAACTTTACACTCATTCCCTCTTATTTCAATATAGTTGGCTACAGATTCAGAAACAGGTTGGATAGGAATACCAACTGAAATTAGAGGTATAAAAAGCAATGGGGCTTGTACCTACTTAAAGTACCTCTCCTCACATCTCCAAAAGTATGTCAGACCCTGTTCTGAATTACTTCTGCCTAGTAAAGTATATGAACTGTCTAATGATGTCTTTCTGTGAGCTAATTCCAGAGCCTGAGCCCCGAGATGCCATCACTGATGGCACAAATGCTTCCAGTCCATGGAAGTGTTAAATGAAACACATCACCTTCAAGTGGCTATAGTGGATTATGAGCCTTCCCACAGTTACCAAATTTTAGTGTAAGACAACTCAGAAACAGCATTTGAAATCATGCCTTATACCACTCAGCTGGATTTGCAAGGCTGTGTCTGTCAAAGTGCTGAGTTTCTTTATATGCAGAATTGGTGAGCAGGGCTTTGGGGGGATGATCACTGCTAAACCCTGTTTTAGGAAAATCTGCCTCTAGGGAACAGGGATTGTCTGGCATAGGTAACTGGGTAGTTGTCACAAGCTGTATAAACACTGTGAAAACAACACAAGGGGTTTGAAATTGTATTTGCAATGAGCTGGAGAGCAGAGGTACTCTGCTTGTTCATGTTGGGTCATCTCCTACTGTTGTTATACATCATCTTTGGTTAAAGTTTCTCCTCAGAAAAAGTAGGCAAAGTATAGATTTCTAATCCTTACCTCCTGAATGTCTTAAAGGACAAGGACATATTTCTAAATGTGCCAGCTCTACAGACAAAACCTTTTAGAACCAGCAAGAAAGCCTTGGCTGATGCCTATTGACCCCAGTGGAAATATTTGAAAAAAACTTTCTACCAAGAACTACAGTCTTACCAGCTGGAAGGGTTTTCCATCCTGTTAATAAAGGCTCAAACTGAGTTATGTAGAGATGGCTCTTCTGTGATTACACTGCTGTTGGCACTACAAAGGAAAGTACTGCTTGACAGATTAAATATATAGGCTGCCTCCAAAAGCTAATACAAAGTATATTATTTAATATTTCTCTTTGGTATTGTTTTGGGGCTCTGACCAGGACTGCAGAGGTCTTAAAAATTATTTTTTTAAAGTGTGTGTACACCTGAGGGGAATATCTGTGCATTAATATTACAATCAAAATGGTTAGAATATGCAAAAAGAACCCAGAGATAGAGTTGTGCATCATCACATAGAAGATCAGTTTTAAATTTTAAAAACACCATGATGATGTTCAGAGTATTTGCAGATTCACTCCAGTCCAGGAGTGAACTTTCCAAGGCTTGAAAAATCCACTTGGCATTGCTTTAACATCAAACATATTTGATTCACCCAGAGATATAGATACAGGAGTTCTGTGGCAGCTATTTATTTTTCTGGAGGTGATTGCAGTGTGTACAGTATGTGCTATATGAGACATCTCAAGCAGAAGGGAATATAGGAATGGGAAAAAATGTATTGATGCCACCCCAGAACTATACATAAGTTATTGTATGTCCCCTGATACATGCTTTTGTTTTGTTTTGTTTTGTTTTTTTGTAACAAGGCTAGTTAGATGCAATCCTTCTCGTCAGGTATGGCCATTCAGAGTAAAATTCTGAGGACTTTGCTTGCATTATATATACAGTACATACTTAAATTAGTACTTTTCTTTTCCCTTACACATTATTTTAATTTTAGCTGGGGCACACTCTTAATTGGCAATATACTCATTGTGTCCCTTAATCATTACTATAACATAAAAATGAGGCCAAAACCAGGAGATCAATTTTTAAGACTAAGTTAAAGGAGGTTTTACTGAGTTGTGTGTTTTCACAGAAACACAGGATACTCTGAGATGGAAGAGACCCACAAGAATCATAAAGTCCAGCTCTCAAGTGGATGGCCCACAGAGGGATTGAACACACAACCTTGGTGTTATTAGCATAATGCTCAGACCAACTGAGATAATTTTGTTTTAATTTTTGTAACATAAGAAAAGAATCTGTGGGTGTTAACGAAGAATACCAGAGCTACACTACAAAAATAAAAATAAAATTACTATGTGAATCATCACCAAATTAATGGCACATTGGCAACAAGTTCATAACGGAAGAAAGCAAACTTTACTTACACTGATCCAAATAAACAGAGACACATTTGTTGTGTGTGTTTATTTCTTGAAATATCTGATAGTTATTGTACTATTTTTATGGTATTAAGCCTAGCTGGAAATTAAGCATCATACAGCTGCTTGCTTATCTCCCCTCCCACCTTGGTGGAACGGGGAGGAGAATCAGAGTAAAACATATATGTTAAGACCAGTTTAATAATTGAAAATAAAGTAAAATACACTAATAAATAATGGTAAATTATAATAATAGTAATAATGAAAATAAAAATATTTAAAAAACCAATGCACAATGCAATTGCTCACCACCCACTGATCAATGCCAGGCCCACCTTCCTGACCTCAAATTGTCTCCCCTAATGGGTAACTCCCCCCAGTTTATATATGGGGCATGATATTCCACAGTGTGGAGTGGCCCTTTGGTCAGTTTGGGTCACTTGTCCCAACTATGCTGTCTCCCAATTTTTTTGGGTACTTCCTCAGTGGCAGAGCAGGAGACAAGGAAAAAAGTCCTTGCCTTTAGATAAACACAGCTTAGCAAAACCCAAAACATCAGAGTGTTATCAACACCATTTTCATTCTGAATCCAAACTACAGCCCTGTAAGCATTACTGAGAAGTTAGCTCTGCCCTAGCTGAAACCAGGACAACTATCAGTGTATTTTTGGTGTTATTCTGCATCTCTGCCTTCTTCATCTCTGATTGTAGGTTGAGAGGGCTGCTAATGACTGAGCACAGAATAAAATTTCATCTGTTTATTCCAATTTGCTATTTGGTTTTCTAATATGTGAGCCTTTCTCACCATCAGCCTCTGTAAAATGAACAAACCCTCTTTGCACAACCAGAAAACCCAGCTTTCTGTGGGTCTGGCTGGACCTAGCCAGTCATCCTCTCAGCAATGTATCAACAATGAACCAGAATCCTCCCAACTCAGTATTTACATTTTTTGAAGTGTTCTGGGTGTCCCAGTGCTGAGTTAGAGCCACAGAGAGTGAAGGTAGCACTGCAACAGGCAGCTGTGCTCCTGCACACTTAAAGGCAATAGCATGGGAAATGTGTCATCACAGGAAGCATCATCAAGACCAAAAGTCTTCTCTCTTGTGCAGGTAAATCTTGGCATTAATCTGCCTCAATGACATGAAGAAATATTGTCATTGGACAGCTTGCTAGCCCGTGTGAAAGGAGCAGCATCAATGAACTGAATAAACGGAATTACAGAAGTGCAAAAAGAACCCGAAAGGGTAAGTGCAGAATCCCAGTAATGTTTTTTTTTAATATAAAGATCCACTTGAGGCCATTGAGATAATTTCAAAGTACGATATTAAGAATCTCTTAATCTCTCCTGAAATTCTTTGTAGTGGAAAAGAAAAGGTTGGTTCAATAATCAAATCCCAAGCCAGCTGCTGTGATTACTGTGATTCCCTTTCTGCTTTTGATAAAATAGACCATTTTCCCTTTGGGGGTTGTACAAGCCCAAATCAATGAACCAAAATTGGTTCCAACACACCAATTTTGGTTCATTGATTTCCAGGCCAACATTCCTTTTATTTACTAGGCAAAATCTCCACAATCTGTCAGTAATATTTGTCGGCCTTTTTATTTGAACTTATTTCAAATGCTTTCTCTTATTTTCATAGTTCTCCTCTTATCAGCACTTGTTTCAGGGTACTGTAAGATTTTATAGAAGCCCTCTTCTCACAGCTGAACACTCACATAAAGTGTATTTTGGGGTACTCTGGCTGAAAATCATACATTATATTGAACCTGCAATTGTGGTAGAAGCAAGAGCTTCTACTACCTAGGCAAAAATATAAAAATATTCCAAATAGGTCATCATGGTAGGTTTTTATCTTTTATGACCAAAATGGAACAATTCTATACACAACCAAGAGATAAAAAATCACTATTCCAGTACTACCATTGGAAAAGTACCTTTCTAACTTTTGTGTGTTCCACATTTGCAGTGCCATGCTTAACTTAATATTGCTTTAACTGAAAGGCTTAATTGGTGCTATGTCATACAGTTCACTGTGTATTTTGCTGAGCTTACTCCTTATGAATGTCATGTCAAGGTAAGTGAAAAATAATGCTTTTCTCAGGCAACAAATGGATTATTTTGTTTCCATTACAATACACACATGAAATTTTCACAATGGTAAAGACGAAAAGTTACAATTACTTGACCTGTTTGAATTTTACTATTATTTTAGTCTTTCCTCTTTTAAAAAACCCTAATATTCCCTTGCACTGATGGCAAATGCAATAGTTATTTGAAAAAGGTTTTGTACCTTGCATACAAAATAGGTGATTGATATCAGATATTTTTTTTGGCCTAAATGTTCATTTCTAAAACCTGAAAGCTAGAAAAGAAATCTAAGAATACAGAAATTATCTCAAATTCCATTTAAAATCGCTATGTGTAGCTGAATTAATTCCTAAATTTTAAGTAGTTTGAAATGTCTTTTTCTTTTGTTGTTTCAAAATAACTTCAGATAAAATGCCTATTTTGGTTTTAGTTATTAATTCTAGGAGAATATGGGATTAACAAAAGGCAAATGATCAGAAACGGATGAACTTAAAAATAGGTATTTCAAACTATAACAGAAAGTTATAGGCATTTGATATTTTCAATGTGTTGCACTTTCAAAAAGAAGCAAACGCCTCAGTTCCTTGGATATTACTATAACTGGTAAGCCAAGAATGCTACACAAAATGGAAGAATTTATTTTCTGGTTGTTATTCCCCTATGTTTAATGAATATTATTTCACATGCTGGCTTTGTTTCTAATCAGTTCTATTGCATGTGCTTTGCATTTTGAAAAACTTTGGGGTTTGGGTTTTTTTGCACACTTATTAAAATGGACTTTTTAACAGAGATGGTTAATGTGAACCTCAAATATATTCCCTTGGACATATTTCATTTTCTTTTTTTCCATTCCATTCCATTCCATTCCATTCCGTTCCATTCCATTCCTCCTTCAACCTTGCCTTTTCATTTTCCCATCCTGGCCTTATGCAAAGCTAACAGCAGTGTATAGAGTGACCTCCATGGTTTCAGTGAACTCCAGGACAGAACCCTCAAGTTTGTGTTAATGAAGAACCAAATGTCTGCTTTTACTTCATGCACACTGCAGATATGATTTCACTTTAGTGACTATGACTGTGGATTTTGCTTACCACTCCTGGCTAATGCTAAACTTCTAAATAATACAATAAAATAAGTTATGGAAATAAGCACGATGAAAGAAGGAAGGAAGAAAAGGGAATACAAACAAGGCTTATGAAAGGGCAGGTGAAATAGAAATAATAATAGGATAGAAGGGACAACTGTTTGGTTAATGAGATGCTGAGAATAAATGAGCTTTTAGAACAGATTTGAAAGAGCACATTGATGTAAGAGAATGAATTGAAAACAGGAGCTCATTGCACAACACACAGGCACGAAAGGAAAGAGTGTTTGAAATCAGTAAGGATGAGAGAATTATAATTGCCTTTATGTTCTTGCTTTTTGCATCTCAACAAACAACATTCAGCAATCAAAGGTTAATAGCAAACAACTTGTCATAATTGGATAACTCTCCTCCCAAAATGGCACAGCAGCAGCAAGGCAAAACAGTCGCACTTCCCAGCCATGACATGCTTGATAATTCCCAAGGAGTGCTGAGAAACCTAGAAAAACATTAACAGAGAGCAGAGCAAATGGAAGGGATGATAAACAAGCAGACTACAGACTAACCAAACCTACCCTGCAAGAGTGACAAAAAAGGAAAAGTTCACTGCTGTTGCATGAACTCTGACAGCATATTTAAAGGGCTCTTAGTATGTGTGAGACAGTGGCTATAAACAGTGAAATTCTTCAGAGAATTTGTTTACTTACTGCAAAAGCTATGGCAGCCTGGTTTCCTGACAACAGCACATTTGCCATTGTGGTCACTGTGGCAGGGCAAGGAGGAGGACAGCTCCAGTGTCTCCTGCAGCATCAGCAGAATTGCCCCACAAAATAACTGTTAATGCCAGAGATTTCTGAAACAGTAATAACACTCTGATGTTTCTGATATAGACCTGGCCTTGCTATGAATAGTATAACAAATATTAGGTGCATTTTTGTATGAAGGCTTCATGCATCTCCTATGAAAATCCATAATGAAGCATAACATTATCAAGATGTTTTTGTTTTCAGCGTTGCTCTTCTATTCTGTTTCCTGTGTTGCTCTTCTCAACTTGCTTGAAAACTGAGGTTAAAAAAAAATCAAGTAAACACGGTAAGCAAAGACAGATGAACTGATAAAGACCCAGCTCGCAACACACTGCACCAAACACAAGATGTATAAGATGCAGATCCTGTGATTTGTGCAGAGGGAGAAAAATAACCTAAGCTTCAATGTGCTGAAACTTGGTGGTTTTTGAAGATAAATGTAGCCCAAAAATTCCTGGGTAAATATTGAAGTGTTTAGGGCAAGATAAAATCTGTGCAAAACTGTAATAAAGTCATTATTTTAACAATGGATCTTGTTAGAAACATGTACTGCTTCTAGAATTTGTTAAATTCATGATTTTTTGTAAGCCAATTCTTTTAATGTGGCAGACAAGCTTCCAAATAGCTGTATGTAGTATTTCAGTTTCCCTTGGCAAGAACATTTTTATTTTCCTGATGCAGTGATGAATTATCTGGATCGTTGCCTTACAAATATTAAAAAGAGAACAGAAGAGAATAAGCAGGTCTTTATAGTAGAATTATTATTTTCTAGGCCAAAAGTATTATTTCTTAGGCCCCATTAAGACATCAATAGGGGCAGAGTAGCTCAAGAAGTAAATCCTGACAGCGCAATAAAGCAAAGTGATGTGGTTTTTTTGCTTCTCTCTCCTTAAAGCAAGAATGCTATGAGATATCAAATATTGCAGAAATTCCCTAGATTGGTCCTGCCTGGAGAAAGGAGAGAAGCTGTGCAGGATGAGTCATCCTTAGCCAATCCCTTTTCATAAGATCTTCTCCCACTTGTGCCCCACCAGAACATGTCTATTATTTCAGATCTGTTCTCTCAGACACAACAGCATCGAGAGTTCCTTGCCTGGGAAGCTGGAGGATGAGCATAAAGAATCCTCCCCTAGGAAAGTGGTCATATATTTCCAGAAGGCATCATACCCTGCACACTGATAAGGCCAAGAGTTGGAATTTTCTAAGCAGAAGAAAGAATTTCCTAACCCTTAGCACCAAAAATCACCCAGCAAAGTCCTTGCTCTGCTGGTGTCACGGGTAAAAATCCCCTTAGCTCAAACAGAGAAGATTCCACTCCTTTTCCCACTGTCACAGAAAATCCAGAAAGAACAGAGTATCCAACACTGCCAACTCAAGTCCACCCATGACAAAGTGTGATTTTCAAGTAACCAACATGGACAAGTGGGTAATAAGACACATTGATCCTGCAGAGGTTCAATTTTAATGCAGGGTTTCATCTAGAGCAAAGAAAACTCAGGCTGCAGATGCTCATATATTTTTCATAAGGACCAAATTTCAAGATTAGATTTTACTCTATAATGTAGGAGACCACACTAATTCACTCCAGTAAATGATAAATGCTTTTTTCTGTGTGTGTGTGTGTGTGTGATTCTGTGCACCAATGTCACAGTGTCAGCATGGGGATAGAAAAAAGTAGTGGCATCCTGCAGATCATTTCCAAATTCTCCAGGAAGCCTATCTGCTTTTCCTCTTATTTATTTATAAAGAAATACAATTAGTCATAATGTTCTACTGATTTAATTGCTGTTCTTTTATTTAGTTTCTATAGAGACATTTTCACTCTGCATATGGCTTACTTAGGACTTAAGCATAAGACTTCATAAAACAGGGATGGGAAAATGGTGACTTTCAGAGTTAAGCTTGTCCAAAGTGTCTCTTTTTGCTCAAATGAAACACATATAATAGAATACAGAATGTACACTTAGATACCTGGATAAGAATATCTGGTTTGGTGGTTAGTTTTCTGTATTTTGGTGCATTTTTTTTTTCTTTTCCCATAGTTTTGTTTTGTTTTCCCCTAAATAAATTGAAAAAGGGCTTGAAACTGTTAATTACAGGACTCAGCATTGTGTGTCATTGTTAGGAAACAGTATTCTCATTTACTGTTGCTTCCAGCTGGAAAAGCAAGGCTATCAGATATCACATGATGTAGGGCAGTTCAGTGTTATTCCACACCACACTGGTGTGTTTTGTCCATAAAATGAGCTGAAATCAGTTTTCAGCTCAAAAGAAAATCCAAAGACCATTTGAAACAACCATGTTTAGAGTATGTGAACAAAGTAGTGTTCAAAGATCAAAATATAATGCTCTCCTTAGCGACTAAGAGCTCTTGTGCTGCTCAACTCACATTCCCTAAAACAGGTTTTTAGAAGTTATGCCAGACTATATAACAACATTGTATCACTAATTGGAGCAGATATCCTCCTCTGCCTGTGATATAAGATCAGGATATAAAGCACAAAATGCCTAAGTGCAGCACTGGACTTACAGTCAGTGTAAGAACAAGCAACAAGGCAGTAAAATAAGACCTTGAAATGTAGAGCATCCTCAGTGTGGCTCCTGGCTATAATCACTGAGTTTTAGCAGAATTTAAGGCTCAGTAACACAAGGAAAAGCCCTCCAGAGGCTCTGCCAGCATCTCTTGCACATGGGGACATGGTGGGGGATGAGTGAAGCCTGATCCAGGAAAGGGTAAGTGCTGCTCAGGCACACAGGACACTTCTGCAAGGAGAAAACTTCACTGTTTAAGTGAATAGGATTTAAGAGCACTTCATTTTGCAGAGGCAGCTGCAACTGGCCTTGGGCTTTGCTCCAAGATATCCATTTTGTGTCAAATACATAGTGAATGAGCAGTGTTTTAAGGAGTTTGTAGTCCCTTAAGTTAGTGTTTTGCCAAGAAGAAATGGAATAAATAGGTTTTCCACTCCAGTTAGCGAAAGCATCTTGGTAATCCCCTTTCCTGGTTTTCCCATACATACACACACACAATATATGTATATATATATAAATATAGAACAGAGATGAGTTGCAGGAAAGTGGTTCAGACCAAGGACTGCCTCAGAAACAGCTCAGTTGGGAGGCAGGGAATGAAGGTGTGGTATGGAGGAACAGGGGAAGAGGGCATTTTATGTGTAATTGGTTATTATTGATTATATCTCAATTAATGAATGGAAGCTCTAGACAGATAATAAAATATGGCGACAATATGCCTAGACCTGTTTAAGGACAATAAGCTTCTCAGAAACAATATTGAATAAAAATAATTATTTCTTGACATTTTCTCCCCTTCTTCAAATGTCAACTTAATTTTTTCCAGACTTTTACTTATTAATGTGGCAGATCCTATCCATCATGTCATGCTCCCTCTTATCTTGTCAGCAATCCAAGCCAGAGATATAATTCAAGGTAATCACATTAAATGGTCAAAAGCAAGGTAGATTCTATAATATTTTTGCTCAAAGTTTTTTAGAAAATATTTATTTTATCTTATTTGTTTTATTGCAGTATTTTTTGAGGGACACAACTATTTACCTGATGAGTTTGAGATTTATCATCATAATCATTTCGAGTCATTCATCAATCATTTCAGAGTTTCATATCTGGCATTAAATACACAAATCATCCATGAAAAGTAAATTTCAGTGAGACATTGTCTATTTATTATTCGTGTGGATCTCAATTATTTATGATATTTTTTCATATAATATTTATGTGTGTTAATCACAATTAATCATAAGGTTTTACTCCTGACTGCAGCTAATGCTTTTGCATACCTTTTTCATATGCAGACTGTGCACTCCTCTCGTGAGACTGCTGTATGATGTGACTTCAAGTCACAGCACATGTCCTCTACCAAATAGTCACTTGTTTGCTTTGTTGGATTAAATAGATTAAATAAGAAAGTCAGTAACTAGATTCTCTAAGGCTGATTTTCTCACTTGGATGCATTGGGAGTGATGGGAAAGTTATTACAGCTGTAGATATCCTGCTCCTTCTGTTTCTAAACCAGGTCTGTGCAGAAGACGACTGAGGAAAACAATCACATTTTAATGTGGCAAGTAAAATGTGTGGAGAGCTGCATTTTCTTGAAATACTGTCCAAATTAAAGTGAAAAGTGTTGTGGAGCTGTTTACTCACCTCTGACACTCCACCTTACAGGTGCTTTTCTGGTTTCATAGCAGCCTAAGGGAAGTGCTTAAATGTGTGTATGGAGAAATAGAAAAACACAGTTAGCAGTTAGAGTTTGGAGAAAGTCCAGGGGATGTTTGAGAGTCCTTTAGATCACTTATTTGACATATGCAGGGAAAAAAGGTCCTTGACTAACCCAAAAAAAAAGAAAATTAAAAAAGTCTCTGTCCATACAGAAATTAAAGCAGAATAAAAGAAAAATTACCCTCATGCCAATGCAATATAATACCACATATTTAATCATGGGCTGCTAACATGTCATCTTATGTAAATTATATATAGAACAATGAATGTGCAAGAGATTTATATGGACTAAAAATAGCTCTCAGAAACCCTAGATTTGCCTGTGTAAAATCCAACACTTTGCAACACAAAATTAAATGTGAGAATAAATAGTTCAGACACATAAATCAAAATCTCAAAAGAACAGCTAATTCTTATTCAGTCCAGCTTGCTACAGCAATTTCTTTATCCCCAGCAAGACAATATCTTGTAAGCTACAGTTATCTTAGTCCTCAACCAGCTCCTCTATGGATTGGGAAAAATTCTGGGAAAAGAGAGCAGGCACCATCAGCATAAATGCAGGAACATTGATCTAAATAGTGGTAGTATAATGCAGACAGGTCAGGGATGCTGCTTTCAGAATCTGGAAAATAGGGTATTTATTTATTTTTTTTTTAAAGGTTCCTTGTCTATTTTCTGTTCTTGTTTACCTACACTTGGGTTTACTTGCAATGATATTTATGTTTGGGTAAGGGCATTAATCATAGACATCTGCAGGATGCAGTGCTCTTATCTCTACTATGATTTCAGAGTCTTTGGAAGAAAACTGAATGGAATGTGTAACTATGAGACATTTGTATATTTTGGAATATATGGCTTACTGAGAGCAGCATTCTCAAAATGCATTTGGGTTTCTCTGTGCAGCTCTTTCTGACAGCTAAGTGATGAACTCTTACAGAACTTCTCAAATGCATTTGATGCTCAGATATTTCTTTTTTAATTTCTTCAGTGAATGATTCTTGGCTATCAATAAGTTCATTATCATTTAGTGATCTGTGAATACCAGTAGTTTCTACTTTGGTTTTTGCTAGTCAATTAATTAGAGAGCTGACATGCAACTATGCAAATTGAATTATACTTTTCTTCTGTCCTGACTTGATACTCAATATCTAAGATAATGCATGTAGTGATTTTACTTTTCTGTGGTGGTTGACAGAATTCAAACTTTCATACTGAAATCTCACATCTAACAAGTCTCCATGTGAAGGTGACTCAAAGTTTTGCAGGTTCACAGAAAGCAAGTGTTAATGAATAGCAAGCATATGAACTTGTGACATCAAGTGGACATCCATTCTCTCTTCTGTATTGCCCAACATCATTAATGGCTGCCTACTATTAACTACACGTTTTGAAAACAGTAAATTTTATTTTAAATGCACTTGTGCCAGTAAATCTGAAACAAAGCATGTTCAGATTTACAATATCTCAGGCTTGGTTTATTCTGTGCTTTTGCAATTTCTCTGGTTTGTGAAACAGCTCTTCCTCTGAGTTGATGAAAGCCTAGGGCAGCCCATTTTCCTTCCTTTTGCTACTGTGAGGGCACTTTTGTACCAAGGAGCCTTCTTCCCAAGATGTCATAATTGCAGGAACCAGTTTCTTTTTATGATGAGGCATTTCCCCTCCGCGAATGTATCGCTTCAATGAATTCACAAACCAGCTCTGGCTGCTTCAAACCCATGAACCTACACTTATGATAACATAATGAATGCACACTCATCAAGCAGAACCACACTGGAAGTGCTGTGGGCAAGTGTACAGTACAATAAATTTTGTTAAATGAGGATGATGTATTTTCAGAGCCATATCCCTTCTCAGAGGTGTTTGTTCACTTATCTGGCCCCACTAATCACCACAGAAGGAGGCTTTTGGTCACTGTGTGTTCAGGGAGAGGAAATATTACATTTACAGCAGCAAATGTAAATAAAGGAAGCATAAATTAATGAATATATAGAGATATATTGGCATAGTATTTAATTAGTTGCTGTTGGGAGAGGGGATAGCAACGTACAAAACTAATTCAAGCTGCTTCATATGTTATCGTAAAAATTTAATCAGTTAGCCATATAATGCCAGGCTAAAATACAGATGGTTAAAAAACCAGCACAAAACATTAGTTTTATACATGTAGTAAAGAGACATATCTGCAAGTTTTAATGTCTTAATCCACATGAGCCGGAAGGCTTCACTTTCCTGTTAATAAAAAATAGGAGAAAAATAGAACTCCCTCCTTAGACTAGAGGATAGAAAGTGTTTTGTGTACAAAATCATTACCATATATTTATCAGTAGTATTGAATAGCACTGAGCTCTCCAAGCAGCTTTATTAAACATGTAGTGTTTCATATGCGAGGTAGATTGAGATTGGCTTTAAGGAAAGAGATTTTCTATGAAGAGGATGGTGAGGCAGTTTTACAGAGAAGTGAGGGATTCCCCACCATTGGAAATGTTCACATCAGGCTGGATGGGGCTTTGAGCAACCTGGTCTAGGGATAGATGTCCCAGGCCATGTCCAAGAACTTGGGTCAAATCATCTTTCATGATGCCTCCAGATGGAGCCATCTGAGGATTCTGTGTGATTATTACATTAAGAAAACATCAGGGTTTGGCAAGGGTTAAGGGGGGAAGGTGTTGTCTCACAGATGCTTTCAGGATCAACTTTAGGTCTAGTTTGATCACTCAATATACTGTCAGACATGCAGACTCAGGATCTGGGCAGAACAACTTTAAAAGGGGATGATGAGGTCAAAGAAGTCCGAATGTCCACCATTTATCTTTCTGAGAACTTAAAGAAAACTCAGAAAATGTGTTTTCCTCCATAGATACGCAAGATACTTAGCATCTCTAGGATCTGGTGAGAAACAGATCCCTTGGCATTTCTCAACCTCATGGCACAGCTTTTATCCATGGGTTCTATTCCAAAATGCTATTAAGGCTTCCAGAACATATGAGTCTTGCAATCCAAGATAAATGATGGACATTTGCCATGCAATTTTTAAAGCATAAGATTTGCTCTATGATTTACCATGCCTGGAAAAGTTTGTAGCCAAGGTCTCCAGATCTCTCAGGAAGGCAGTGCTCTGCTTTTTCTCTCACTGAAGATTTGCCCTGAGCAGGAGTGTCAGCAAATTGCAGGCACTATGATATATTGTCTAACAGAGGAGAATTCATTTGGGAGCAAACAATAAACTGAGTTCAAAACTTTATTGTGCTGCACAAATCAGATCTGTTATGTAAGGCTATCTCTCTTAACAGGAACAAGCCTGAACCAGCTGCTAAACTCATTTGTTTAGACATACAGAAAATCTACTTGGTTTTTTAAAATCTTGTTGTTGCTAATGAAGGAGCAAGAACACATTTTCATATTTAAAATGTAGAAAGAATGTTAAATCTACAAATTGAGACAGTAAAGAGCAATTTTATCTTTAATTTTAAATTTTAATGCATAGACATGATCTGCTGTTATTTTCATATTTTTTAGATGTTTTTCCTTCTGTGTCAATCTAAATTTTTTTTCTTCCAGGTTTCTCCTAGAATTTGCTACTACAGAGCTCTCTGACTCACTTAACACTCTAGAGAAATATGAAAGGCTCCTTCAGGAAGCTTGGGCAAATTAATAATCTTCTTCAAGGGTCACAGGGTCATCTAATGCCAGAGTCACAAGTGCCTTTACATACATAAAATATAGAATACTGAAAGTATTCAAAAAATGCTCCAGTAACATCAAGAGCATATTTTATTTGTTCACTTCAGCAAACTTCCCATGGCTCAACCACACCTAAGAGGTCTTTGATGAATAAACATCTGAATATATTAAACGATATAATTTGTTCTATAATAATAAATTGGTAACCTCTTACACAAGAGCCTCAATGTGCAATGCAGACTTGCATTTTCCTTCCCTAAAAATCTATAGACGTCTCTAAGCCAACCTGTTCAACTCATCTAATGGTTGAAAACCATATTTTACCAAGCTGATAAATGCCAACATGTTCCCACCTGAAGTCCCAAAAGTATCTTATCAGTCGTTCATGCTTTTAGTCAGTCACAATATTCCACTTATGAATGCAACTCCCTTTTTTCTGTAATAATCAGATCCTAACAATCCTTCTGAGTGGGAATAACACCTGTAACTATACGGATGAGAGTTATGAATTTTATTTTATTCTCTTCAGTTTTCCTAAACCTAAGCAGTGGAAAATTCAGAGTCTTGATCTGAAAAAAATGTGATTACAAGTATGCTAAGTGTATATTGAACACAGATATAAATGTGAGCACATAGGAGCAGATATTACAGATGACTTAAAAAAAAAAAAAACCAACTAATTACAATATATGGCTTTAATAACATAGTGCCATTATTTCCGTACCATTCTCTTCCACTGTTATGAATTACTAAAGCCAATTTATGTACAGAGAATCTTATGTATAAGAGGGAGTTTAATCCTGAAGACCCTGTAGCTCTGCATTTTCTACTGCTTTCTACTATCAGGAAAAGGAGCAACACAACTTCAGGTCAAAACAATGAACATCTTTTCCAAAGCAGGAAAGTTCTGGATAATTGTTTTTATTTTGAAGCAAACCCAGCATAAATTCTCCTTTATAATAATACAAAATTGTAAGTAATCCTGAATTAGCAGACCAGCGTCCTTGAATACTTAAAATTATTACTTATGTTGGATCAAATAACAGCCCAATGGAGCAGCAAAGAACGTAGAAGAGACAACATGGACATTTTCAGATAAGCAAATCATGTCCACACCACTGTGTAAAAAGCTTTCTCTGCTTACTTGATGCATATTGAGTCAGTTGTCAGGTCAATTGTTCTTAAATTGCATTAATCAAAAGCAGAGAATGCAATGAACTACCAAGAACATATTTAGGCACTTAGCTAACCATCAGGTTATAACGATTCCTGATTTGGGGGATGATGGCTCCATTTCAAATATGAAGAAAAAATGAAACAAGAAAAATATGAAGCAGCAAAAGCTGGGCTAGGAGATCAGTGTGAAAGGAGGTTTTGGGCCTAAAAACGCTGTACCAAGTGTTTCTGGAATTGCAAAGGACAGCAGAACTAAACATCTATTCACCTGCCTGGCCATTCTGCAGTGCTTGAGACCCTTTGCTGCAATAGCCAACACAGCTTTTAGGAACACTCTTTTTGGCAAGGCAAATGATGACATTAACAGCAATGAAGGAAAACACTGATCATTACAGCTCTTGCTATGTTCTGCACTTGTCATTCCTAGGGAGGACATTTAATGATCAGCAAACATGAAGTGCCTGTGAAAACAGTAATTCCTCATTCTTTCATGTATTGACTGAGCTAACCTCAGTTCAGCCTCAGCAGAGAAAATTCTAACTTTCTTGTGGCCCACTCTTATTTTCATCACATGCTGCCAGTAATTTTGATAAAAACAAAACTAGGTCCAGGGATTTACAGCTTTTGATTATTGAGTTGCAGGCTTGACTCTATATTTATTCCCATTTGTAACATTTGTCACTTCCTTTTCCTTCTTCTTCCGAAGAATGAGCCAAATAATTGATTAATGAAGCTTTTGCTCCGCTTTCACCATTTGTGCTCCATTTTCTCAATGTGTGAGTTTGCACACCTGTTGCTAGTTACAGTGTGATTATTTAGCTCAGAAACTCCATTCAACGACTCAAAGTGGAATGGTCATGAAAGGCCACTTACTCCTGGCCTTCCAAAAAGAAATCCCATCTGCTCTCCTTGCTCTGGCGAGTCCTAACACAAGCAGACAAGCAAAACATATTGCATCTTTATGTTACCTTCTGATCTAGGTGTAAGATGTTCCATGAACTTTGTAGGTCTTATTTAATTCCATTTTACCCACGGTAATTTGCATATTCAGCACATTCGGGTGAAGAAAGCAGTGCTCTTGAGCTCTTTAGATGCTTTTATAAAGTCAAAAGTAAAATCAGGTTTTTCACAGTGACCACGCTCAGCTGTTTTTTATTTTAACTTTTCTGCCATGGATTTTCATAGCATGGGAACTGTGGGAAGTTCCTACTAGCACTGGATATGTTTATCTGGGAACTACATAGAGAATACCACTTGCTGTAATTGGTGCTTTGGTATTGATTTCAGCCAGATACTATTTGATTCAAGTTATTTATGCTTAAATGATTTGCCTTCAAAATTGTTTTGAAGAAAAAAATTATTGTGTGCACTTTAGGTGGCAAAGCAGACAACATAACACTATTGCACTAATACAGTTTTTAAAAATATATTCACTTAAATCATTTACCAGTAGAAGAAAGCAATTACAAGTGACACAAAAGCCTGGAAATAATAACCATTGTAATATCAAGCATGTCCTATTATATTAACTGCAATAATGAAATTAGGCTTCTAATCAATGTTTTGGAAGAAGTCTCTGTCAAAAAAACCCCTTTATAATATACATATTATGCTGAGTGTGCATGTCAGTGCCCTCTGCTGGATGGAAAAAGATCCAAACTGGTGTTATGATTAGTCTTCACCCAACAACTGCTTGCAAGAAGTTTTTAACTGTTCTTATTCAGTACAGAGGGTGTGGGAAATCATATTTGTGTGGTATATGATGGAAAAAAAATTGTTTGGGATCTAATGTTCTTAGATTTTGACCCCAAGGCTCATTGCAGGTAGATGAGATAAGCAGCAGTGATCTTTCTATCTTTCATTATCTGCAAGCATTTATTAATTCATCTCTTTCTTCATCCATGAGCAAGTCTAACCCTTACCCAAAAGGTTTCATTGGGCAGTATTTCAGTTTGGAATTGTATTTTTCCTTTTTTCCTCAGCTATAACCTTCTATTTTAACACTATATATTACAGGAGGCCCCCAAGTGGCCTTCAGAAATATTTATTAGCTCTTTAACAGAACATGCTTTACTGCTGCTGAAGTAATTTTTACAGAAATTACAAAAATGCAGTCCCTACATCACCTGCTCTAGGACAAACAGCATTCTCTATTTTCAGGGCTCTTAACCTAACCCATTCTAAATTCATTAAAAATCACTTCCCAGTCTCAACTTCATTCCAGATGAGCTGCTGCCTTCAGGGTCATTCATAGAGGTCCTGTGAATGAAAAGGCTTCACTCTCCTATTCCCAAAATGTTGGACTGGGGAAACCAAAGGGGTTATCTAGGAATAAAGGCAAGAAGTAACCACATGCTTGAGGCAAGATGCTGATTTGGCATTGCTATAAATCTCCATTACCTTTTGAACACTAAGTTATCCTTTTTTAATTCTTAAAGGAAATGTTCTTCGCTCTGGGTTCCCTGTCCACTCACAGTAGTACTCAGTTGTTCTACTTTGCATGGATACAAATAACCATTTATCAGCTGCTTATCAGCAATCAGCCATAGTACAAGGCAGCATCTTCCTCAGAGCTCAAAAATTAATCAAAAGCTGGGAAGTGCTGCCTTCTCAGAGTTTTGCTGCATCCATGGGGACAGCAGCACACAGTTTCAAATGCATCCTCTGCTCCACTCAGCATTGCTCCATTTCACTCAGTGAAGCACGATTGTGGTCAAAAAATTGCTAGAATTGGTGAGTGATGTATTTTCTCATGGAGAGATGCTTGGTCAGTCAGGGTGCTGTACTGAGGCTGTCCAAGGACTGCTCCCTGGATTTCTCTGTATAAACTGATCCTCTGCTTTCACCACAGGTATTTATTCACATAGAATAATTTTATTCAAGCAACATCTTTTTGCCTTCAGTTAGGACACGTTAAAAACTGAAGGGTGAATTGAGTTGATAATGCACTTTTAAAGTGTCTATAATCAGATGCTGACCAATAATTTTGAGCTTTTTGACTCAGTAATTAATCATAACTCCAAAAGCAACATTGTAAAAAACCAGCTTTTCTTGTTGTTTTCTTTTTTTTTTTTTTTTAATATTTATTGTTTCAATCTTCCTTTTAGCCATAGTAGTTACAAACATTATAGTTAATTTTGGGGGATAGCAACCTGCATCTCAGTTGTCAAAAAAACCCCCCAAAACAATAAAACATCTGCCTTTTTGTGTGGACAAAATAGCATTTTTGTTTCTGTGGTAGGTCACCTGGGATAAGTAAATTTTGTCACTCTGGAAATGTCTGTCAGCTAAACATACCTCAACTAGTGATGATCAGCCATGAAAGTATTTGCAATTGAGCCTAATTAGTCTTTGAAGTTTAATCTCATTAAGCATCAGATTTTGCCAATCTTCTGCAACCAAGCCTCCCATTGAAATCAGCAGGAAAATTATAAGAGAAAATATATATTTAGTCAGACCCAAGAGGACTTTGGAATGCTTCTAGTTTTCTCATAGAATAAAAAAACCACAACTGCAGCAGCTCAACTTCGTGATTTTGTGTAGCAGAGTGACATGAATGCTATAAATGACCAGACAGAGCTTTCTGTCTGATAAAGAGCTGCTCAAAAATAAAGGGCATTGGAAGTGAAAGCAAATGATCAGAAATCAATGAGAAATCAGTGGGCTTTCCCTGAGTTCCAGCATGTCATCAAAAGTAAGGATCTCCAGGCTCTAGAATGAGATTTGGGAGATATCCTCAGTCTGGGAGGAGTGTGTCAGTGTAAACATGTGAGGGTACTGCACTGAAATTATGGTAAATGTAACCAATTTCCTTCACATGGCACTATATTTCCAGATTGGTCATCACTTTTAGACTTACTATTTAAATATTCTGTAGAGTAATAATCTGAAAACAGCTCAAGTACAAATATAACAACAAAATGAAGCTCCTATAAACTACACACAGGACCCCACTGAACAGTGAATAATCACCTCTAAAGTAAATACCAGGTGATCATACAGAGAAAATTTGCAGTTTCTTGTGAAATTACAACCTATTTTCTGCATCTCATAAAAATTAAAGATTTAAGCTTATTTATAAATAATCTATAAGCATTGCTTTTATTGTCCAGTATGTAAATAAAATCTGATTTATTAAATATTTGAAATATGAAACATTTCAACACCTTTATATTTAAAATAATTAATCAATGCAAAAGTTATTAGAAATATACCACTATTAGAAACCTAACAAACTACTTTCTGTGACTTTACCACATTAAAAGCAATGTTGCAGTTTATTTCTTTGAATGTCATATACATACCAATAAAAAAGCATCCAAAAGAAGCAATAAGAGATACACACACTCTGGAAATGAACAGAGTAATCTCCTTCTTTAGTACTGTGAGCATATTATTTTTATTAGTTAGCTATTACATGCAAATGAAGAGTTTTCATGAATATGTAGAAGAAACATAATGTCCATGAATAGGCTTCAAACAGTAGTTTCAACAGTGGGCTCCAGAGTTTTAGTCCTAAATTAGCTGCCAACATTTTGGAAATTTCTAGTTTCTCAATAAATACATTTTTAAGCTTCAGAACTTTCATAAATTTGCTCCCTATGAGGTTATTCCTTTTTATGAATTTTTTTCCTCCTTTTTTACTCGCCAATTGTTATTTGGTAATTATCTGTCATGTATTCTCTTGTTTCCCAGGTAAAAGTGTTCAATATCCTCCTTCAGAAGCAGACCTGGCTGCATGAAATGCAGGTACAAAATTTCTGAAATAACCAATTCAGTCCAGCACAAGTTTCTTTGTATTCTGTATTTGAGCCTTTCACAGAAAGAATAGAAGCTGATCATCAGCATGAACTGTCTTCCTAATGTGATTAGGCTCAGAAATGAACTGAATCAGAAATGAACAATTCATGAACACAACTCAGTTGGACATTTGCTCCCAGTGAAAATGATCTCTGAGCAAAAGGTCCAAAGATAGCCCATGGATCTCCTAAATCCCCCCAGATCCTCAGCATCAGTGATGAGATGATAACAGAGCAGATTTGGGATCAGCACACTGCATTTCTGAGGGCAAGGTCTGTATCCTGTCCATGGGGTTTTTGCTTGTCCTCTTAAATTAAGGCTGCATTCTCCTTTTCAGATGACATCTTCAACATCAGTTAGAAAATGTGGTGAGAATCTGAGAGGTGATGGGCAGATCTCGTGACACCATTGTCACCTCATCCCACTGTGTCACAACTGTCCCTGTCACGCAAGGGCACTGGCCCTGGCTCTGTCCTGATGAGAGAGCCCAGTGGAATCCTGGTGAGCCCAATAAAATCCTGGTGAGCCAAATAAAATCCTGGTGATGCCTGCAAAAGCCCACAGCCCACGGCTCCTCTGTTCAGAGCTTCTGGAGCTGCCAGCCTGATACACTTCACAAGCACTGCATTGATTTAAAAGTAATTAAAAAAATAAAAAGAAGAAACCCATGTTTAATTTTGTTCATATAACAGTATTACTATAATTTTCCATGGCCATAAATAAAACATTTTAATTATATAATTTTATACAGCCTGACTACAGAAATAACTGGAAGTCAAGGAATACACTTTATATCATCTGAAAGCAAATTCATTAGTATCAGCTATATGCTTGATAAATTTAGAGTGGGTGGAATCTGCACCTGCTATGCAAAAGCGTGCATTGTGTTAATGAATCAACATGCATACGTCGTTAATTAATGGTCTATTTCTTAACCAGAAGAGATGTGTTCGTAGCATATGTTTTTAGGAAACTTTCCTAGACATTTTCCAGAGGAAGAATACACTGCAAAAGTATCTAAAACTATCACTCAGAATGGAAGCTAATATTGCTTGGCATTGTATAATCATGCAAAAGAGCCAAACATATGAATTATTGCCATTCTGTCCAATGTGACTGTGTGAAAAGGTCCAAGCTAGAAAAAGAGATCATTGCTATATTCTTAAATACATTTTTTTAGGAAGGCAAATATTTATTTTTTTGTAAAGATAAATTACATCTATGCAGCAATGTGTCAGTGAAGTCCTTTGGGTTAAGGAAATGCTGCACTGCACATGTAGAACAGACCCATTAACAAACAGTTCAGTGGCAGCTTCCAAAGAAAGATGTTCTCATGGTAATGCTGGGTGGCAGAGATGATGCAGGCAAAACTGCAACAACTGCTCAGGCTCATCCATCAGGATCATCCTCACAGCTGGGAAGATTTCTACTCTCCAGCCCACTTAAAGGAAGGGTGACTGAGGGAACATAAAACAAGGGTTGCCACTCTTTGCAATATCCAAAATGCATCCTTGCCAGAAAGGCATTCCATGGAAACCATTTCAGTATGATAATTCCTAGAGCGTTGTTGTCACAAGTGTTTCTCTTCCTGGTAAAATAAACTTAGCAGTAAAATCTAGGGGGAAGAGCTGCAGGCAAAAGTTAGGGTCTGCTATGCCCATATACAAAGTGTTTATGTACATAATAGTTGTACAAAGTGTATGGAAAAGTGGTTTCTTTTGTCTCTTTTTCAGATGACTCAAGCTGAGAGTCTTTTAATTGCTATTTTAAAATCTTTGAAATGTTTCAGCATTCAGCCTAATACTGGGATTTTATTGGTATTTTATACATTTCACACTCAGATTCTGGAGGCAATGTCGAAGAGCCTATTCTTTTTGTCTATCATAGGTCTGAAGATTTTACAGCTGCTTTCTTTACTATACATTTTATGTTTTATACACACTCCAATTTGACAAAATAACTGTAAAGCAAATCATAAACAAATATGCAAAATAGGCAAAATTTGTCAATAAATGTAAAAGTTTGTCTTGGAAAAAATAGATCTAGTCTCTTTGGTTTTTGGGGTTTTTTTAAGATGTGTTCAGCAAACCCTAGTGATCCTTAAAGTTATGAGCACTGGCAAAAAGTAAGAAAGTAAGAAAGGCTGTCAGGCATGCAGACTTCAATCTTGACATTGTAACAGGATCCAGACTCACAGTGCAAATCCAAGCCCATAAGGAGTCTCAAAAGAGTACAAAATCTAGCAGTTCTTAATATTAATGAGGATATTTTACTATAGGATTAGATGTTCCTCCTTTCCATTATAGAACTTCTAACACAAGCAAAAAAAACCACCTAAAATAGTAATGACAAATAAAGGGACAAAACTCATTATATTTTCAAAATGTTGACCCTTACAACTGGATTTGCTTTATTTCCAGCAAATCCATGTCTCTTGTTCAAGGTGTTAATCCTGACTTCTTCTCCCGCACCAATACAGACAGACACCTGCTGAAGAATTGTTTCATTACACTATTTTTTACTAAAGATGGGATAAGTACCAGCCTTTGTTTTCACAATCCTTTTCCAAATACAGTTATAGAATCTTTTTTTCCCCTCAGTTAATTTCCTTACTTCTGTGAAGAGAAATACACTTGGATTACACAAAGTAGTATTTTCCCCAAGTTGCCACAAGAGGTGGTTTGACACTGTAGTGTAATTACATGCTTCGATTGACCTCCATATTTAATTGAACAACAGAAAATAATGAAGTTTTTGCCATTCTAGATTGACTGATCTTTTGTTTTCTAAGAGGAATACTTGCAAAAGGTGATAACACAAAATCAGACCTCCATACATCAAGACTTGCTTTGACTGCAGAAAAATTCTACATCTAGACACAGGGGATGTCCAATGAGGATAACTATGGTGTCCTGATCTACTCACACTTTGCTCTTGTAGTAGACAGTAATACTATAAAGAATTTACAGCCAGCCACCATCTGCTCTCACGACACTCACAATGAACTTCAAAAATGGCTTCCCACAAAACAGTGAAATTAAATCCACATTGCAGCTTTCCCACTGGCTGTCCTTAAGGTTTCCTGCAGCCCTGTGGCTCTGGGATGGCTGGAGATGCAGCTGCAGTGCCACAGTGCTGTGCCTGCCATGCCACAGGCATAGAGGTCATTTCTCCAGGAAACTGAACTTTCTCAGGTTCATGGTGCTGTGGTGCTGCTAGCAAGGCTAGGAAGAAATACAATTGATCCAGGCAGATAGTTACTCAATTGCTTGGAAGCAATTGCCATAAGTGATAAGAATGTACTTTTTCCTTGCAGTTTTTAAGTAAAAAATGTATGATTAATGTAAAATTGCCTGGTGTTCAGCTTTTGCTGCAGTATGTGCAGCGCTCAGCTTGCTAAAATGAATGACCCCATGAAAAACCTTAGCATTTGGCAATTTTGGGGATGTAATGAAGCATAATTAAAGTGATTAAGAAATAAATTGGAGGAAAATAGTTAAATGGCCTAGGAGTGAAGTCCAGCAGTGCCACAGGAAACCTGCACAAGGTCTCAGTTATCATGTTATTCCAGACATTTCCGCAGCTCCCCAAAGCTGGGGAATAGCAATATATAAGAACATATATGGCAGGAATGAATGAAGGAAAGATTTAAACTCAGGAACATACACCATTAATGATGAAAGGACCTATAAGGTGTACATGGATTTATTTGGTTCAGAAAGGCTCAGATAAGACTGCAGTTATTTTATATCTCACCAGAACACAGAAGCAATACTGCTGTACACCCCTTCTCACAAGTTTTCAAGTCATTCCTTACATTTAAAATTGTTCCAGGTAAAGCCTGTAATGACTCTCTAAATAATGCTTGCTGAAGGAAGATATTGTCATTCAAGCAGAACTATAGACATCTGTGTTCATTTACAATAAACTACTTTCATTAATGTTATTTATAGAAGTATTAGGAAAATTCCAAGTAGTTGGACAATGTAGAGAAATAATAACCTGACACCAGAGTCAAACCTTTCTGCAGTATCATCAGCTGAGAATGCAAAGGTCATTCTCTTCTGGTATTGAGGCAGGTTCCTTATTGATTGTTTCTATGCCAGAAAAAAAAAAAACAGATTAAAATAAAAGGAGTTTCTTAGTCTGAAGCAGAAATGAAAAATAGGTCTCAGGGGGAACAAAAGAAAGGCAATCAAAATTACTGTATTGTGCCAAATGCAAGCATTTTCAGCTTGTTTTGAAAGATCCATTCACATATTCATAAAAGTAGACTTTACAGGAGAGGTACTATAATAATCAGTGTTTTGTCTAAAAATAGGTCATTAATGTGAGTATTAGATGAGATTAATTTTGCCACATAATTGTTTTGTTCTGCTTTAGATTATTTTGTGCAAATGTATATTAAAAAAAAAAAAAATCAAACAACAAAAAGCTATTCTGAATGCACAGAAAATCATCAGAAGGAAGCCAGAACTCTCTCTCCCTGTGTTTAGGTAACACATGGTCTCTGTACCTGGAGTCCTCTGCTTGTTAATTGATTAAGTGCATTGAAAGGAAATCTCTGTCAACAATAAAGGCATCATAATTTGCAGGATATCAATACTACTGGTAAAAAAAACATCTTTCAAGAGTAATATTCTTCTGGAAATAGGAGTACTACAGCACTATAAAGTATGCCATATGACTGTTTTTTCCCTAACCACAGTCCCCATTTTCAGCCTAATGGTGTGAAAAGAGCTTTTTTCTGTCCTTAACAGTCACAGAATGTAAGCTGTACTCACACCTGTGCTTAAGGTCTAAATGATAAAATTATCTTTTATTTGGCAATGCTTAAAATATCCTCCTTCTTTCAGCTGAGATAAGATGTACCCTGGTTTAGACACATTTTCAAAACTAACCTGACTTTGATAATTAGTGCCACTCACAGTGTGGGAGAATTTTACCTAAGTCCCATTTCACAATGAACAAGGGACACTCAGTGTGAGAGATTTCACCCCTGTTCAGAGGACACCCACAAAGCCTGTGAAGGGCTACCTATATTTCTGAAAGCAGAGTATAAGTGAGAATTAAGTGCTGCACTGATTTAGGGCTGTCTGTCTGCCCAGAGATAAATAACAGACACACTTGCACTGAAATTTGTATTTTCAGGCATGTACCAAAAACCAGCTCAGAATGGATACAGCAATATTTCCTCTTTATTTGCTTGGGCTCTAATGAGTAGTACCCAAGCTGCGTGTAAAATGTTGACAATTTAAGCTCACTTAAATCCTTTTTTTGTCTCAGGCTAAGATTTTGCAGGTATAATTAGACCTTGAAAATTAGTTCATTAAGAATACTACATCCTGAGGATTCCAAATCATAACAACCATGGATGTCCTGAATTTTAAATTGTCTGAAATTGCAAATTGGCAGCTAGTGGGTTTTTCAAAGTCTTAATTACCTCACCCAACTCTATGTGAATTATGTAGCCAGTGCTTTTTAGTGTTACCTACTTTTTAGTGTCACAGAATAATTTTCTGTATATTTACTCAGTCAAAATGGTTCCTTGTTTTTTTTCCAAAGTCTACACAAAGGTCTTGATTGCACAAGTTTACATTAATTCCACCATTTAAAAATTTAATACATATAAGCATGTCAGCACCTAGCATTCATACACTGAAGAAGAATACTTAATTGGAAAAACTGTCTGCTTCCTCACTCCCCCAGATCTCCTAAATATATACATTTTTTTATACTGTCATTGCATGCACACACATTTTATGTGTGGACCCATGTTTTGTCAGCTGGGTTCTAGCAAAATGACAGCATATCAAAAGAAAAATTCAATTGTACTACTCATTCAGAGATTTTAAAGTCTTCTTTTGTTGGGTTTTTTTTTGTTTGGTTTTTTTTTTACAGATATCATTTAATCAGTTGAAAAAAATCAATGAGTTTGGGGTAATCAAGGATACATGTGACTATGTCTCCAATAAATTTCAAAATAATTACACTTATATATTGGTAATTGTTGAAATGTGGCATTGCAGGTTGTCTTTTCTATTTTCATAGTGCCCAACTTGTGCCATGGTTTCTTGCATTCACAGTGAGGTAACACAAAAATTATTTTGCAATCAAAATAATAATGATGCAGCACTGGGATGTCAACTGCAAAGCCTCTTCCTGCTAGGTGAGGGCAGGGGGGAGGTTGCAATCTCTGCCACCAAGATTTCCAACCAAAACTTGTCACTGGGACCTGGGGAGGGGGGCATAAAAATAACATGGAAGGGGTGCCATTCCTGGACAGCCAAAACCAATAGTTATAAATTGCCTCCTTCTAACCTGCTAACCAATTATAAGTTTGTTCAAGGATTAGAAGAGCAGGGACTGGAGAACTGGCTTACCTATAAAGTACACATCTATTCTCTTTGAGAAGCCCATTCAGTAGCTCTTTTGAATGGTGTTGACAATGTGCAGCTCAGTACAAAAATGGAAGGAAGGCTCTGCTATGTCATATCTCCATAGCAAAGTCACTGCTCAAATACCCTTGCTCTTTATCTTTAAATAAAAATGTAAGAATCAATAATATATCATTAAATGCAATAATATATTGAGCTGAGTGGAAAATTCTGTTTCATAAAGCATCCAGAGAAATCAGAGCTCACTTTACTTACAATTTGATTTTATTCTGAATTCTCTGGAACAACAGGGCTATGGGCTTACAAACTCTTGGCTTCTTTCCTTTGAAGAAATTGCCAAGGGAGAGCAGAGCAGAGCAGGAACCACACAGGTCCCACCAGTCTTGCAAAGGTCCCATCATAATGTGGCCATAATCCAACCACCAGAATGAAACCTGCCACTTACCTATGAAAAATAATTCTTTTTCTGACTGCATTTTGCAATATTACA
The DNA here is from genome assembly GCF_008360975.1 of Lichenostomus cassidix. Taxonomy (NCBI): domain Eukaryota; kingdom Metazoa; phylum Chordata; class Aves; order Passeriformes; family Meliphagidae; genus Lichenostomus; species Lichenostomus cassidix. The sequence goes on from NC_139483.1 coordinate 12,907,148, forward strand.
CACATAATTTTCGAGGGCTGAGTTGTTGCTTGTTGTACTTCAGCCTGATGTTTGTTGGTATTATAAACACCTGATAAACCATCTTGTGTGATACTTGTGGACATCACTGCTGTAATTAAGCACTTATATCTGCCAAAGCTGGGCAACAAGCTGGAACGGTAGCTGAACAAATTAGTGTTCTAGTGTGTTTATCCTGCTGCATTCAAATGACTGCAGGTTTTTATCCCTGACAGCACCAGCTGGGTTGGGAATCATAATATAATTGTTTATATTGCACCTTAGGATTTCTAAGCTTTCAGTGTGCCTGATAGAATGATCACTTCTGGGAGGAGCAGAGAGGCTGCCTTCCCTCAGTGAGCTGACACAAACTCCTGTGCTCTTGCAGGCTGTGTTGCCTTGGCATTTTTTGTGGAAGATGTATGGGGTTAAAGATGTTAGGATAAGCACAGCCAACATGGAGTCAGGGAGAAATTGTATATTCTTCTTTACAGGGTGTTCTTACCCTATGAATCAAGATATTATAATGCAATGAATCTTTTCTGGTGAACTGTCTGGACATTTAACACTATCAGGCCTGCTGTCCACAATATATGTTGTTATTACACCAGGGAAAAACTGTGAAAAGCTGACATTCCTTGTTCAATTGCCTCTGACTCTGCATAGTTTTATTCAGTGTAGAGAACTCAATGAAAAATGAGCCTCTCTTCCATGGAAATGTCAGTTACCACTATGTACTATGTATTCCCTACAAGCTGATCTGTGTAGTCCTTTGAAGATATTTGTTTGTTTTAAAAAAAGAGTATAATTCAAGGGAGAAAAAATGAAAGCCTCTGTTGTGATCACGCTGATGCTAAGAAAGGCTGGCTGTGAAGTTGGCATCTGCTTCAGAACAAGGAGCAACAAAATGAAGGCTTGTATTTTTCATGCTCCAAGATTAAAGGACAGCAACCAGAGCCTTTTATACCATCAGAAGCAAAGCCTGGCCAGGGAGCAGGGGAAGTTGTTTTTGTCTTATAGGGACTTTGCTGTATCAGAGGAGAAGCACCCCAGAAGATGCACTGAAGCTGCTCTCTGTCTCAACAAACCCCAATGTTTTCCTTGTGTGCCTTCCCTCTGCCCCTTGGCATGGTAAATACCATAATAGAGGAGTGATAATAGAGCAATAAACCCAGATGGTTGGCTTCACTGAGAGGAGGTACCCATACTATATTAGATATGGCTATAAAACTGCAAACCCAGGTAAATCTGCTGAACTTAATAAGGTCATGAAAAAATAATAACACAAATATAACTTCAGAGCTAAGCCTTGAACTCAGAATAAGATATTAAATTTGAATATTTCCAAGTGACTTCTTAGACAGACTCATTTTGCACTCTATAGTATCTTTTTTTGCAAACAGAGAGAAAGAGTAAGTATTTATCAGTCCAGCTTTATAAGCTAGGTGTAGAAATTATAATGTGTTTCCTTATGGAAATAATCTTTCTTTCAAATGAACAAATGTGAGAACCGTGTTTAAAAATTAATATTCATGTGCATTTTGGAGTCAAAATAGGCAAAGTTCAAATAAATCAGAGGCATAACAAACTAATTTTCTTGACTGACTAGACATTCAGGCTGCTGAGGCAAGAGACAGTCATTCCTACCATTGCTGTAGCCATCTGTTACCGTGTCTCGGAGCAACAATGATTCCTGACTAATGCACTTCGTGCAAAAGCACAGACTTTACAAGAAGTGACCTGTAATTATTTATGAGTAGTCTAATGAAGAAATTAGTCAGTCTACTAATGTGGCAAAAGTATCATTAACAACGCAGGCCAGATCAAAAGCAGAGGCTGGGTGCACTGTTTTCTAACCCTTAAGACTTAGGACAGAATGGAACATCCATGCTCCAGTGGGTTTAGCATTACCATTGTACCATGATCTTGGAGGATACTTTCCAGATCTATGGTCATAGGCAGATCTACATAAATAGTGAACTTGATTTTTTGTGGGCAACACTACTTTGAAACATTTAATTTCCCAGTGCAAACTGATAGACAGAGCTCTGCACAGGGACCAGAACTGATGCAGAGAAGGGATGTGAAAAACATCCCTTTCCTACACAGCAGTCATTGCCCATATAATCCTGCATTAGGTGCAGCCTTGGAATTATTCCTGTTTTGTACTTCAAGAGAAAGAGTGTACCAGTGGACATGTGGAGACCTAAGGAAACAGAATAGGATATGTCTGTGTTGCTGGGAGGCTTCATCTTTAGAGTTGAGTGTTGTTGTAGCCACAAGGATGTTCAAGGAGATGGACAGCAAATGCAGGGTCAGCAATGAGGCAGGAGAGGAAAACACAATAAAATGAAAGGGAATGTGATGCAGTGATCATGCAGTAATTTCAATGGCTGGTAAAAACTTTCTCAACCAAACCAATATCTGCAGCTACTGTGATAAACTGGCACAGTATTCATGGCATTATCCAATTAAATGTTCACAAGTCATCAATATGGCTGATCAATGGTGGTGCATTTTGCCTCTTCCTGAGACTGTTTATGTGTCAGGGCTGCTTGCATTAATCTCTTGCCATCTACCCTACAGGAGATGTTGTAGTGACCAGTAGGTGAAAAAGGAGCCATCAGACATGCTATCATTTCTTGTGGGGTGATAGCAGATAGGGAAAGAATCATGGGGGAATAAATTGGAAGGATGGAAACAGATTCCTTTCACAGGGGATCTTCAGCATGGAACAGACACTAAGAGTTGATGGTGCTTGGAGAGAGAGTCTGGATCCTAACTGAAAGCAGAGTGTCATGAGAACAAAAGCTAACAGAATCTTTACAATAATCCAAGTATACTCAGGGTGACAAAATAATAATCTCATTTTTTTATCCTCATTTCCCTACCACCAATGTGCCATTAGGCAACAACTGGGATTTTTCTAATTGCTGGGTTTAAGAAATAGCTCATTTTCTTCACAACTTTGGCCAGCCTTCCAAAACTTCCAATTAATTCCAAATACAGCACTGAAAACCCCTGATAGTGGTTGGAGAGTATTAAGTTGCTGCACACAAGTCAAAGAGTCCACAGACAGCAATATCTTTCCAATGCAATCAAGCTGGGTGAGAATTGAACTGGCAAACTGGAATCCAGGTGGTCCATATCCTCCCATCTCTGACCCACTGAGCCATCATTTGTCCTGCCAGCTGTTCCTGGAAGTCAGGACTTTAGCAAAGTTTTGCTGTTGCCGTCTAAAAGTGGTATGAAGCAAAAAAATCAGCAAAAATCAGCACAGTCAGTAAGAGTCAAGCAGGACTCAGTAGAAATAATACAGGCGTGCAGAACTGAACCGATAACATTGGCCTGCCTGTTCTCAAAGGATACTCTACAGGGCAAGTCTCTGTTGCATCCATTTGAACACTGGCTTAGGATTCTTCATACAAGATGAGCTAAAAATGCTCATAAATTCTTGGCTAGAATGAAAAATGAGCTCCCCCAAACACCCCAGGCTCTGGGGACAAGACGATCCGGAGAATTTCGATAGGGATCAGGAGTAATACATTATCATGTAGACATCCCAAGGCATGTATTTCTTTACAGCACTTAATGCATCTTTCAGCATTTGTCACAATCTTTTGCAACTATGGCCTTTTTTTTTCACTCCAATTCGTATCAGTAAATCATCGTTTTATCAGAGTATAAAAGTGACAATTTTGCTTTTACTGCCAGATATAGCAAAAATTATATACAAAATAATGCTTTTCCAATTCACTCATATTTTCCCCACTGTACTATTGCAATTCTTCTGCTTTTGTGCTTTATGGAAATTGAAAAAAGAAATCAACATATGCTGCAAGCTTGTGTCGTGCTGTGTTGTTTTAGTGAGTTTCAGCAAGCAAACATTAAAGTCTTTGTGTCAAGAGATGATCCTTATGTTTAATTTCAAGCTGATCACAAGGCCAATAGGGTTGCAGAGGGGTTTCAAAAGCTTTCCCTGTAAAATCTAGAGTAAGAACAGTTCTTCCACAACCAATGGCCGAGCAAAAATATTATCCAACAATCATATAAAACTCAGGGGATTAATTTACTTTTAGACATCATGGGCCCTGAAGGACTCATTTGCTAACTAGCTCATGGAAATTATTAATGCTAGAGGTCATGTGATCTTTACATTAAATGTCAAGGAAATTATTTCCTGGGAATCTCATTAGCACAAAGCAAAATAGTACACAATGTAAACACCCACATTTTCCTGTCCAGGCTTTCATTATTTTTTTACTTATTTATTTAAATTGGATAGTTTTAGTCCATATAAAAATGTGAATTAATATTTAGTTTTACAAGGCACTTTATTACCATACTTGCAGACTATTTCATAGAAAAACAAGTAGACAATTCAAATGGCTGCTAATCTGCTAAGCCTTGCTGACCCACTCAAAAGACAGGGAAGAAAACATGAGAGGCTCCCTATCCCACATAGAAGAACTGTACCAATTTATTTCAGCCTCACAAGACTTTTGAAAGTAATTCCATAGTTCAGACAACTCCTTTAAGGAGAAGCCACAGGGAACTGCAGTCATGCCAGGCATCCAGGTGCTTCACTGTGTGCAGCGCACAGTGTTATAAATGGCCCTTTTTAGAGCTGGAAAGTCAAGAACTCCAAAGTTATGAAATAGTGGAGTGAAGTCTGGAGTGCCAGTTTCATCTGAACCCTTTGTTTGGGTGTATATGAGATACTCTTTAATTACATGAGCACACACTGGTTTTCCAACAGAATGCCTGCCTCAGGGCACAATATGGATGTGGCTCACTTACTGAGCAAGTAGTCAATATTTTGTGCTTGCCTTGTTTGAAGTGCTTTATTTACTGCATCAAATCCAGCCCTGAAAACTGACATTGCTTTCCCCACAGTTATTTCTGTGGTGCCTTTCAGTATAACATCCCAGAATCACAAAACTCAGACTCACAGAATATTCTGATTGCTTCATAAATATTAATTCTATCATTTTCACAATGCATCTGAAAAACGAGCAGATAGTATTTACAGACACACATCTGAACCCAGGAGGAACCTTATAATTTGCAAATCGTGTCACCACAGTTCTGATAAATTAGGGGAAGCAAGATTTGCAGGAGAAACTGCTATCCCAGGACCAGACACCTACCAATTTGCTGCTCCTTCTTGTCCCTCTAGAGTGAGCATTGTGATATCTCCTCCTGCCCTGTGCTTTTACCTAGCTGTGTCCGATTCCCTCCTGCTGTCCTAAGTTCCTTTTTCCAGTTTAGCTTTCTTCCCCATCTTTAATTCCTCTTTCTGTCTCTTGCTTCAGTTCATGGATTGTGGAGTTTTGTCCTTGTTCTTCCTTTGTGCCTGGACTTTGAACCTTCCTCCCACTTCTGGCTATTTTCGGTGTCCTTCATATTTAGTTTCTCAACTAATCATTTCTTGGTGAGCATCATGTCTGCACTCAGCCTCACCAGCAGCTCCACCCCAGCTGCTGCATCACTCCTGTAAGTGCAGCAGTTATGGAAATCAGTTGTTTTCTCACATGGATGCACCTAGTGAAGCCTACAATCAATGTTCATTTCTAGAAAAAAACTGTTTAAGAGCTAGACCCACTGTGAGACTCAGGGAGATATTATTGGAATGTGAGTCTTCAGTTCCAGCACAGGCACAATCTACTAAATGGGCTTTAACTGTGCTGAAATCAAATGGGCAAACAAAATCTTCCCCAGGCTAAGGACCGCCAGTGTGGTGGGTTTCTCTGAATGGCCCTGACAAAGGATTCTGTATCCTGAGCAAGTGCCTGGGCTCTATCTTAAACAGAGAGGCCATGGAAATCATGGTGTAGTTGTTATCCCTAAAAGACTAGAGTTTTTTATGGTGTAGTGAGACAAAGCGAGAGTAAAGCAAATCTGTTCAGGAGGAAAGTAAGCAGTGATTGCATTACAAGAAAGATTAGGTGGTTCTGGAAAATATTAAAGAAATACCAGAACTCACTTCTAATTCCTTTCTCTTCATTACAGCTGAAAAGTAAAACACAGTTATGTTATCTCAATCAGCTTATATTATATATCTTGAAAATCAAGTGCCTATCAATTCTGTGCACAGCAGTTTTTAAAGCTGCAGAAGATTCATAAATTGTTTTTCTCTTGGAACAATTCTTTCTAAATCTGAAAAAGTAAACCAAAAAATTACATGTCTTCTCCTGGAAATTCCCTTCACATGAATAACCCTATTAAGCAATGATGAAAATTTCACATAATGCAAAATTTCACATCACTGGGCTTTGCCCTTATTTTCCACCCTACTAAAACCACCATTTCGTTGGGGGTTGTATTTCAAAGTAATTTTTCTTCTCTTCGTGCTTTTTTTTCTGGCATAAATTCTCCCATGCTTAGGATATGGATTTATAACTCTAAACTTGAGACTAACTTTTGGCATTAGTAGGGCTTCTGATGCTATCTCACATGAACAAAAATTAATGAAGACACAAGTGCAAAGTGTATTTCAAAAGTGGTTGATTCCACCAGCTATTTACAGGTGTGATAACAAAAATTGTTCTCCTTTTGTCTTTTAATATACTAGGGTCTTGATGAAAGTTATCCCTGCACTGCTGGAAATTTTCATGGTCCTAAATTAATCATTAATTGCTGAAGTTGAAAGTGACAGCCTTCCTTAGGCAGCCTCCAAATTAATAGAGGCACCTTGAACACAAGAAGAAACTCACAAATTACAGTCACAGTCTCATGGGTGCATAGATGTTATTGTCAGTAAACACTCAGAAATTTTGCTTTTTTAAAAAGAATGGCTCCAATAAGTCAAGAATTTGAGGCATATGTCAGCTTATCTCTAGGTGACCACATTATGAGTACATATTTTTTTTATGATTATCTCTCCACCAATATGTGGAAGTATACACAAATTCCTCACAAATACCTTTATACAGAATTTATTTGGATTCAAGAGGAAAACGGTCGCTTGAGTACGACACAGTAAAAAATGCAAGTATTAAGAAAATACTTGTTCTTTGTGAGTTATTATGCTTGTTTTACATGGCATAACTCAATAATGAATCACTACAGAGTACTGATCACATCTATTTACCATATTCATATACACTCATCAAATTATATTTCAATTTGATCTAATTAAAATGTTTCACATTATTATGCTTTTTAAAAATGGTGTCAAGATGAAAACTACCAATTATTAATGTCAAATCTAGTCTCCAGATCATTTCCAAGTTTTTTTCTGAACCATTTTCTGTGGAGCTTCAGTAATTTTTTTTACTTTGATCCCCATAAAAATAATTTTTCCAACTCAAATGGGAAACTTACTGTACTAACATTTTCAGGGTGTAATTCCCAGCAGCCTGCAGAGCAACACCAGTAATGATAGAAGCATCAAATATTAAATACGTGCAAGAGTAGTAAAAGGATTGCATGCACAGGGAAATCCACAGTTCCAGGTAATATCAGAAATTAAGGTAAGAAGATAGCAAGCTGCTGGATGACAGCAATGCCTGGCAACTTTGGAAATAACTGGAGACTTAAAAATTTCTTGAGAACACACCATGAGACATATCAGATTTTAAAGTTCTGTGGGCTTCTCACCCTCAACTTCGGGCACTCCATGTGTTCAAAACAGAACCACAGTCTCAATGTGAAAAACACTGTTTATGCATTCAATCTTCATGAAATTGGTTTGCAGTTTGATGGGCTGAGACAAAGGCAAAGACTGTGGATAGCCAGTGTCTTCCCAAAAGATGAAAATGGATTAATGAGTTCAGCTAGTGTATTAACTTTGAAAAAAATACTATATAAGTTGTGTTGTTAAAAAGGATCCCTCTTGCTCCCGTGGGAAAAGCTCATGATGATCAGCAAGGACAACTAAGCCAAGGAGATTCACAGTAGAAGGAGAAAATGTTAAAATATGCTGGGAGAAGAAGAAATTGTCATAATCATGCCCAGCTGAGGGGAGTTTATTGTCGGAGAAGGGAAGTGAATCAAAAGTTTTTAGTTTACATATTATAAAAAGGGGATTATGTATGTATTAGAAAGCCACACAAAATTTAAGCAAGAAATGCCATATTTTTTTTTTTTAATATTGGAAAAAATAGAGTCATTTCCACAGTGAGGCCATATTCATTTCATTTCACAGTGTCTTTAATTGAAAAAAACAATAGTTCCCTACAGGTGGAGTTGTCACTTATAGAGCTGACGTGAGATGGAAAGGGGATTTTATGGTTACCTACTGAGGCTCTTACGAAGGAATGGGGCAAGCAGAAGGGCCATAATAGCTTCTTACTATCCTTTAAAAAGTGTGATCTGACTGTGAAAAGGTTTGAAAAAACCTTCACAGGGAGCACTTCTGAGTGCTGCCAATCTGAAGAAGCAACAGTGACAGATCATTGACAGTAATACTTTATAAACTCTTCTGTGGTCTTGCAGCCAGAGAAGGAGAAAGTGATATACAGGAACAGCAGCAATAAAAGGGAATTTTATTTTCTAACCATTGCCATTTATAAAGGATGCTTGCAGAACTTTAGCCAGCCTCACCCTTCCCCTTGCATTTATCTCCCCAGAAACAGGATGCAAGGTCATAAAACAATACGCACGATTCCCTTTAGGAGGGCAGATCTATCTGCCTCTTGAAACCAGACCATCGATTTCATAACGTGCAGCTTTTAACATGCTAGAGGAGCTAACAGCTTGGGACAGCTCGGTTGTGTGCTCCAGATTGCACCCTGCCACCGTCGCCTCCCTGCACGCTTGTCCCCACGGAACGCGCGGCCACCGCGGCTCTCCTGAAGGCTCTCAGACATCAGCCAGCCTCATCAAGGGAAGTGTGAAATCACAACAAAGCCAGCTCGTCCCGTTTTGCAGATGGTGAGCTGCCAGAAGGGATCAGCCCAGACTTTAATTGCGAGGCTGATGAGGAAGGCAGGCAAGATGGGGAGGTACGTGCTGTGGTGTGGGCAGAGCGTTACATAACGGCGAGGCTGTTGCGCACGTGGTGCGCAATGAATCAGCACGCGCCAAAAAAATGGCACCAGCAATGGCTTTCAACACCCCAGAAACAGAGGGGTTTAATACCCTGACTGTTTGCAAACTTCTTTCAGTCTGGTCAAGAATCTGGTAATTATTTAAAAGTTAAAAGAAACTTTCTTTTTTTTAGCTCATCCCAGGAAGGTGCAGCATTAACCAGATGCAAAAATATATACATAAATTCATATACTCATGTTCATGTGTTGTTAACACTCACATGCTAGACACTCATGAACGCATTCTTCTGTAGGAACACAGACTGGCTTTCTTTTCTTTAGTAATAGAATTTACCCTAAGGCAAGGAAATGTTCTCTGTTACTCCAAGAAAATTTCAAAGAAGAAATTACAACCTGTGGAACTGCGTACTTCTAATAATTGTCTTACTTTTCTACATGGGCAAATAGTGGCAAAGTCGTGCTTATGCCTCCCTGGAGTGAGGATATATCCCTGGGTCTCTGTGTTTCTTTAATGATGAAAGAATTACAGAAATATGATACCAGCTGCCTGTCATTGGAACAGGCAGAAAGGAAGTCAATAAGCACTGAGATGGTTGACTGCAATATAAAATCCATACTTGACTGAAGACATGTCCAAAAGTGCCTGAAGTATCATGACCTTGTTGTCTGCGTTGTAAAAATCAGCTTCTCAATCTCAGTGCCAGGAAATCAAAGTTTTCATCATCTAATGAAAGGATGCCAACCTGTGAATCAAAACGTGTAAGGAAGTGGTAGCAGGCACCAGGCACTGAGCTGTCTCCATATGGGTTCTGTTACACGGGTTTTCTATTTCTATAATGTAGAAGGAAGGAACTCATGCACAGCTATTTATAAGTGCCACTAATTTAAGTGATTGTTTTTTGTATCCTAGCTTCAGAATTAAACACACCCCCAAAAAAAAAAAAATCCATGAAATAAGTAACCTAGATCATGCGAAATATTTTGTACCAAAACACATTACTTGAAAAACAGCAGAGGAAGTGAAATACTCAAAATGTGTGATACAGAAAGGAGATTAATTCCACATAGAATAAATGTCATGCATTTCCAAAAAGAATTTGTGTCTTTAAGAAGACAGACTATAAGTTTATAACAAGTGAAAAATTACATACTTATTTAAGAACATTGACCTACCCATGTGAGGTCTGGTAAATCTTAACCAATACCCATTTTTAAAAACCTGATCTGTTATAACTGTTTCTTTTTTCCACGTATAAAAGGAAAGAATAATTCTTTCTGGGAAGTACTTGACTGAGAATTCAGCACCATCCCCTGAGAAAATTTAGGCATTATTTTTTATTCAAACGATTTACAAATTTGATCTGAGTCTAAGGTAACAGAATAAATAAAAATAATAGAAATATTGGAATACATCTTTTTCTTTGCTGCTTTTTGGAAATTTGAACATAGGACAGGACATCATCATCCCCATGCTTAAAGAGGTACCTGAGAGGCAAAACTCCTTTTTTCTTTTTTTATTTTTTGGCCAGTGTTCATTCTGTGCTTGAGGTAAACCTTGAGATCTCACTGTCGTACATTTATCACTGTCATAGATTGCAATATTTTTTGAATCTGAAAAGTGCCTCAAAGCCTACTTAATATCAGAAAATAATATTCTGTTCCCTGGAACAAAAGTACTCCTTTATTATTTCAATAAAAAGAAGAATATCGTCTCTTCTCACAAAGATGTGGAATGCATTTCAAAATTTGCCTTGTATTAGACAATACCTGTAGTTCCAGGGGGCAGTATAAGGGGTTTCATGGTGACTGAAAGCTAGAGTCCACTTGGACTTTCCACTTGCAAGTTCTGACCACAATTCTACAATAGAGGAAAAGCAAAGAGTAGAAAATAACTATTCATATGTTTTCAGTTGTGTGCATTTCCCAGACTTAATTTTATTTTTCTCCTGGAATGCACAGATGGACGGATGGATAATTAGCTGGCCTGATTTCATTATGAAACACTATAAAATTCACTTTGTAAAATTCTTATACCTTAGTTCCTCTGCATGCTTGACAAGGAGGAAAAAGGTTTCTGCACTACTATTTATGTTTCTTAGATATATTTCACGGTTGTCTATTTGAGTTGAATCTTCTGTGACTAGCAGCAACCATGGATTATTAACAAGGAATAAAAATAGAGTTTGAAATCAAACTCTGGCAAATCGTCAATGGAAAAACTTGAAAAAAAAATTTAATTGTTTCAAAACCAGGTGAAAGTATAGAGGTTTCATCTAAAAGTTTTTACTGTATGCAGACACACTGAAAAAAGGCAGTTGCTTTTCTTTTTGCAGCTAATGCAAACAAAGAATTCACAAGGACAGTGAGCCTCACCGAGTGAGGTGATGCCATGCTTTGCACACTGCATGCTAAATTTTGAACAGAAGCTGCTCCCCATGAGGGATGCAAACACCAATGCTCCAGACATGACCATTTGTGCAGGATTGTTGACTTAATGCACTGGGCTTGCTGACTGCTGGATAAAGCTCTTAGCAAGTAGGCAGGATCTACAGAGAAGAGGTCATGAAATACAGAATGAAGATTTTCCTGCAACATTGCTCTTAATTCCTGGGGAAAAGCTGGAGCTATGCAAAATAGCAATATCAGTTGGGATATGTTTGTGACTACAGTTGAAAAGCAGGCTGTAAAAGCAGCCACTCAAAGTGATTCCAGTCGAATCTGTCCATAAATTTCCCCCTAAATTTAGGAATAACCCCTTATTAGATGAAGTAGACAAATAAGCATATAATGAGAATGACAGCACTGAAAGAAAAAGCTGCCTGTCAGCAGTCTACATTGATCAGAAGGACAGCTCAATCAAAGATTTAGAAGATGAGACTATGATTTATTTTGTCCTCATTTTTCAGCCTCAATTCTTTTCCACAGTGTATCATTGAAAATAACTATGATTCATAATTAGCTTTTGATTACATTACCAGATAGGATAATTAAAATATCAGGATGCATCCCTCTTTATAGAGTTTTTCAAATCATGCTGTGACATTCTCTGGCTATCCAGAAATTTTTCTTTGCTTTCTCAGTATCAGTCCATGCTTGTTGATTGCCATAATTCTGACCAGGAAGAAATCACCTACTTTTTGGAAAGAAAGTCACATTTAACCTAAGGTTTGTACACACATGCAGGGTCTTATTTGGAAGATTCTAAGTTTAAACCTAGGATGAGTTACTTAGTGTGCATTATTCTCTGAGACACAGGAAGTGTTGACTCACCTGCAGTGTACCTGCAAGCAGGTGAGCAACCAACCACCCCATAACCCCTGCACCTCACCACTTCTAACCTCTTTGGGGTGATAAAACAGTAACAACAAAAATTTTGAGCAAAGGAAGAGGAAAGCATGCTGGAAAACATTCTCTGCCACCCCCAGCTGCCATCTCCTCCCTTCTTTCCCTCTCTTTAACTGATCACAGTTCTGCTATAAAACCAGAAAGTAGTTGCAGAAGTGATGGAAGGTAATAAAGTAAATGCTCAGCCAGGTATCACTGTGGAAGGAGCATGGTACCTGCAATAGAACTGAATGAACAGATTGAATAAATGCTAAAAACAAAAATAATCCACTTACAGAGTATCTTACAGTCAAGAAAAACCTTACTGTCCCCTGCCACAGCTGCAGAATGTTTGACCTCCCTGAATATCCTACTTCAATAGGCAATGAAATGGTTTTAAAGAGACCTGATTGTCTAACTTCTTTTAAATTCCTAGGGACACCACTTAAAAGATAGGAGCTCCAGAAAAAAAAGAATAAATGTGATATGAAGCAGGTTTCTGAAATTCCTATGACCAACCTATTTCAGGGACTGCAGTGACAATAAATGTGAGTGAAGAAGTGATGAAAACTACATTTCTCCTTATCTTCATGCAGAGCACTGATAATATTCACATCTGATTATAGCTCCAGGAATATATCTACAGTATCTATACCAGTGTACAGGAACTGGGCTGCAGGGACAAGAGTCAATGGAAGATTAAGGCATTTAAAAGAGGAAATGGTTTCATTTTAATTTAACATGTTTGTTTGCTCCCATTCAAAGCTGTTTTACTGACAAATGAGGACTTCCTTGTTGCTGAACTATTTATTTCCCAGTTCACAATAGATAAGGCTTAGCTCACACAAGTGTTAGGGAGTCACTGCTTGTATATATCAAGGGGAAAACAGACTTCATAGGATGGATTTACATACTTTATTTAGCATTAGCATACACTGGGACCACTGAGGATGACTATGCATACAATGCATTGCATAAAATTAATTAATCTGAGAACAGATGTGTATTTTCTCAAACCTGGGTACCAGCCCAGTAGATTACTAGCACTGGTGTAATGTCTGACGTTGCATATTTGCAACCATTAGTGAAACAGCCTTTACAGAAGCCATGGATAAGCATTTTCAATGTTACAAGCGTGACAAATCGCATTTAAAGGTAAAATAAATAAAATAAAAGGCATCATTTCTCATTCAGAAAATATCTGATCTCTAAGGTTCTTTCTTTCAGTAAATTCCATGTTAGTAGAAACTCAGATGAATTCAGGGGAATCCTTGTTTTATAATTTTATATATATATAGCATTACACATACATCTGTGATTTGTTTGGGTGGCTCTTCAGCCCAGTTCAGCACAGTCATTCAGAATAATTCACTCTTTCTTTGAGTATCACCTGCATGTATGAATAAAAGTACCTAGCCTATAGATTAACTTTAAATTTAATATTTCTTGGTTACACAAGTTATTCAACCATCTCCATCTGACCACTTACATCACAGTAAGTACACTGATATCAATGGACTATATTTGAAAGGAACTAGGAACCATATGAGAGACCAAAAAGACACTACTGGAAGAATATTTTTTCTTCATAATAAGACTCCTTTGCATGCCTATACGATCATTTAAGTTCCCTTCACACACTTAATAATAAATAGTTCACAGCATCACAGAGATGTGTTGGGTAAACACTGCAAGTTATGAGGCAAATTTACTGCCTCATAAACTCACAGCCAAGTAAAGCTGTCATTTGCAAGAACAATTAAGCCATTATTCTGTTCCATGGAGAGTGTAGGATGTTCCTGAAACCTGTAAATTCACAGAAAAGGGAAGCTGGTCATATGTTCAGAACAAATACTAGCATTTTATTAACACTGAATTCACTTGCAAGCTTCAAGCCAGCATATATTTTCTTTGTTTACCAGGATTTACAATCTATCCACTACTCCTTACCCTGTATACTGTTAAAAGGCAAAAGAAATACAAGAGTACCCTGTGATGTTTTGTTTTTATTGTCTAGGACTAAAGTACTTCACTTGAAGTCAAGCTAGTGAGAAGTTGCTGAGAACAGAAAAAAGAAGATCAAAAAATGAGACTTTTATCTCTGAGCCATGAAAAAATCTGACATCTGGGGCTACCATAAAAATTGCTAGTGTGGCCAGAAGATTGTCCAAATATAGAGAGAGGATGATATTATAAAATGTTTCTGTTGTGTAGCATGTTTTTACTGCTCAGCCATATAAAATTGCTATAGGATCTTTAATCTTTGGGCAACCACAAGATAAAATTCCACAAAGTGTCTTCCTGAAACACTACAATAATTGCCAGATTTTTGTGAATACTGTAGGTGTAAAAACTCCTGATTGTGTAGTTTCCAAGGAATGAAACATCCACAAAAGGGATGCATGTGCTGCATGGTGGCAGCACAAGTGATAATTTCCTTGAGAACCTGAGCCCTATATGACCTTCACATCTGGCCACAAATATTATGTATGTGTATCTCTTGCACACAAAAATAAACATGTTATCTTGCAATATGTTAGGCTAAAAAAAGTGTGTAAAAATTTAAATAATGAGGCTGAACTGGGTAATTGAATAGTAAAAAACCTAATTTGTAATTGAAGCAATGCTGGTTCTGTCATTTCAACTTGGAACAAGAACATGAGCCTAAACTCCTTCTCTGTCTCCACTGTCACAAAGCTGACCCACATTTCACATTTAATTAGAAGTGAGCCAACTGGACTTCCCTGCAAAGACAGCCAGGCTGAAGCTGCAGCAACAGCTCCTATCAGAGTGCTCTGCTTTTCAACATAAATTGTTCACCAATTTTTCAACACAAACTGAACTTCTTTGAGCCACTGGGATCGTGAAGTTGAGGCCAAACTCAGGCAGAGCTCCTAAGGGCTGAGTTTGGCCTCAACTTCACGACCCCAGTGGCTCCTAAGCTCCTAAGGGAAACTCTGCTTCCCTTTGGTGCCACTGCAGATTTGTATTGGGGTGGGGTGGAGTTCCTTGCTCTCTGCAGGCTCTGGAAGCCACTCTGCCCAGGATCAGCTCTGCCAGTCCTGGGAAATGAACCAGAGGGAGCAGCACTGGAAAATTTCAGAGGGAAAGAGCTGGTATAGCTCATCCCCTTGAGACCACTGTTTCTGTCTGAGGAAAAGGATGACAAACCCCAAAACATACAGAGCACAAATGTAAAGCTAATGTGGAAAATTCCTCTCTAAAGTTCTATGGACAATGACACAAGATTCATGTTATAACCCAGATAAAAGGGTATGCTGTATGTTTAAAACTCTCATTACTGCCATGGGACTCATATAAATGTACTAAAAGCCAGAATAGGCCCCTTTAAATTATTAATTGCAGTTACCTAATAATATCTCGGTGAATAAGAAGAAAAATGGTAAAAATGTACTATTAAAATCATATTAAAACAATAAAACATGTCAAGTGCGCTGTATTTCACCAAGCACTTTTCTGTACAATTTAAATCTCTGTAAAAGCATCTTTAAGTAAAATTACACTTTTTTCCCAATTTAGTATTTATGATATTAATTTCCAGGGAGTGTATGCTTTGCTGAATGCTCATTTCTGAGCAGCACAGTGACTCTCACAGTGGAAGCAGAGAGGTCCCAGATGTTAGATTTACCCATTGTTGACATTTCTGAGTTTTAAGAGCAAAAAGCTTGTAGGTCTGTAAATGAGCTGAGCCACTGGAAACTCTCATTCCACGGAGACAAGCCATGGCAGCAATGGGATGCTGCAGCTTTTTTGATCCCAGAGGACACAGAATATACAAAGTGTGTCAATATCTTGACTGATTGTGGCCCAAAAGGTTGTGTGCAGCTGTACAGGAATAAATGACTTAAACTGGTCTCAGGGTATGGAGCAAAATCCTAAGAGGAGGAGATGCAAACCTCACTATTTGTGCACTCGAGAACACATTTTTTCAATGAAAATTATTATATGGCCATAACTCACAGTTCTATTATAAAATTGAAGTATTTTAGGGCTTTTTCAGATTGCATGGAAACTTTTCTATGAAACATTGTTATAAATTTCTGCAAACAGAAAAAAAAAAAGGGGGAGAAAAATAGACAAAATGGCTTTAAGCATAACCTCTAAAATATGGTGCTGTAATCTACAGCTGTAAAAATTACTGGCTGGCTGTTTAAACATTTTCTGTGAATTTCACTTCTGTGCAGCTCACTAAATTCCCACTAATTAACATGCAGTTAAAAAGTGAGCAAATTGTTAATATTATTACACTCTGGGCTTTGCTCTGGAAGAAATGACACCATATATCTTTTTATGCAGTTAAAAATTCTCCAGCTGGAAAGAAAAACCTTTAAACTTATCTAAGAAATACTCTCCACCACTAAGATACTTTCTCTTTGGATATAAAGATTTTTATTTTTACATTTTTTATTAAAATTGCTCGTTAATTTTTCATAGTTATTTTAAATGTTCTATTCAAATGAGGCAACTGCCTTTCTTAGATGTTTGTCCTTGGTGTTTTTCAAACTTCAAATTCTATGGAAAATGAAGCCTTTTTAAAAAGCCATTTCTGACAGGGTACAACTGTTTGACTTCAGATAAAGCAAAACAAAATAAAAACCCCAACATATTCTATTTGCCTTGTCTCGTTATAGGAGTGGCATCTGCACCCCATGGGTACCCAGGACTTGGACTGTATAAAATTGGTACCTCCAAAGGAATAATTTTGGGACCCCCAGCTCCAAAGACCAGTGTGAAGAAGAGGCAGTGGGACACTGCAGAAATCCAGGCATGGTGATATCTTTCTACTTTATATCTCTCAGTAGCACAGGCATGAGAAATGTATTGGAACAAGGTTTGCTTCCAGTCAAAAGAAATTCCTCAGAAACTAAGGATATTCCTTTGGCGAGCCAGGAAACAGCTATCAGCAAGGAGGACAGAAGAATACAAGGAATACAGGAGGAAGAATGTAATGAAAAGAGAAAGAAAATATATTGAAATGTAAGAAAAAACACAAAGAAATCAGTGTCCAGATGAGATTCTAACAATCTGGCCTCAGTAGAGGAGAACTGAGAGCTACTAATTCATTGCAAGATAAAAGGTCTTAAATTTTAAAATTATGAATTCCATACTGTAAACCCAAGTGAATAAAAATATATATTTATATATTTAGATATATGTTCACATATTGATATTTCTTTCAGGAGAAAACTTTTCTTTAGTATTCTTTTTTATCCTTGTAACAGTGTTGCTCAGTCTTTTCAGCTATACTGGCCAAACTCATTAACACATGATTAAAGAAAGATGATTAAAAGTAGGACTGTAACATTAGACTGCAATTTCTTATCCTCTTAATCCAAAAAGACATTGTTTGATAGAGTATTTTTAATTTATTCAAAGTGTACCTTAAACTAATCAATTTTGCCATCCTTGGTTTGGAATACATACATGTAATAATACATTGTGTGTATAGCATACACAAGGCATCATTTTATGGTTATTGTATTTTTTAGTGATTTTAGTTATATACATCAATCAGAGGAGGATCCTTCAATAAATGACTACAACGAAGCTGGCAAGGCTTGCATTCACCCAAAAATACCTGTCAGGAATGTATATCATTACTATTGTCTGTACTGGAATTTTATTTCTCAGACTTTTGGTTTTTTCCTGTATGAAATTTATTGGTTGTGTGAGTGCTGTACACCTCTAGGAACTTATCCATCTCATGCAACTTAATGATTCCAACAACTAATATAGATTATGATATATGACAGATCTGGATGGCTGAGTGAATGAACCATGAAGCAAACACAAATCAAAATCAAGATTTCTTTTACATTCTAGGCCATCACAGTATTGGAAGGAAAAGGACATAAACTACTTGGATGATGTATTTTACCTGTGGAAAGCAAAGCCAGTAAATTTCTGAAGCCACATAGGTGGTGTTTGGGGAATACATAACTACTCTGGATGGGTTGGCATTCTTTAACCAAGCTATGGCATAAATACTTGGGGGGTGAAAAGCTTAATTACTTTTTTTATTATTATTGTTATTTTACCACCAGGCAAAGGATGATTTGGATGCTGAAATGTTTGGTTAGAACTTTGGGTTCCAATTTCTATTAAATCACAGAAACAGTGTGAGTAACTACTACAAAGCCTCAAACATACACCCACAGCTGAGGATGTCTAAACAGACGGAGGCTGGATAGAAAATTTAGCAAAGGCACAGACATTAAGGAACCATTAGGCCACCTGCCCTGTTTGACAAGGTTCAGAACTCATCAGTCTACATCCCAGAAAATGTCTCTTGACTGTACTTTGTCTATCCAAAAGGTAAATAGCTGACTGTGCCATGAGCACTGAATTATGCTGCTTGGAACTGTGCTGCCTCTCTGCCTCTCCTGTGCTTCCCTTCTTTCTAGAGTTGGGGCCAGATAGTCAATGAATTAAACTGCAAAACACACTAATCCCTGACCCCGAGGTTAGAGCTATCATAAGCACTGACTGGAAATGGCTGCAAATAGTTCTTGTCATGCCCTCTCTTTCCATTGGAAATCGAGTAATGACACAGGCAGTGAGTGGAGCCTTCGCAAAGGTCATGGATTTACACCAGCTGAATCAATTTCTTATAGCAGCACTGCAGAAGCTGTGGAAGAGTTTTTTTCCCTGAGACTTTGTTGGTTTTAACATATTTTGTACGTGGGGTTTGGTTTCTTTTTTTCTCCTCTAGGAAAATAAACTAAAGGATGTTAGGCAGCAATTTGCACCATTGGAAAGCTGTAAGTCCAAAGTCCCTTGTTGGGGAATCCACTGCCCAACACCTAAAATCAAATGTCAATTCAAGCCCTCCATAAAAACAGCACTGTTTTCTTTGGTTCTATAAGAACAGAAATGGAACTCTCAATGACAAAAAGCAAGTATCAGTAAAATGTAATTTCTAAGGGAAACAGCAACTTTAAAGTGAGGGAACATCCTCACTCAGTATCAGAAGGCTGATAATTTGTGTCTAGGCCGCCACAGCCTTTCCAAATCTGCAAATAGGTATCCCTTTCAGCTGAGGGGACAACTTTCCTCTGCTTGCAAACATCTGAAATTTGCTGGAGAGCCCAGAGTTTGATTCATGCGGGTTCTAGTTAGCTTTAATCTGTCTCTGGCTTGCACTGTTCAAATATTTGAATGAATAAAATTCGTGACTTGAATCCACTATCAATTAAAGCACACAGAGGATTAAAATACATAAGTATTACCACCATGAAAAACCCAAATAACATACTTGTTAGGGTTAACAGAAATTATCTTGCTCTCAGAAATTCAGCTTTTCCATGTAGAAATTACTTATGTCCACAGTGATGTGTGAAAACTCATAGAAAACACATGTTGTTGCCATTTTACATGCAGACTACAGTGACAAATTGAAAACCATTCGAAGAGAAAGACTTCACTCTTTTCATTCAAAGCTGTTATTGGTGGTTTTTCTCCCCTCTTGTCCGGGTTTTTTTCCAACTGAAAGGCTCCAGGAAGGGACAGCTCCTATTAAGGATCACACTTAAGAACACATTTAACTTTCACTGAAGTTTTAATGGGATTTAAGCATGTATTAAAGTGCTTTTCTGAACTATAGCCAAAATTTGAAAAAGAAGTGCAAAGTACCTGTTTTCCAGCAACTGCATATGTTCAGCCCTGGGATTCATAGTCATCTTAATTTCCTGAGGAAAGCTGAATTTCAAAATTCCTCTGGTGACTGAGTATCTGGATGGGCAGAATTTCTGAGTAGGTTTTTAAAGGCATTTAGACACTTAAGAGAAAAAAAAACAGTAGCCAGTGATGTTTCCACTCACAATGAAATACGAACTGAGGAACTTTCTTGCATCCTGAAGTGCCTGAATACTTTGGAAATTCTACTTAGTGGACTTAGGACTGAATTTTTAAATCATGATATAATCAGAAACAACAATGAAGTTTGTTGTCCCCCAAACTGCATAACAGTATTTGCTTTTTTGGGGAAAATTTCTCAGCTGTTTCTTCTCTAAGCTCTCAAGGCAATTTTGCAGACGCTGTTCCTTCTGGATCCTATAAGTCTTTTTTTTATTGTATTATTTCTTGACCCTATAAGAGACTCCATGATTCCCATAATGTTAAAATCATCTATCAGAGAGAAGTACTGCAGTGATTTTTATAGAAATCAGTTAAAATTTGTTTCATTAAAATTCCTAGTAAATACTTTCATGAATATGTTTGGAGCAGGATTTATCTCCCTATTAACATCTATAGCAGGGTTGGAAGGAAATAGCCATGCTCAAAAAAATATCATAACACTGCCTCAGAAATTAATTTCATTTTAGGATGGAATCCATCTATTTCTCTGAATTTTATTTTATTTTTCAAGACTTCTTCTTCTATATTAGTCTTGAGGATACACGTTTTCCCCTGGAAGTTAGGTGTACTTTTTTAAAGACTTTTAGTTTCCCTAATGAAATTTATTGCCTAAACCTGCCAACCTTCCTTTGCATATGCCCTTTGTCTGCCATGCCTGCAGCAATGTTACCAGTGTTTCTCTCCCAGTTTATTGTAAAGGGAATTTAAGGTGATTAATCGAAGGTGATTATGGATATTTAAAGATAAAATGAGATGAAACTCATCTTTGGTCTCCCTACAAAATACCCTGAAACTAACGCAGAAATTATCATATACAATAGAGTTTTGTGTATAGGTGCTTTAAGGCATTTAAAGTAAACAGCAAAGTAGCCTTCTTCCTTTTCCACTTTCATAGAGCCAGAGATTTTTCTGTTTGATTCTCAGAGTTTGATTCTCAGCCATGCACTGGGAGACTGAAACAGCTCAAGACAGAAGTTTCAGGAAAACTGAAATATTTCAATAATTTTAAAAAGAATTCCACTGGAAAATTAGTTATGGAATGTAAGAACTGGAAGAAAACTTTGTTACAAAGATCTCATGAAGGACATATATGTAGCTGACTTTTATAAACAATAGTAAAAAGAAGAATATTAATGAAATTTTAATAAATTTTTAAATGTTCAATGCAGTTTTCTGTTTTCACTCCATTTTTCCATATTTTTAACCTTGCATTCATTCAGTGACAGATTTTTCAGGAATTTCAGTTATTTGTCTGATTTTTTTCAGTAGCAACATTCTGATTCTATTTCTGACTGAGCTCTAGACAGATTCACCTACTTTCCTGAGCTATCTGTTGACACGATCTGTTTCCTGTCATTTGAGGACTCACCCAAATAAATTACTCATTTTGATTGTATGCAATTGTTATTCACACCGCACTTGTGAATTATTCTAAATTTCAGGAAAAAATTGGGGAAAACTAGGAATGCAGAACTAGCCCACGACAGCATCTGTCACTTTTCTAAAAGGAACTAGTACTTTGCTCACCTTTTTTTCTATTCTATTTTTTATGTCTTTTCACGTGAAGATATATTGAACACCTGTCCTCTGCACAAACTACTTACTACAAATGAGCTATGATGTAGCAAAATAAAACAAATTGGGAATGCCATTATACACAATTAAATGTTTCCTGCATCTGCCAGTATAGCAGGAAAATTGAAAAACGGACACAGAAGTTTTTTCAAGATCTAGCTGCATATTTATTTTGCTAAAAGGAACATGAAATTATAAACAGAGAAATAAAATGTTATTTAAAGCATGATATTTATATAGACATAAAATTAAAATATATTTATACAGGTACATACACATAGATATGCATAGATATACATATATACATGTAATTATAGGGTTGGAGGTATACAATTTTAAATTCCCTTTTACTGACCCATAAATTTTATTTTTTCTTTTCCCATATTATCAGCACTGTGTAAAAACAGCAAACACATTTTGCACAAACATTTAAAGATACATTTATTTCACGAAAAAATAGCAATATAAAACCCTTTGTGACTTTACAAAACATTTATTCTCATATCCTGAAGAAAATGGAGGATTTCCTTGAGATCACTACACTTTCAGCAGCAGAAGTATTATTATTTTGGAAACTTCACGCAAAGATGTTAAACAAATTTATATTCTTTGTTTAAAAGATGCAAATAATTGCTTGTGGCATCTTGTCAGGAAGAGGACATTGCATATTTGGTATCTAAAGTGGCAGATTGGCCTTGTGGTAAATGGGGGCCTGAAAGCAATATCTTATTTCTAAAGAAATGTAAAGATTTGGAGAGGTAAAAATTTTATTGTAACATACATTTCAGACTAAAATATAACAGTAAATATGAGAAATGAATAGTAATTATTGGCCTTGAACTCTGGTGTATCTTTCAACTTTTATTTTCTATCAGCATGATACTATAGAATCACAGAATAAGCTGAGTTGGAAGGAAACCACAGGGATCACAGAGTCCAACTCCTGGCCCTGCACAGGACATCCTGAGAGTCACACCATGTGTCTGAGTGTGTTCTCCAAACACTTTTGTGCTCTGCCACGTTGATGCTGTGATCACTGCCCTGGGAGCTGTTCCAGTGCCCAACCACCCTCTGGGGGAAGAACCTTTTCCTGATATCCAACCTAAACCTCCTCTGACACAGCTTCAGGCCATTCTCTTGGGTCCTGTCACTGTCACCACAGAGAAGAGATCAGTGCCTGTCCCTCCTCTTCCCCATACAATGAAGCTATAACTGCAATGGTGTCTCCTCTCAGTCTCCTCTTCTCCAGGCTGAACAGACCAGGTGCCCTCAGCCACTGCTCACATGGCTTCCCCTCAAGGCCCTTCTCCATTTTCACAGCTTACTAAAAGAGCTAATGTTTAAATTTTATTGTAAAATTTTATTTGTACTGCAAAACAAATCAGTCACAGGTCTGTCACTAAGGCAAAGTCTGTATCAACACAGTTTAAAAGCACTTAATATCTACCATGTCTTGTTTAGATCGCAACAGAGAGAGGAGCACAAGAAGACAATGCTACCACACCACATTGATCTATGACTATCTCAGCACCTTATTTGCTAGTTTACACTCAATTTTCTTTAAGCCCTCAGAGGAGATGAGAGTTTCAGAGTTCTGAATTAACTGTTTCACAAGCCATACTGTGACAGCCCTGCAGATGGTCATCTGCCTGGGTGAGGATTTAACTAGTGCAACACCTTGAGTAATCAAGCCCTGAACCAAGACACCCTGCTAATCAACTCCCCTTCCCCTGCTATGGTATTTTCCATGAGTAAAGCTCCCACACCATCTCACATATGCTAATAAATTCATCAGTCTTGATTGAAGGAGAGTTCATGTGCTACCAGTGCTTTCTGAAGAGTGCAGCTGGTCTTTCTGCTCTTGTGGGGTCTAAACCAAGCCTGCTCTTCCTATTTCTGATAAATATTTATGTAACAACATAAATTTACTGGGTACATGGCAAACAGTTGCAAACATGTTCTTTGTTATAAAAAAAATTAAAATAATATATGTGTATTTCTATTAAAATAATTATTAAACAATTGCAAGAAACAGGAAAGTATGGAAACAGTTAATTTTTAATGAAAATTTGGCAATGAAAATATAAATAAACTTCCAAAAGAACAGATATGATACTTGTTTAGGGACACATGGTTTCTGCTTAGACTTCTAACCTGCCTGGTTTGACATCAAGATACTCATTTAAATGGGAACAGCATCCTTCTCTCACCAAAGTGTGCTTTGAAAACTCAGTAAGCAAGACTGGATTCAGCACTCCTCATAACTCTGAGGAGACCTGGCTTTTCAACTAGAAAGAAACTATCTGTAATCACAAAACAGTAACAAAGGTTCTATTACAGCGCAGGCATATATTCCTTTTTTCTTATGTATTCCTGACAGAAGATGCTCACAGAAACTCTGAGCATCATGAAACTGAAAACTTTCCTTGCAGAAAGTGACATCAATCTATTCATAAACAGTGAAACTCTGAAAGAGTTGCTGGTAAGAGAGTTAATAACATGGTTTACTGGGTGAGAATAATTAGGAATTTGCTCAGAATTATCAACAGGGTTTTCAAATTAGTTCTTTTTGCTGAAGAAAACTGGGCAGGTTCTTGCTTTCCTTCCTGCTCCTCAAGAATTCATCTCATAGAAAGTCACTTGTCAGAATTATTCAGGTGTCTGCCTTTAAAACAAGTCAACAGGAGAAGCAAAAGATAAAAACATGAAGCTCCTTTACAATTAGTTGCTGTTTCTCACTTATTTTCAGCTCTTCTCAAAAACTCAAATTAACTCTAATTCCAAGCAAAATTCATATTTGTAGAAATGAATGGAGACAATGGAGCCAGGATGTTTCTAATACCAAGTACTTTAGTTTCAAGTGCTGTTACTCTCAGAAATATCACACTTTCTGGATGGCAAGCATATAATAATTCATTTCTTTGCTTCTGTGGGCCTCAACTCCATTCCCCATCTATGAAATATTAGGATTGAACAAGGAAGTGAGTCAAAACTGCTGTTTACAACATAAAGAAATCAGGAATAAACACAACCTGATTCCTTCCCACCCCCAACCATAATGCTACTGATGAATGCATGCATGAATATGCAGGAAAAGGGAGTCCTGCTGCTATCAGCTCCCAAGGTTGATTCATCCCACGTGTAAAGGAAGATGCAGGAAATGAATTATGAATATCAAAAACACAGTTGTTACCTTTGATCTCCCTTGGGAGACTCTCATTTCTCATTGTCTCCAGTAATTGCAGAAAACAGATTTTTTCCCCCACATAAACGATTTGTGTTCTCATTCTCATTTCCATGAATGGAACAATAGCAACAAAAAAAAAAATCCAAGTCTCTAAAAATGATCTGGTAAAGTTGTGCATCAAGACCAGGAAGCTTGTTATCCCACCATCTGTTTGTGAGCTTCTGCAAAAGGCTGACTTTGTAAAGAGCAATTTTATCCTCAGTGCCAGTGACAGCCAGGCCAGTGTCTTCATTAGACTGAGACTGACTAAAGGCTTAGATTGCTCCTTAAATTTCCTCAGAAGAAACTCAGTAGATTATACCCTTCTTTTTATCCTTTGATAATTTTTGTACATGTCCCTAAAAGATTTATGGCCATTTCTCTCCAAAGGAATTCAGCTTCCCCTGAAATTCTTTTCCCTGGAGGTGGAGTGATGTGATGTAAATAGCAAAGGTGAAAAAGCAGATGACACCTGAATAACTCCAGTGTTGGAGAGCAGCCATGGCCTGCCTGCCCTGGGACTGGTGGTGCTGCCTTGCAAATTCTGTGGTGAGTGTGCAGAAATTTAATCTTTCCCAAACACAATTTATTAGGACTATAAACCATTTATCTGGTTTATGTATTGGAATACTTAGGCAATATGCAAAAAGAAGAATTAAAAAGAAAACAAAAATGAACCTGAAACTGGAGAAAGAAATTTTTGGATGGTTCAAAGGATTTTAATGTTGATTGACCTAAATTATGAATAGTTTGAAAGGAAACAAAAACTAGGAAACAAAGCCATCTGGCCTTTCAAAAGTATCCATAAGTATCAAGGGAGCTGGAGGTGATAAAAATTCATCTATGAGGGTAAAATATAATTATACAAATAAATGTGAAATGGTTTTCTGTTTATTTGTGGTACACAGGATTTCACATCAAATTAAAGATTTATACAGGAAATGGTGCAGCAGCAGTAAAATCATTATGCAAATGTCATTTCTGTCTTCATGGCAAGAGTTTTCTTTAAATATGCATGCTCGTTTGGGTGTTCATTTGGGCAGAACATACACTTACCTATGGAGTCGTTCCACTTTAATTCCCAGATGCTCCTCTGACCCTTGTTAGGGGGCTTGTTTGGTTTGTTTAGGGAAAGAAGCCACCTAAGAACAGAAGTCAACATCTGAATTCTTCAGAACTCCTTGGCAAAACTGGGCAGTGATGGTTTTTTAAAATACAAATAATGTATGCATTATTTTAAAATACAAATAGAAATTTTCAGGGCCCTGAGGACACTGCCAACCCTTACAAGTCCCAGGGCTCCCAAACACTAATAAAAAGGAAGTATTATCTCTTTAGCAGAGCCTTACATTTAAATGTGCTGTTGGATTTTTCTAATAAAATAAGATTTGCATGTTCTTCAATTTTTCTTTGAAGTAGCTGTGAGATTCTCTGTTGCACTCCAGGAATTTAGGGAAAAAAAAAAAAAAGTCTTATCCTACAAAGAAATCACTTTGGTTGAAATGATTAAATGGATTTTTTTTTTCTTGTAAGTTGATTGCTTGCTGGTATTCAGTGTTCATATATAAAGTCTCTGAAGATGATACTGCACTGAAAGTGTTATCTCTTAATGTAAATACAGTAGCATGTAAAGAGTCCACAGTTAAAATTATTGCCAAAACCCCCCCCAAAAAACATCAAAGCCAATAGAGCTCATTCACATGCTGTATATGGTAAAGTGGAAAAATCTTCAGTCATTAAAAAGACTATTTTTTTTTTTTGGTCAGAATAACTTTTACACTCCTTCTCTAATTATTTTTAATTCCTGTACAGTGAAAAAAACCACTCATCTCGACCAATCTATTTGGCAAGAAGAATTCAACTGAAACTCATACTCATTGTTAAGAATGATCAGTATGGAAATACACCCATGTTCAGAGGCCTTCCCAGCTGCTTTTGAGTCAAGAGCTCTGTATTTGCAGCTCCCACTGCCCATGGTGTGTGACAGGTCAGCTCTGGAGGCAGCTTGGCCAAACTCCCACCGTGGCAAAGGCACACGAGGGCTGCTCTCAGCCTCTCCTCAATAAGCTTATCTTTCTTCATTATCTGGACAGAGAGCCCAGGCTCTCCATTTAAGCAGCAAATTCAGTGTTTAAAATAAATCGGTGCTAAAATTCCTGGCTGCATTTTTATCTGAAAATAAGTACCCAGCACTTTTCTTAGGTAAAATTAATCTTTATGCCTAGGCATAACACTTTGCCTTTACAATGTGTATCTTTCACCTCCTCCCTATTTCACAGTCTTAAATAAGGTTTAAATATTGCATAACTCTTCTGTTTAACTCTCTGAATGACGAAGAATTTCATGTTGCATGAAAATCCTGAAAAAAACATGCCCTGAAAAATATTGAGGATATGAAAGAATATAAAAAGAAAGCCAGCATTTCATATTTTACAGAAACTCCCAAGTGTTCAGTATTTGTTTTTGTCTTGCACTGAAACAAAATGGAATGCTTTTAATGTCTTCATAAAGCATGTCTGTGTTAAAATGTCATATTCACAATAAAAACATCAGGTTTTAAAGTTCTCTCTCTGTTGGGTCACAGATAACCAGAGACTTTACCATCAAACAAGACATTTTCACCTAAAAGCTTTCTGGAGTTAACAGATTTCCACACTATTTCAAATTCAAAAAATTAGCATATTTCCAGTGTATTTTATTAGAATATTTTGAGCCTACTTCACATAGAAATATTAGTGAAGTAGGTTGTCAAATCATGTTCAAACAAATGCTAGGGAACATTTATTTTCATTATTCTCGTATCTGTGCTAGAGAGATATATTGATTACTACTAGTTCAATGTCAAGATCCTAAAAATAGAAAGCATTATTTAATAAAAAGTAGAAGGGATATGGTTTCTCTCCTGGATTACCCCACAACACTCAGTGTCGAAGCAGGTGGGTGAAAGGGGCAGGAGGGGAGGATATTTAGGACTGTTATCAGTTTTCTCTCACAAGGATAATCTATGGCTTTCTAAGTTTACATGGCCTGGAAGGCTAGGAAGACATGATGTAGACTGGATGCAAATTAATGTTTCAAAATGCAGACAGTCTCTGCAGCTATTCCAATATAAGGTGTGGTTTGACCCCAAGTGCTGAATTTAGCCTCCCATCCATCACAGACTAATTACGTTTCCAGGAAAAAAAAGGATAATAATTCAATGTGATGTGCAAGGAAGTGACCATGTAACTGCTGTTAACCTATGCATCATGCTAAGTAATTGTCCTAAAGTCCTACTACTAACTCTGGCTTTTAAGTTTTTCTCACCTGTTTCAATAAAACATGCCAATAGAGAATATTGTCCTCTCCTAAAAATAATTACTGACACCCCAATCATCACATAATATGAAGTTTACTATGTAACAGAGCCTTTGAGAAATTCAAGTAAATAGGGAAAAATATCAGTATTTATGCAAGAGAAATTCCTTGCCACAGCTTCACTTACCTTCCACGGGGACTCTATATAGTATAATTTAAGCCATAAGGAATATTTGTTAGGCTGATTTACCTTGTTATGGGTGCTGTACTATTAAATTGTTCTATGCCTTAGTGATGGCAAGGTATTGAGAATAATTCTGTGAGGAAAATGAAAATAAACCCAATGTTGAAAAATTGTTCAAGGGAACCTGTCATGTGTTCACTGACTACTGCAAAGCAATGGAAATGCCCCTGAAACAGCTTCAGGACCTTTGGTTCACACTCTTGAGCATGCTGTCAGTACATCCTGTGCTTACAGAGGTTCAATACTTAAATTCCAGTTAAACTTATTTATATTAACTACTCTACTTGCAGCATGAACTGCATGAGGTCACAGTAAAGACAGCATGGGAAAAATTCATGGGTCTCTTGGGAGGGAGAGACAATGAGACTCCCCAACCACAGCCTTGACAGGTGGGCACAGGCCTTGTACTGCCCAGGATCACAACTGCAGCTCCTGTTCTTAAGGACTCTGCTTTTAAAGGAAACCCCTATTATTTTTCTGTGCTCCTAAAACCCCCAAATTATTTTCTATTCACTGGCTTCCTGGCAGCAACTATGAGAGTTGGCAGGGGTTTCCCTGTGAGTGCACACAGGACCAAGACATAATCCTGTCTTTGACAATGCACTAATGAGTGATAAATTCTTTCAAATGCAAAGAAGGGAGAATGGATGTATTAATAATCTTTAAGCTCTGTTGCTGCAAACAGTAGCTGCCTGTTCCTAATTATGTAAGTAAAAAACATGCCACATCAGAAGTCTTTTCCCCAAATCCCTAAATCAGTTGTCTGCTATGAGGTGAGCAGGATGAATACAGCAGGCAATATAAGCAACCATGAATGTATACTTTTAAAACATCATTCCTCAATAAGTCTTATTGATGCTCACAACACCTTTCACCTGCTTCACAGTAACACCCAGTATTTTTGTGAAAATATTTATGCGACCAGGTTGAGTAATAAAACTCCCACAGGCTTGAAAAAAAGGGCAAGAAATGAAGACGTTATATTCTTTGCAGACAACTGATTGGACAAATGAAATAACAAATATATGATGTTCAAAGCCACATCTGCCTGTGGCCACTTTATAAATGTAAGTAGGCTACACTTGCTTGCTGAGCAGCTCACTAAGGGTCTGCATAAGGGCTGCACTCCAGCCACGCAAGGAGCAGAAAGCACACAGAACGATGTCATACATCACTCAGCGGACAATCTGCTGCTGATTAAGAGCCATTGGAACACTTATCAGGAAAAAAAATCCCCAGCAAGGCTCATTAACTCACACATAGTGCTCTGCTAACAGCTGGCACACAGCTGGCTAACCCTGGCATGGGCAGAACAGATGCACATCTATCTACAAAACAGTGCAGCAACAGAACTGCACTGGAACAGAAGAAAACCCATGGAAGGATGTAGAAGACACACTTTCACATCTAGTTTGGTATGGAAAAGATTCTTCTGAGCTCCTACTGGAAGAGAATTAGGGTTCTTTTAATAATGGCAGTTTGCCTCTCACAGTGGTCAGGTGAGATGCATCAAAGGAAGAAGAATTGCACAGAAAATCATCCCAACAAAAATCCTAAGGGTATTGTTGAATCTTGAAATATAGCAATCCTCAAAAATGTGTTGGCAACGATCGTCATGAACCTTTTGTAAGTTCTTCATCATAATTTGAATAGCCAAATCTTTATGGGATTTTGTTTGGTCTTTGATCTCAGTAGCAACATGTGCAAATGTGTTTCAGAGTTCAGAGTGGTGTGAAAAACAACTTTCCAACACAGATTTGAATCAGCTCCTTTTCAGTTTCACAGAATATCTTTCTCATTAACATTCCAAGAAACACTAACTTCTGACCTATTATCTTTTGGACAATTCTGAAGGTTTGTGGTTTTTTTGGCAGAGGTGGTTTTTTGTTCATGTGTTTCTTCTAAGTGCTTCTTTATATGAGCCTCCTTCTCACAAATAAAACTTTGGTCTTCTCAGTTTTTAATGAGAAATCTTGAGATGTCTCAGCATTGTCATTGATTTTCCTCTTCTAGTCCTGAACCTGTCCTGAAATGGGACAATATTCTTTGAGGTGGGTGGACAAACACTTCAGGAAGAAACTTAGATGAGGTCATATAGATTATAATATTGATATTATGTTATTTCCCAGTGTTGCTCTCCATTAAACCCTCTGTCCAGCGCATCAAAAATTGATGGCATTTCTGAATAGGGGATTTAGAAGGTGCCTTCAGGTTTGTGTCCATAACTGTTCTGAGGTTTGTCATCTAATTAACCATTCAACAGTAAGGGACAGCACTGTTGACACAGCTTCATGGCACACTCAGTTGATGTGCTTACTGTGGTTATATCTTGTGTCTATATCTGAATTTTGGAATGTTTTAACAGTATATTTTTGCATATTCAAAAGAATGAAAAGTTCTGATGTTACTCGGAAGTACCTATCTACAGGGATACTTGTGTACTGAAAGAAATATTCAGGAAAACATATTGTGTAAAAGTTACCATACCAAAGAACTCATTAAAAGTGTAAAATTCCTAAAATAAACATGGATTAAACAAAACTAAAGCTAGACAGGAACAGGAGGAGGAAAACTCAGGGAACAAAAAAGGCATTCCTAAAAAAGTGAACCTTTTGAGTGATTCAGTTAACAGGAAACAAAACCTAAGTTGTCATAAAGAATTATTACTCATATAATAAGACACTTCAAGAGCAATTAAAAGACACCTTTTAAAACAAAAATTTTCAAAATGTGACAGGGCACAAGATCACTGCAAAATTTTCAATCTTCTTTAGTTCAACCATATGAGAAAAATTTGGATAACCCATGTTTTTTATTTCTCACACCAGTGAGGAATTAACTCTTTGTGGACACTTGTCCAACACTTTGTCTGACAACAAATCAATCATAAACCAAGAGAACCCCGTGAACAGATGGGATTTTACATTCCTTTCCATCATCCTGCACTATGTCATGGTGAAGTCCATTTCTGAAGAGTTTGGATTATGTTCTTCCCAGGCCTTTTTCATCCCAGTCTTCCTTTCCAAAAGGCAGCCTCACATGGTCTGAACAGGTGCTCTGTGATTCTGCATCCAGGATAGGAGGGATCTGCTTCCAAATCTGAAGCATCAAAGAGCCAGGCAGCCCAGTTCTGGGAGTGGCATTTCTTTTTATGCCTCCCAGAATTAGGATGACAAGAGTTTTATACCCTGAGCAGCAGAGTCATTCACTCCATAAAAGCAAGAATAATTACCCTGGCTTCTCGATACTTTTCATAAAATTTATGTTTGTTTTTGGTGAAGCTGTTTTATATGGACAACTGTGAAATGTCTGTGGGTAACAGCTACAGAGCTTGCAACAGCAAAGAATTAAGTCACTGCTACCCCTGGAGTGCTAATGAGGTAAAAAAAGTGCTGAATGCTCATACTTTCCTGGAGACACACATATTATGCTTGCTACAGGTGCACAATGCTAATTTGCTTTTTGGGCAAACTGTGCTCAATTTGCATAATTTTAACATCCTGAAACCTGCAGACATCAGGAAAATCTGTGTGTTTCTCTGCCTGTAGCATTAAGTCATTGAATACCTAAGAATCGATATAAACTCTCAGAACCAGAGGGAAGCCCTGCTGGAGTCCTGCATTAGCTAAATTATAGGATCAAAGCCTTGAGCTACACCAGCCCAGGTCCCTTGTCTAAAACCACCATAACCATGGTAATTTCACTGTCTGCAGGGCCAGAATGACTTCTTCTGACTCAGCAATTTTCTGGAATTGTCAAATACTGATGATCCATCCACTTGGAGATGTTGCTATAAGCTTAGCTGATAAATTAAGAACTAAAGCTAAATATTACCTTTTGTAGGATGGTTGGGGAGCAATTTATAGCTTCCAATTTGCTTTAACAATAATTGAGTGTGATTCAGCCTGTACCTACATCTCCAAAAATAATGTTATTTGTCATTTGTCATGTTAAGTCCTTCAATGTGTGTTTAAATAACTTGAGATAAACACAATCAGTACATGGAGACACTTTTCCAGTGGTCACTACAGCCAGGGAATTTTGTTGGTGAGAGGATGCATAAAGAATTAAATGTAAAATAATTTGAAGGAAATGTGCATCATTGAAACAGCACATTGCATCCATGAAAATTAAGGCTTACTAGTAGGAAACAGCTACTAACTCACAGTTCAATTTGGGTCTTTAAAACCTTCTTTAAATTATTGTGGGTTGAGCAGTATGGGGTTTCCTGGCTACAGAATAAAAAATTATGTCTTGCAATGCATCCAGCAAAACAGGAGTTTATCAAGTACATGATAGAGAACTTGAGTCTGTTGTTAAAATTACGCAGTATCTTGACCTTTTCTCCTGCCACTATGTAAGTCTTTGTGAAATCTCTGTTTTTTCTACTGCTTTGGTAGCTATGGCATTTTTTTTTCTCAAATGTTAAATCAAAAGCAGTAGCCAGCAAAAGCTGCAGTCACAAAATGGCTGGAAAGAATCACGAGAAGGAACAAGAGTAAAAAAGTAACTATATACTGAACACATCAGGGGAAGGCAAAAAGTTGAAACAACAACAGGAAAACCAGAAAGATTACACAAAGCAAACAGTAATTTGGCAGTTTTAAAAACACAAATGCAATATACATTCTGACATCAGAGAAATGTATTTCTTAGAAAGAGACACAAACCTTTCAGGTACTACAAAAAAGTTTGAATAAATTTATACTGAGAAGAAAAAGTAGTTTCCTGGGTTGAACGAATAGGCTGTCCTGGATTCTGGAGAGTTTTTTCCTGTTTGTTTGAATCTTACATTGAGTAGGTTAGGTGCTGAAAAGGAGGGAAAAAATATTATAAAATCTTTTGTGACTTCTCCCCTCTGAGAGGACCACAAGAACAGCATTAACTTAGAGCAAGGGAAAGTCAAATTTGCCCTGGAAGCACCATGGGATCAGTCATGAAAAATCCCCCTGTGCCACAGATCAGGTGTGTCAACAGGCACAGGAGCCACAGAGAGTTCTCCCAACAGCTCAAATCTACTCTCACAGTATTTCTGACCTTGGCATGATCCTAATACCACTAAACACAACTATTTCTGGTTTTGAATCGGGTTTGCTTCTGTCTCCAGCACATAGCTTGAGTAGTCAAATTTTGATATTTTCCATTATGTGTTTTTTTGGTTGGTTTGTTTGTTTGGTTGTTGTTGTTTTTTATTTTTCTCATTCCCCTCCTCTTTACCAAAAAAATTCTTGGTTTTTTTATTTTTGGTTGCCTTCTTTGTTTTTTTTTTTTCAGCACTTCATGCACAGTATCCTTCATCCCCCACCTGTCTCCTTTTCTGCCTTCCAATCTGTCATTCATTGAATTTTCTTTTCCTACTTGCCTCCTCTAGTAATTCTGCACCGTGTTACAAACACCTGAACTATTAAGAAGCAATGGCAACACTAAGGACTCTCAAGACAGATTGTGGGGACTAAATAAAAATAAACTGCATCAAGCTTTTAAACTAATAGCAATTAATACTGCAATTCCTGGAAGGGGCAACTCTCACTTCCCCTAGTGAAAGGTTTTTGGAAGCTCACAACCCAACCATAAAGCTGGCCTGAAATGTAAAAATACCACCAATCTGGCACATTGCAGTATTCCCTCAGTGAGTCTCTCCAGCAGGTGCATCATTTATGGTTTAAACACTAATGATCTCAGCTACCTATCTGCAGCTTCACACCACAAATATTGCTCTGCTTTGATGCCCTAGGAATTCTCACCAACATTAACGATTATAGCAATTTTTGAATCAGAGTATATCTTCTGATTACTAGGAAATTATATCCTTATGGAAAGTAATATATTTTTAGTATCCTTGGCACACTTTTAGTACAGCTAAGTATTTGTAGAATACTTGAATTACAGCAAGTATACTCATTTTTCATGAGTGTAGAGTGACACATTATAAAACAAATTATTATAATCAGAGATTTTCTTGAAGTTCTCAAAGAGCTTGATTCAAAAGGGGATAAGTTTCTCCCAGTACCCTCCGCCCACATTAGTGGATAGAGGGAGCTGAGGGGATTCAGCACCTCCGAGGGAAGCTCCCAGCTCAGACCCAACCCTGCAGCTGTGGCAAAATGCAATTCCTTTGATTGCTTCCACTCATTTGCATACTCCAGCTATGATTCAGGCACACACACAAGTGACACTAGAATATCATGTTGTTCTGCCAGCCCTGCTATTCATTGTTCAAATTTTGGGGGCTTTGGAAAGGAGAGAGTGTTTTACTCGCAGCCACACATGGCAGAGAGAACCCAAAAACTCTTATCATTTGGGGGTTGTGAACATGCTGATGCATCCAGGCAGCTCTGTGATCCCAGGGAAGAGAATGAGGAACGTGATGACTGATGATGATGAATAGGTTTCATGGAAATTTATACAAATTACATACAAATGGCATTCACATAAATTCTGTATAAATTACGTCAATTACTTAGGAGTATGAATTCAGTGAGATTTTTAAAAGGAATTATGGGAAATTGCACGAGCAACGTTTATAAAAGTCTGTTAAATGTTAAAAGCTTTGAAAGAAATATGAAGCATAATATTTTAGGGTTTAAAATTAACTCTCTTAAGCACTGCTACAAAATATTCATCCCATATCTGCCTATGGTGGGATTTTTTACACATTTCTTTCAAGGAAGTGATTTCACAGGCAGTTATGGGATGACATGAGCTTCCAAGTTCCTTTGGCGACTGTTGTTCATTCAATGACAACACGCAACAATTTGCTGTTCTCTTCAATAATTCTTCTTATCTAAGATTGCCTGAACTTTCCTCCTTAAAAGACACTAAAAAGCAAGCATTTGAACTAAAGACTTATCCAATATAAATCCATTATTTCCTTATATTTTTGCAGTCAAAGGCATTGTTTGCAGTGTTTATGTGTATTATTCTTAAATGCAAATCTGCAAGGAGGGCCTTGAGATGCATCTGCTGCTTGCATAAATATTTGAAGCATGTCATGACATGTTAATGCATAAAGATTCAGCAAAAATGTTCACTTTTTTGAGATATGACCATGGGGGCTTCTTTTGAAATTCATAAGATTATCAATATGAAATTTGCTCTTGAATTCTTTCTAAATCACAGTATTGATGTCCATATTGAGCCTTACAAACTCTTCTACAAAGCAAATTCTACAATCATCATCTTATTGAGAGATAGTACCAAACCAAAAGGGCTTTGGAAGCCATTTGATCCATCAATTCTCTGTTTAATCATGTGCTGCCTAGCTGACTGATCCCATGTGTCAAATTCAAACATATATATTGAGAAGAACATTTTGCATCACTTTGACTTCCTTCATGGAGCTTCGGTGAGAAGACCAGTGCTACTTGTGTCATATCGTATCCACTTCGAAGGCTATTGAAGATTCATCAAGAGGGCTGGCTTATAAATGAGTTCTTGTACAGCTCAGAAGAGCTAATATGGAGTCTTTCATTCCAGATTTCTCTTGGCACTCCTTGGTACTCCTGTGCCCATCAGTCAAGCCTTATGTGTGAAAGTGTTCTGTACCTTCAGCTCTGAGAGTCAGAGCCATCAAGCTACAGGGTTTGGTCATTAATGAGATCTTTTCAAATGTACTTTAAGGATTTTTAGGGTCTTGGTAACTCCTGGATTCTTCACACTACAATTTTCTCCTATGATCATTTTGTTATAGGCATATGATTATCTTCACACTCATCAAGTTTCTCATTTAATGAAAAGAAACCCAAAACCCACAGGTTGGGAATGCAATTCCTGATCAGTAATAGAAGTTTAATTCAAAGTCTCACACATGTTTCATATATATGTAAATATCATATTTACACTTTGAACTATTAAACAGGTCTGTTTTTCTTAGTGTTGTAAACAATTTCCTGCAATGGAACTACCAAGCCAAAAAAAAGAAACAAAACAAAAAAACCGAAACCAAAAACCCCAAAAAAACAAAACAAAACAAAAAAAAACCCAAAAAAGGGCAACTGAATTAGTCTCTGAATCATCCCAAGATTTTCATCTTGGGAATCAAATTTAGATTACTATAAATTCTCTAGAACATGTTTCATGTGAAGTATTCACTATCATAGTAAATACAAGGAAGCAGTTATTTCCAGTTAATTCTGCCTGTAAGCCTTGAGATGGTCAACTGAGATTTTTCATTTACCAAGAGTTCACAAATATCTTCTGATCCCCAGATCAGATATGTTTATGCATTTTCTTACCATGTTTCCTTTCCTTGGATAAAACTACCTTTGGAGCCCCAAAGCCAACTATAACAGCATAAGTTCACAATCTTCTCTTGATGACTAGAACATTATATCACCAAATACATCAGATACCTTCTGCAGTAGCAGAAGACTGGGAAATATGATTAAATTCCAGTTCTGACTATAAGACAAATAAATATTTTAAATCCTCATAAGTATGCTCCTGTACTTTATTATTTATCCATTCAGACTTGCTATTAAGCAAGTTTTTAACACCTTAATCTTCCAAAGTTAGGTATAAGCTAGCTCCAAAAATTCATTATCAAGAGAAACTATCGAATCCAGAGAGTTGCCTGTCTGTTCCCTGTTCAGATTTCAAACATGTCTCAGTCAAATACTTCCAGTACTGTATTATTTGCTGTGATTAATTTTGTTGAACCACACGGGCTTTTTTCTCTCTTTTACTTCAAGATCTTAAAGTGCTTCAAAATTTTCCTTAATTAATTTGAATTGAGCAAGCAAGGACCTATGTAACACACTGACTTTTTCCAAGGTGGGTATCTTCTATTTTCTTCTTACTTTAGATTTGCCTGTGGTTGATTCATCCACAGCTGAGTGAAATGGCAGTTAACAGGCAGAAATTATACCTTTTTTCTCCACATCTCTTTAAACCTCCCTGTCTGTATGCAGATCCAGACAATTGCATAGAGCTCCCTCAGTTCTGCTGAACATCTACATCATTCTGTCTGTTCCTTACTCTGGACCAAGTTCAAAAGATGTTCCTGAATAGTTCAGAAAAATGTTACTGACTGTCCTCTAAAAAAACCCCTTTTATTCAAACATGCAAAGGGTCAACTTTCCAGTGGGTCTGAAGCTCTTCTCAAAGAATTGATTCGGTGTTGAAGGATTACTGATGGTAGTTTCAAAGCAGGGAAATATGTCAGGCATATGTCGCATGATTATAAGCAGAAGAGAGCTTTGATGTGCCCCCAAAATCTAACCACTCCATTCCTGAGCATTACCCTGGACCAGTTCAGCAAAGAAACAGGTTTTCTCTCTTCTAAACCTTTAAAAAAATTCCTGCTGTCTCAGTCTCAGAAATAACTTTCTCCCGTTTCATATACTTCTCATGCCTGCCCAGATAACCAGTGTTCACTGGAAGCACCTTTAGTTCGATTTTAATTGTGGGTTTTCTTGGTTTTGTGGGGGTTTTGTTGCTGGTTTTTTTGCTTTGTTTCTTTTTTTTTTTCTCAGCAGAATCATTCTTATTTCTTCTGCAGAGCCTTGACTGGTTCCTTCCTTTCTTATTAGCTCTGACAGCCATGGCAATTGCATGTGCGTGCCTCAGCGACAGCTCCAGCACTCACTGCAGCTTGCCAAAGGATCTCTTATTTAAAATTACAACTGTTGGACAATTTCACATATGTACTTCAAAGGCACTTTGTTCTGACAATACACATCCCTCCAAAAGGTCCCGACCTTGCAAGTTGGATGATGTACTGCGTTCTTCCTGATGGAAAATATGATTGGTTTGCTTTTGAGAACATTGTTGCTGTTTTTATCTCTTTACTTTTCAAAATATGTAAATATTTTGGTATAACACAGAACGTTAATTTATGCAGAAGACAGGTTTCTGTAAGGCCATGTGCTTCTTACAAGATATTTCATATATTTGTCAAGATGAAAAACTTACAGAGATAGTATGGAAGTCAATTTTCTTTTTTTTTTTCCTTTTTTCCTTTTTTTTTTTTTTTGGTGCTGCTTCAAAATGAATCAACTATGACACCATATGCTGCAACAATTGCTGAGAATGACAAAAGTAATACACTTTCCCAAAATGCAACAAAAAAACCCCATTAAATTAAGGAAATTGTATTTCCCTTAAATCTTCCTGTATCTTCCTGGCTCGCTTAACATCTCGTTGTTTTATTTCTCTGTAGGCTCTTGCCAGCCCTTCTCTCACTGTGCCAGGCTTCTTTCTAGAGAAACATGAGCATCCTTTGGCCACTGTTGGAATAATTGGGATGTCCTCCAGTTTAAAGGTGGAAGAATCCTCCACCTCTGCCAGGACCTCCACTGTGCCAGCACATTCAGGGTGGATTGGCCTTGGGCTTTGACATTGCCCATCTAAGAGCATAAGAAATTTTACCTTGTGCTCACTGTGAGCCTAATAAAAACAAAGCCACAGTTAAAAAAATTGTTTTTTTTATATATCTATATATAGAGAAATATACTAAATACTACTATCAAGTGACAATTTTGCTCCTTTAAAAATGTGTATCACTTATCATATTGCAGCCTACAATTTATCTGCTTTCGATACAGAAGAGATATTTGCTCCTTGCTCTGTTCGCAGGGGTCAAGTTACTAGAATTGTCAAGAGAAATCCTCAGTCTGTTTGAAATTAACTGGATATGGATATCAGTTGGCTGAACAAAAGGGATGTCTGATTATGCTGTAAGTACTGAAGACACATTGCATATCTAGGAAGATTTTCTTCTCATTACATAACATGTTGCTTGGTTACCTCATCCAACTTGTCATCTGTGAGGAAACCCATTTCATTTAAAAACAAAAAAATCATAAGGCTAACTCCTCCAGGACTGAGATGAAACAATTTTTTTTACCCTTATTTCAAAGTTTCAGTTCAAAACTAAGTTGCTACGTTCACACCCCCGATATGAAAAAACATAATTGCACACACCGCTCTCAAAAAATTTTGTCATGCCCAATACTGGAGTGCTCTTCTGACTCCTGGTGTGACAAACATCAGTCCGTGTGTTCAAAAGTTGCCAGGACCTTGGCTAAGGCTTCATGCAAATCCCTTACAATCAATTCACCACCTTTCTGTAGGCACAGGTATTAAGTTAGAAGGTCAATTGATAGAGAAAAGGTTTGGCACAATCAAACGCTTTCCATGCGATGATCTTGGGAAACCAAATGATCTGGGGAAGCCTGCAATTTCTGTAATAGTTTGCAAGCCTTTGGAGACAACCTTGAGTCAGGCAGGTTTGACACTGGAAAGCAGATGGGCTTTCCCAAGCATTTCTCCTGTGGCTGTAGTAGACCTCATCCTTGGATGCGCTCTGCTCATGAGTGACATTATACCTCCATTTTCCCAGAGGCTGTGCAGAATTCAGCAAACTTCAGTTCTGGGGGGGAAGATGACATCATAATAACGGTAATAATAATAATAATGATAATAATGGAAATAACAATAATGATGATAATGATAATGATGGTAATGATTATGATGACGATGATAAAAATACAGAAAACCCCACACCACTAACAAAAAAACCTATCAACCAACCAACCAAAAAAAACAGCCAACCAACCAACCAACCAACCCTCTGTGAACTAAAACAAACCAACAACAAAAGAATCTCCCAAACCCCACGCAAAGAAAGAAGGGCTTTCCCCGGGAAGCCGGCAGCAGCTCCCTAGGGGCCCTGGCCGTGTTGCACCCCCTCTCCCCCTGCCCACCCGACCCCGCGGAGCCTCCCCGGCCGTCAGCCGGCAGCACCGTGCGCCCCCCGCCCGGCCTCGCTTCTCCGCGGTTCCGCCCATAGAGAAGCGGCAGCAGCCTCTCCCGCGGCGCATCCCGCTGCGGCGGAGCTGGTGCCAGTGCCGGTGCCGGTCCAGGCCGTGTCGGGTCGGGTCGGGGCGGCTCCGCGGCGCGCACGGCACCGCCCCCGGCGGGCAGACGGGCGCGGCGGCGTCACTCGGCGGCACCGCCCCCCGCTCCCGGCGGCCGCCCCCGCCCGCCGCCGCCGCCGCCGCGCACCCGCAGCAGCGCCCGCTCCGATCCGCTTCCCCTCCGCTCCGCTCCGCTCCGCTCGCTCGGCGAGCGGCAGAGGCAGCCCCGGCAGCCGCGCCCGCCCCGGCCCGGCCCGGCCCCGCGGCCCCCGCGCAGGTAAGGCGCGCCCGCCCGCCCAGGAGCAGCCGCGCTCCGCCGCGGTGGTGGCGGTGGTGGTGGTGGTGGCGGTGGCGGAGCGAGAGGCTGGTGGGTTTGCGTGCGGCGTTGTGGAGAGGTGGATGGCGAGGAGAGGAGATGGTGGAGCGGAGGTGTAAGTTAAAGGTTGGATGCGGTGATTTATTGCCCCTCGCCGAGGCGGGGGGAGGAGGGGAGAGGGGCGTCCGCGAGACTTGAGCGATAAAATCAATCCTGCTGCATGTTCTCCCTGGCGTGAGCTGCCGTGGTGAAACGCGAAGCCGGGGCAGCGGTGGGATATCGCAATATTATTGTTGTTCGGCGGCGGCGGTCTGAAAGGGACGAGGGGTTTGTGCGGGAAGTGCATTGATAATTTGGGACATTTTTCTATTGTGTGCCAGAAGAAAGAGGGCACCCGGCTTCTTCGATATGTGTTTGAAACTGTTCAGGTTCCTGCTGATGGTGTGCATTTTTGAAGGGGTAGAGATTATACCATAAGCATATTAAAATAAAGACATCTGCAGACTGGAAGGGGAGCAAAATCGATCATTCCAGCCGCTTAGGAAAGAATTTGATTCTAGAAATTACGTAGAAATGAAAGGAAAAGATTAATGATGCTGCTAAGTCTGCTTTTGAATTAGAGCGCTTCTCCCTTTGGCTGCAGCAAGGTTGTTTTTCAGATCCTTTTATTTCATCCGGTAATTTGTGAACTCTGGTCTTCCCCGCACCCAGAGACAATGCTCTGTATTTCATACAATAAGGATTCTGCCAAGGATTGTGCATGCCAACCGACCTGGCATTTATTAAGGATTTATTGACCTATGGGTGTCTCTCTCTCTCCTTTTCTAATTTGAAAAGGCTCAATCGGGGCACCTGTGACTAAATCATAATTTTTGAAGGATAAAAAATGGTTGTAAAGGGGTGGGAGAAGCATACGGATTCACTGGCGAGGCTCTGAATGCAATAGCTACATTTATATTGGTTTGTGTATATTTCTCGCTACATATGTGTGTATTCATGGATACATTGCTGGGAGGGATGCCTGGTACTTGAGAGCCATATGAGATAGATGGATACATAGATAGATATATGTTCATAAATTGTCCCCTTCTGAGAATGAAAGTGTCCCTCTGCTTTGGAAATGACTAGACAAGACTGTGCTGTTTATTGGCAGTGTGTGAATTATATCGGCAGTAATAAATAAGCAATTGTTTGCTGTATTTTTTTTTTCTTTCTCCTTTCGTTTACAGTCATTCCATCTCTCTGTCTTTTTGCATTTCCTTGGGTTTTTTTTCCTTCTCCTCTTTTTTTTTTCTTCTTTTCCCTTTCTCTTCCCCGCTCTTGCCGCCGCCGCTGCTGTGTGTGTGTGTGAGAGTGAGTGAGTGAGGGGGAAGGCAGGCGCTGCAGCCAGCGGCAGGCAGCGGGCAGGGATGCTCTCGAGGTGGGATCCCCGCGCGGCGGCTCTCCGCGGACACCTGTAGGGATCGCTCTGGCACTCACGGCGGCCGCGCACACACTCACACACTCACTCACACTCACACCGCGTCCTTGCCTGCCTCTCCCCACCCTCCCCACCCCTGCTAGACACCACGGGCTCCTGGCACCCTCCCGCTCCTGCGCCCCGTGCCCAGAGGCGCAAACCCGTTCCCTTCCTTCGCCCCGCTCCTCCCGCAGCCGCGGCTCCCGCCCCGCGCACCTTGCGCCCCCGCCCCGCGCTCCCCTCCCCGCCGCGCCTCCCGCATTCCCTCCCCACCCGCCGCTTCCCCCGAGGGACCAGCCCAGCCCCAGCTGCTCGGTAACCCCCGTGAACACACACACACACACAGACACACACCGCGCCCCTTCCCCGCGCATCCCGTCCCCACAAACCTCCCCCTTCCCCCGCTCATCCTCCCTCACACGCAGCCCCCTCCCTCCGTGACATTGTCCCCGGGCACGCACGCCGTGTGTCATCCGGCCAGCCAGCACCCGGCTCCCCGCACCCCGCATCCAGCCCAAATCCGCTCCATCCCCACCCCATTCCTTCCCCTCCGCCGCAGCGGAGCCCCGCGGCCGCCCCAGCTGCCCTGCCCGCCCCGGGCGCACTCTCGCGGGCTGCCGGCCGTGTGCGGCGCGCAGGGGACAGCGGGGGATGCTCCGGCTCGGGCTGGCAGCGGGCAGCGGGGATGCTCCGGCTCGGGCTGGCAGCGGGCAGCGGGGATGCTCCGGCTCGGGCTGGCAGCGGGCAGGGGCGCCGCCGCCCCGTCGGGCCGCGCAGGGCGGAGCTGTTCCGGGTGCTGAAGCGGGAGCGGCCGCTCGGCGCCGTGCCGCAAGCCAGCGGCGCCCCTGCCCGCGGCACCGCCGCGCCCGGGAAGGCCCTTTGGGGAGAGGGCTTGACGGGGCTCCCTCCTCGGGCCCGCCCGGGAGCTGCTCGAAAATCCTTAGCGGCGTTGCCAGAGGTGGCTGACTCTGCCGGGGGGCAGGAGGGGCGTGGGGGAAAACCGGGGGTCTGCCTGCTGCTGGTGGGCACGGCTGGTGTTTGCCCGTGAAGTTTGGGGGTTCTCCTCTCCTCCCTTTTGCCGCTCTTGCCCGCCTCACGTGTGACAAATAATAAAAATAATCGTGTTGACATTTAGAGGAATGAAATTAAATATAGAGGGAGTAGGAGGTGACTTAGCAGCTCTGAACGTGTCAGGTGCAGGCAGCTGAGGTGTGTGCCTGTTTTTAAAACGTTTCTCCCTAGCAGGGTCATCTCTGCCCCCTCTCCCCAGACACACAGGCACGCACACACACACACACACCCCAGCCCAGAAGAGGGCTTGGCAGCAGTTCTGGCCACGCTATTGTGCCTGCCTAAGTGCTGCTGGCGAAGAAATGCAAGGGAGGGGAAGGGGAAGCAGTGAGTGAGGGAGGTGTTGGAGATCCTCTCCTCCATCAGGAGAGGTCTGCTAATACACAGCTTCCAGAAAAGATACAGCAGCTTGGGGGAGAAAAACAGAGAGAGGAGCCTCTCTGCTGAAACGTTTTGGATGTGGAGACCACTTCAGAGGATGAGGGTGATCTATGATCTATACAATTTTGAAAATAGAGGAGTTGTTCTCTTAAATAAGGGCAGCTGAGTAAATATACATAAAATACTGCAACCCATTTCAGAGGGCTAACACCTGGGATTAGCTGATCTGCATTGTGAACAATGTCAACATCAGAGCTGGCTTGAATTGAATCCCTGCCA
Organism: Lichenostomus cassidix; assembly: GCF_008360975.1. Lineage (NCBI taxonomy): Eukaryota > Metazoa > Chordata > Aves > Passeriformes > Meliphagidae > Lichenostomus > Lichenostomus cassidix. The sequence goes on from NC_139483.1 coordinate 12,951,046, forward strand.
CAGCAGAAGATATCAGCCCCAAAAGAAACCAGGTGACAGAGAAAAAAAAAAAAAAAAAGTGGTTTGAAATGTTCAAAAAGCCTTCTAAGAAACCATTGCAATTCTTCCTCACCCCAGGGTAAATAAACCAGTAGGTGTGCCATGTATGGTGAAGCGTGTCAGTTCCTGCTGGGAGCTCAGGCCACTTTATCTTTTTGACCTGTACTGGAAACAACCAGAACTGGGCTTGGTAGCATTGTCTGCAAGAATAGGACCCTGTAGATTCACAGGTGATGGTGTTTTCACAAACAAATTACAATAAAATAAATTGCAGAGTAAACACCACCTTTTCTATTTAACATTGTTCTTGTAATAATAAGATGTAGTTCTGAAATATTTGAAAGTTTTGGAAAGGTAAGTAGTTTATGTATAGATTATACCATAAAAATGTAATCTAGTATAAATGTATATGTTAAGATTTGTGTTTAGCTCTGCAACCCATTTTTTGGGAACTCTAAAACTACAGCAGCATTTTCCCAATGTCCAACAGCAGTTGAAATGAAAAAAAAAATCACAAACATTCACTATTGATCAACTTTGTGATTTAACATGTTATTAGTTGTCATTTCTTATTATTCTGTTTCAATTCCTTGCAGATTAGAAACAAAAACAATAGAGGAAAATCACCCCCTGGATCTTAGCCTTGGCCTTTTTCAAGCAAAGAGAAGAGGAGCTGTCAGGCTTTGCATGTCAAGTGGCCACTCGGCTGTTTGACAGCTTCTGGGTTTCAACCCCATTGGGATTGAGGCAGCTCAAGCAACCACGAGCGATGAGTCCTGTCGTCTGCTGATGCTGCTCTAGCACCATGGCAGACAGGCTGTGATATGACAAGAGGATCCATCCTAGGGAGGCAGCGTTGGGATCAATAATTGGCTTCCTGGGAAACTACAGCTGGTGGAGAGGATGTAAAAAGAGGCGCGCATGTGCCAGGATATTGCTACAGCCTTGCCAAGCTGGTGGATCCACTTGGCGGAGAGTTTTGCCACTGATCTTGGGTTTTTTCCCGGTTTGGTAATGTTGGCTTTGGGGAAAATTTCTGCTGACTCACCCACCCCTGGACACCTTTTGCGGAGCGTGGCCGACCAGTGAAGAGATCCAACGGCGCCTTACCCCCACTGCGGGTCCCCTCCGGTGGCCCCTGGCACCATCTTGCGCCCAACCCCATCCCGTGGGGCAGCCGCAGCCCCCCGCCCCGGGGAGTCTCCCACAGTGACCCCCGCACCCGGGGCGGGGGTGAGCGTGCCCGAAGCTTCCAGCGCGGCCGGCGCCCGGCAAGATTTTACCCTGTCTGCCACCGGGGCCCCGGTGCCACCCCCCGCCAGCCCTGCCGCCCCGCTCGCCCGCCCCAGGCCGCGCAGGATGGGGGCGGTGCTGGTGCGGCGCGGGGGCTGCCTGCTGCTCTGGCTGGCCCTACTGCTGGGCTGCTGGGCTGAGCTGGGCAGCGGGCTGGAGTTCCCGGGCGCGGAGGGCCAGTGGACCCGCTTCCCCAAGTGGAACGCCTGCTGTGAGAGCGAAATGAGCTTCAACATGAAGACACGCAGCTCCAGCGGGCTGGTGCTCTACTTTGACGACGAGGGCTTCTGCGACTTCCTGGAGCTCATCCTCACCCAGGGCGGGAGGCTGCAGCTCAGCTTTTCCATCTTCTGCGCCGAGCCCGCCACGCTGCTCTCGGACACGGCGGTCAACGACAACCTCTGGCACGCCGTCGTCATCCGCCGCCACTTCAAGAACACGACGCTGATCATTGACCGATCCGAGGCCAAGTGGGTGGAGGTGAAGTCCAAACGGCGGGACATGACTGTCTTCAGCGGGCTCTTCCTAGGGGGACTCCCGCCAGAGCTGCGGTCGGCGACGCTAAAGCTGACGCTCTCCTCCGTCAAGGACCGGGAGCCCTTCAAGGGCTGGATAACGGATGTGCGGGTGAACTACACGCAGGCGTCGCCGCTGGAGAGCCAGGAGGTGCGGCTGGATGACGAGCAGAGCCGGCTGTGCGCCAGGGACGACGTCTGCCTCAACGGGGGCGTCTGCTCGGTGCTCAACGACCAGGCCGTGTGCGACTGCTCCCAAACGGGCTTCCGAGGGAAGGACTGCAGTGAAGGTAAGGGGCCATTCCAGCTCGCCCCATCGCCCCAATCCCCATCGCTCTGTGGAGGGGACGGGTCGGAGGCCAGGCCTGCATGAAGTTTCATCTGTATGAGTGGATCTTCCTCCCTCCCCTCCCTTTCCACCATGTCCCCGGCTCCCCTCTTCCCCACCTTCTCCTCCCTGTCTTCCACGTGTCTCTGTGGCCAACCATGGTGCCATCACTCTTCTGTTCTCTGCGAGGCTGGGCGAGAGGAGGAAGAGGATGTTATTTGAGCGTCTTCCGGAGGCGGGGTGGGATTTGGGGTTGTTCTGGGCGAAGGAAAGATGGGTGCTGGGTAGCAGGTGTCCCCTGGATGGCAGGGGGTGGCTGGCATCACGCTCGGTGGGAGCTGAGGGAGGGGATGTGCATGCTTATCACAAGCAGCTGGTGGTAATTAATTTGGGGAGCAGGGAAAGTGATGCTGGGAATAATTTAACTGGATTAAGTGCAAAGATGACCTGGGTCTGGTTTTGTAGGGTAGAGGAGACCCAGAGTCCACTTTGTATTTGATATTTGCCTCTGCTATGTCATTGAAATATAATCAGTGATTTATTTGTGAATTCCTTAAATTGTTGCCGGGGAGAAAGGGGATTAAAGAGGGGATTTTTTTTTACATGAATGTGAATGGTACTGCTTTGCAACATATTTAGCAATTCACCATGCCAGTTAGACAGGGAGAACACAAAAGGGCAAGGGGGAAGTACATGCTCCAAGACCACAAAATGACTGAATAGTTTTACCAAGGAAGAGGGAATTTAGAAAAGCAGCAGTTTCCTTAATCTCCTCTACAAATAAATCACTGGGTAAAATATGATTCATGTTCAGTGCCCATTGTTTTTGGCAAATGGAAAGAATGTGAACGTTTACTTTGCAGATGCATGCAGGACTCTTGTTTTTATTATTTTGTTAGTAAATGTACCATTGCTTGCAGCTCCTTAGGCACAGAAATTACATATGCTGTGTACCTAGAGCAGGACGTAAAGGTGTATAAATGAAATAAGAGCAAATGTATCAAGGGAAAATAGAATTATCATGTCAAAATCAGAGAGTAAAGACCTAAGTTTAAAATGTGAAAGGTAAATATAAATAAGATATTATCAAGGCCAAATTAAGATCTTCACTGAGTGGCTGCATGACATTTATGGCTGAATAATTTGCCTTTAGCATTTCTATCAGATTTCACTCATTATAAGGAAGAAAACATCATTTCTGACTGTGCTTTATTATGTAACACCTTCTGTCCTTAGTGTCAATACTCAAAACGCTACAGTCATTCTGCATCCTGTTTACTTTATCAGCTGTTTATCTCTCATCTGCCATTTGTGAAAAATTCAAACCTGTTAACACTTTAAAATAATTTTAATAGGAGCAAATTATAGTTTCAGAAGACTAGTCATTTGTACTTTCAATTGCACCCATTTCAATTGCACCCATTTCAATTGCACCCATTTCAATTGCACCCATTTCAATTGCACCCAGAAACTGTAAAATGAAATACCTTTTATATTAGGTAAATCATCTCAATGGGTTTGGTATGTGGGTGTCAATTTTTAATATATGATACTACATAATAGATAGGTGTATGTACAATATTGAATTGTCCTAGCACCTCTGAGTTAGGCCCTATTTTTAAAAAAAGAAAATTATGAGGTGCAGCAGCTTTGTTAAAGCAATAATGATAATTTAAATACTATTATACTTTCTATGCCTTTTACAATGAAACATACTTTATTAATTTGAAGTTATTTTGAACATATAATACTTGTTTGAAAAGGTCCTCATAATTACATGTAATATCATTCAGATAAATTCTTACTTTTACATAACAATAGGTTCAGTAGCTATTTTTAAGGAACATCTTTATGTTTAGATTGACTGTTAGTGAACTATGTATCTATGTTTATAGATCTTGAAAATAGTATGGAACTTTTAAGAAGGTGACACTCAAAATAATATTTAGAATGCCCTGAAATCAATTTAAATGCCAGTGGTTTTACAATTGACATCTGTTGGATCAAGATTCTCCTCACATGTCCCTTGACTACTAAGAAGCCTTATAAAATAATAGCAAGACTTAATAACTTTAGCATAAAGTATTCAGGTTCTGATTTCATTTGAAACAGGAGGCAACATTTCTCCTGACAGCAACAGAAATGGAACTACATTGTAGTTTATACCTGTTAATTGAGAAAAGGTAGCAACTGACATTTCCATCAGTCAGCTTTGATGAAGGGATTAGAAGTTACTCATATGTGCTAGCAAAGATATTGAGCCATTATAAATTATTTCATTTTCTAAGAAATAGAAAAGGCAGAAGGACAAGTAAAGCCTTTATATCTGCCAAGAAAGAAACCCTGGCTTCTGCTGTTTAGTTTCTTGTAGCCAACACAGACATTATGCTGTTGAACTTTGATCTTTTGTTCCCAGAATGTGTAAATTTCCCACAAACCTTAGAAAGACATTGCCATTGCTAGAGAATCATCTCAGGCTGCAGTCATCTGAAGAGGTCTTCTGACTAAGTTTTCACTTGTTTTGGTTTTTTTTTGGTTTTTTTTTTGGTGGGTTTTTTTTCCGTTTAAAAATGGTTTTAGTTGGGAAAAAACCCCAACTTTCCATTTCTAGCTGAAATTGTAGCCACGTGTCCTAGTTGATACCTTTTCTTTAAAGGCGAAAGATGGTATTTAAATTCTATTTTCCTTGTATTTTTTAATAGTTATGATTTTTTTTTTTTTGTCTTGGATTTGTTGTTCTATATCTCTGCAGTCTGGTAAAACAGTCTCCCACAGTGTAATGAGGAGTGTAGGAATCAACAACAGCAAAGAAAACCTTTTCAAAATTTTCAACCCTGACTTGCATGTTTAAGAATTTAGGAATAATAGATTTTAAATCAAAGTTTCAAGTCTTAAGCTGCCATTTCTAATACAAGTTCACTTATTTTCAGGAGAAAATTTGGTGGGTTTTTTTTTTCCCAGATTTTCATATTTGAAAAGCTTATTAATGATTACTGAAATTTTGTTTGGTTTTTTTTTTTCTTGTAGGAATGATGTTCAACCAAGTTTTGGGTTGAGTTTTTTTGTTTTTATTTGTTTTTAACCCATAGTAATATAAATTATTTCTAGCAGGCTTAACTGGTTTTATACCTGTCTAAATCAGGAGTAGCTTCATTTATGTTTTCTGAACTGCACCACTGTAAGAACAGTGCAAGCTAGGAAAGAACCATTTAGTCATGCCCCTTGTGCCAATAGAATCTTAATTCTCTTCAATTTGAGTTTTGGCATAAATCACAAAGAAAGGACTGGAATTTTGCTTAAGTGTCAAGGATGTGCAGTCCATAGCAAAGAAAAATATGATCCCTAGCAGTTCTCTGGTTGATAAGTCCATGAGTAAAAACAGTACAAGAGCCTTCTAAAACAGAAAATAAAATCTCTACTTTGTACTGAAGAAGGCAAGGGTATATTATTTCAGAACATAATAGTGACTCAGTAGAAGGAAAAATACACAAAATTATAATAAATTTTATTAAGAATAAGACTAGCATTGAAATGAACCCTGATTGCCATATCAATTTTCTGATAAGTTTTTGACATACACTGCAATCTTCTATTCAGTGAAAATTACGATATTTCCTGGAATAACCCAAATTGGTATGGCTTGATTCTATAATAGAGAGAGATTTTTATTTAAAAGACCAACTTTAAAGTCAGATTTTTAGTGAATTAATTCAAGGTCCTAGGAGGTAAGGAGAATACATGACTCCTATCAGTGAACCTCCATGTTCTTCTTGTAATTTTGATCCTTAAGTTAAAATTCAAAAGACAAAAAAATCCAAAAATCACAACTATTTTGGTATAAAATGAATAAAATAGTGATTTTCTGACTTTAGGCCAAAAAAAAAAACCAAAACTATGATATTCCTTTCATCCTTGTTTATATGAAAGTAACCTTGTCCAGTGTGCTGTCTGAGAAAATAGGCAGATAGCTCTAAAAGGGGTAGTAAAATACACATGATGCATTGAGTTGGGGGAAGTTTCTCACTGGTGCTAACTTCTTGTCACTCCATGCCCTTCTGCTTTTCTATATCTTTAACTGCTTGAAAAAGTCGCAGGCAGGATCATTTCTCTTTTTAAAATATAGCTTCCCTAGTTACCTTGATATTAGCATCTGTAGAGACAATTGGACTGTGAATTGAAACTATTCCTGCTTATAACGTCACATTTTAACTGTTCTACTGAGTTTCTGGTTTGTGAGAAAAATGAGGACTGTTCAGGCAGCTGTTCACTGTAAGAGATACTCTTCCTTGTCAGATATTCAGCAGTTGATGCCAGCTATGGTTTGAACTGTGAAAGTGATTTTTGAGGAAGTGAGTTCCAGATGTCTCAGCCTAGCCAGCATTTAGATTTGTTTGTTTGGGTTCTGAATATATTACAGCAGTCTTTGTTGTATTTCCTTCTGCATGGTAACTTTTAAAAGAGTCATCCAATATTTATATCTCCTTGAAATTTTTGATGTTTTAATCCATTTTATTGTCTTTATGCATTGAATGAGACATTTGAACTTCTTTTGGCAATTATTATCTATTGCAAGTTGTGTGTTTGAGTGAGATGCTGTGGAACTCCTTGCCTATAACCAGTCTTAACAGAGTAGTCATCATGATCTTTATCCCTCTTGAATCCTAGCTAAATATACTTTGGACTAGTAAATACTGTGGACAAAACTTGCCTTTTTGATTTACACTTCAGGATCTTTATCTACTTGATCTGTATTTCTACTGCATGCTGAATTTCTTGTCAGTGCCAATGGCCACTGGGGTGATGTTGATTTAGAAGGAGGGCTAGAAATGCACCAGAGGTTGTACTGAGGTTCGGTTGTATTTACAAATTATGCCATTAACTTAGCAGTAAATATTTCATTTTATTTAATATTTTTAAGTGGTGACTTTGTTGTCAGAGTAGAATCTTGAGAGCAGATAGTCAAGTCATCAAGAAGTCTTTCAGAACTGTGTTAAATCTATGTCCTTTGCATTTAGTCATATGAAAACACAATCCTTATGTCAGTTTAAGCAAAATTTTGCATCATTTTCCTAGTGAAATTTGATATATTATTTTGTTTGGCAGGATTCAGCTTTATGGGATATTGATTTCAGTATCTGCCTCATGTAAAATCACAGGAATTTAAGTACTGTGTCACTCGTAATTAGTAGTTGGCAGTCTATTTTATATTATCTTCTAAGGACGTTTCTTGTTGAGTATTGCTAATCCTTTCAAAATGCTGATATTGAAATACTTCCGAAGGACCACTTACATTTGTAGCCTACATCTTGGTACTCCAGGTAAATAATATTTTAAATAGTGAGATTGTTGTTTCCCTTTGTGCCTAGTTGAGGTGCCTGGCTCCTTGTTAATTTTAAGTCTATATTGTGAATTATAGACAGCTATTATGCTAGAAGAATTTCTATCTAGCACCATAGGACCTTGTGTCAGATTCATCATACTCATTCTGAATTTCAAAATAATATAGATTAAAATTGTCTGTTTTAATGTAATTGCACTTCAAAGCTTGCAGGCATTTTGGACCAAATGTACTTGATCTTTTGTCTCAGCTGAAGGCTGGCTCCTCGGGAGACTTTTAACAGTAGATGCTAGCCAAGGATTTGTGGGATTTTATTCCATCATCATTACTGACCTGATGGATAGGAATGGGGGAACAGGCTGGCAATTCAAACCAGTTCCTGATAGAAATAGCTTTATGTAGAGGTTAACATTAACAGACGCAGCTTGGAGGGTTCATGCTTCTTTCAATAAACATATTAAAATCGGTTGGTAATTTAAAACAAAGAGCTTTATTTGTCTCTCTTTGTGAATTTGATATGAAGGTTTATCTTCCAGAAAGCTTGGTGTTCCTTCCAGAAAACATGAACATACCAGTTTCTGGAAAAATGCTCTGTCTGCTTTGTTGTGCTGTAGTTGGAAATTGTGTACCTTCATAAACACATGATTTTACAGAATAGTGAAAGTCATTCTGAGGTGTTGCCTACCTGTGTGTACCTGAGGAGTAAACTGCAAAGACTAAATATACTCCGTTCAGGGAATGGATGGGTAGAGTGTAACAGATGTACCTTTAATTGTGTTGCTCAATATAGAATTGACTGGCAAAGTCAGGGTAGATAATACTTTGATTCCTTTATTTAGTTCTACACTGAGCTGGGATCATAATTTAATCTTTTACAAAAGATGTGCACTTTCTTGAATGACACTTTCTCCCTCTGTGCTTTGGTGATGGTATCTGAGTGTACCACAAGCACTTTACCAGCCTGGATTATATTGTCATGTATGCAGAACTCAATTTTTCAGCTCAGGTGCTCTTCTGCCAAGCTGAAAAGTAGTTGTATGTGGTGAGTTCATGTAAATGTGCAGCCATTCACTCAGATCCTGGAGCAGAATCAGTAGGATCAATGAGTGCTTCAATGCACAAAATACTTGCAGTAACTAACAGAGTAATGAAGTAGGAAAACACACATGGTTTAGATATAACATTGCTTTCTCAGTGACCCAACCAGTTCACACTTTCTCCAGTTTGTTTCTTCCATATGTAAAGTTAAACTACTCCATACAAGAGTTTTTGGTAGGATTTTTTTCCTGGTCATCAGGTATTTGAAGCATCAGAATTTCTATTAGGGATCTAGTAGGGGAAGTCATGACTTAAAGCTCCCTTTACTGTCGTGCAACCCTTTAGCCTACAGAACAGGTAATAGTTAGTTGGCTTTGAAGCTGCAGGTATTCCTACTGCCTATCCATAGCTGAGTGTTCGGAATAGTGTGTTTTTTCTTTTTCGTCTGCCACTGTCTGCCATTGTTCTGACTAGACACTGGAAATGATGTAGCTTGTCACCTGCTAGCCACTTCTCCTTTGACAATTCAGTTCTTCTCACAGTCCCAACAGTTCTCGTCCTTTGCAACGTTGCACCTGTATAAGTCTTCCTTATTACTGTAAAAGGATCTAGGATTTAATGTCTGAGGACAGTGAAGAACTCTTGCTCCTAGTCAATGATCATATACTTTTTTAGTTTCACTCTCCCATTTTCAATGAAAAATCTGGGGGTGAAAGTGAGAGGTGGCTTCAGTCATGCTTAATTTGAGCTTGTCAAGAAATGAGGCAGATGTAGCTGAAACCTCTCTGTAAGAACAGGATCCCATTATGAGATTTTAGAGTTCTTCAGTTCTGTGGAGGGGATTATGAACATAGAATTGCTTAGCTATGTTCTATTAAGCAGCAGATTTGGCACCTTTTAGATATCTGAAAAAAACATGTTCTGTTTTCATTTTCCACTGGAGTCAATTTGAAGTCCCATTGACTCAAGTTTAGAATTAGGGCAAACCTAATAACCTGCTGATTCTGAACTTATAATTCAAGTAGGAATATGAAAACAGAGAGAACTAGGGCAAATTAAATAACCTGCTGATTCTGCCTGTAGTATTCATCTGGGAATGTCTATAGAGAAAATACTTTTCATAAATTCTGATATTTATTACCACGATCATCATCACTATAATTATTCATTAATTTAATATGTGCCTTATGACCCATGCTGGAAGAGTGAAGTTACATGACTAATTTTGTCTTACATGTAAGACTCTCTGTAATTTGAGGGAAAACCTGGTTTCCCAAACAAATGGACAATGCACTCACTGGAGTCAAATTTGCAGTTGCTGCCACTACAGATTGTGAAAAGGTGGATTTTGCCTATGGAAGTGTTCCATCCTAACAATGCTACACAGGTGTGCAAGTCACAGATTCCTTTCAGACTGTGACACTTTGCACAAGGTCTTGAGAACGTTTGACTTTTTGGGGATTTTGTTTAGAGAAAGGGCTTTGTCTTGCTGAAAGGGAGAGAAACTTGATTGATTCTCCCCATAGTGCTGTCTTTTTGTAATTAAGTGAATGTGTACAGCCGTTAACGAGGTCACTGACATTACACTGTGCAACTGGAGATGTATGTCACAGTTCCAAAGTTTCTGAATTACATCTTAATTTCCTGTACAGGATGACCTTCATGTTGATCTTCTTTCTCTTTTGTGCTTTTTAGCTTTAACAAAAGACATTTAAAATGACACTTCTGTCAAAGGAGGTATTTCCATTAAGAAAAGATTCCTTGAGAAAGATTGCATGTATGTGATATAAATTATATGTACTTTCTTTTGAAGTAGTGTATAGAAAATCACAGAATTATTGAGTAGAAATGGAGTGAAGATCTGTATCTCAATACTGTCATTTTCTTTAGAAATGACATTATCTGGATTCTTCTTTGTTGCCAAAGGTGACAACAGGAATCTATACACACATACCAGCATTGGTACAATGGGTGTCTAGGGCACAGCCACAATGAAGAGCTTTAGAATGAGTTACAGTCTTGTGATGTAAAGATTACATTCATTGTTAATAAAAATGGGGGAATAGGGCCCTAAAGCTAGGAAAAAGTGCTCTTCCACCTTTAAAGATGTTATCTTTCCTGATTCTGAATCATGCAGGGGTGATAAAAGTGATAATAAAAAAGTTTGGATTCCTCTGGTGGTTGCACAGTGACAGGCTTACATTTTACATTTGTAAAATTGTTTGCACATTTTACATTTGTAAAATCAGACTGTTAATTCAGAAGGTCCAGGGACAGGTGTCAGAGACACAGATGAGACACTACATATCTTTCCCAGATTGCAGGCAATACTGGGTTTAAAAACAATGTTTTTGAGGTGAGCATCTGTACTGTGAAGCTGGTGCTTCACATGACATCCTCCCTTAGGATAGCAGCGGAATTTCTTCAGGAAGTTTCCAGGAATGTTGCTTCTGACAGAGTGACTGCTAGTTTTGTGCAGGTTGGATTTGCATTTTTTCCCATTTTTCCTCATCAGAAGAAAGAGATGAAAATGAAATTTGTAAACCCATGGCTGTAAGTCACTTAATTCTTAAGACTATTGTGGTGTGATACAGGAAAGAATTGTAAACAGAATTTTTAAGAACAGATAAGTGCCCTCCTGCCACATCCTTCTCAGATGAATGTTGCTCAACTTCTCAGGAGCTGATTCTCTGTGAAGTTTTTTTTGTTCTGTGATGCTGCAGAAAAATAAGTTCTGTGATATCATCACATTGCAAAGAGCATGGGAGGAGTTTTTTTAGAACCTATAGTTTTTCAGAGATAAATTGAGGACTGCCATTCAACATTAACAAAAGATTTGTCTGGTTGAATTTACCATTTACTGAAGAATTCTGAATGTAGATTTCAGATTCTTACATAAAACAGTCCTGACTTAAGTGTTATGAGAAAAACATCAGCATTTCCCACTAGTTCACCAGAAGAAAATATATTCAAATCACATTTTCTTTGTTGGCCCAAAGCTCCACTACTTTTCTACGAACAATATATCTGTTGTGGCAGTTTCCAGGAATTTCTTTGGGGTTTTTTGTCACTGTTCTTGGTCCAAAGTACTCGAAGGAGCAGCTAGAATTGAAGTTAGCCTTGAACTTGTTCTTTTTTTCTCTCTGCAACAGTTAAACAACAGAGTCTGGAATTTGAGGAAATTCTGCAGTAATAATAAGCAGTACAGCACAGGTTTTATTTTTGTTTTCCATATTACAAATTTTGAAACTCAAAATGTAAACAAATAGTGCATCAGGTTTGAAGTTCTGAGGGAAATATTTTCACACTCTTATTCAAGCTTTTGTAACAAAAAAATTCCTATGACAGAAAAAGGTTCAAGTGATAGAAGTTTTGACCTGCTGTCCTCGCAAATCCATTGACAATCACATTCATGTTGACATCCAGAGGTTTTACCTATTCTCTTAGCATTGGCTGGATCCCATTCTTCTTTTTTAAGTATCATTTGGGTCTTTAAATAAGCAGAGTCTTTCTGGCACATTATAAATACCTACATCATTCAAGTTTGCTATTCAGTCACATATTACCCATTGTGATACCGTGAGTCATGCTGGTGGATTTTGTAAATCTTAAACCATGAAAGCATCCACAGTGATGCAAGGGAATAAAATTTCCTTCCAATTTCTCCCCTATTAAAAAAAAAAAAAAAAGAGAGAGAGAAAAAAGAAAAAAATACAAACAGAAACAGCCATTGCAGTCTAAGGTAATGGCACTACAGGAATTCAGAAGCAAAGCTGCCTTCAGTGAGTGGTGCCTTTCATCTTTCTTCTTTCTGGTGTTTAAGCATGGAATTTGTCTCTCCATTTTATTCTCATTTGCATTAAAAATAACAAAACCCAGTCAGTGATGCTATATCTATTGTGATAGAGGTACATTAAATTCAAGAGCATGCCTCTAAGAGCTTCGTAATATTTAGTTATTTTGATGTTATGCTTTAATTTGGGCTCACTGCTGCTTGCATAGCCTAAATATATAAGGTGATAACAGGTTTTGATGTAACTCAGCTTTGTTCTTCCTTAGCTTCCTCATAAGAAATCTGAAAAATACTACATGAATATGTCTTGGAAACTTGTCCTTGCCCAGTCTGAGCTCTCAGTGACTTAAACAAAGCTTTCAGTCATTAGAGAATGCTGAAAGAGATACTAAGGAAGTTGATTACCCAAAGGAACTGGAAGAGAAAAATGTTCTTAGAAATCATATATGTTGTTCTGTACAATATTTCTAAAATATTTTGTAGATTTGTCACATTCAGTAGTAGCTCTGTCAATTGATGTATTAGAATAATTTGTTGCAGTACTCCTTTCTTGTCTGTGTAAAATAGGATCTATATCTCTTGAAGCTGATAAGTTAAGCCATTGTAAAATAAGAGTAAAGTCAAAATCAGGTCCTCTGTTTCAGGGAAAACAAAAGTAAACTTTCAACTGTATCATATTAAAACACCTCAAAATGTCAGGAAATATCCAGGCTTAATCTTGCCCACTGCTATGTAATGCTACTTTGCAATCTTTACAGAAGTTCTTTTTGACATTCAGATGTATGGAAACATTTTGCCAGCACAAAAATGACTGGTGGGAAGCTTTGCCTGCTTGTCTCCCACACCTGTGGGCAGCAAAAATTACTTTTTCCACTCTTCAGTTTCTCTCTTTTGTAGAAGCATGGTAAGAATTTGCAATGCCATTTTCCCTTACAAAATTATGAATTAACGGCTAAAATCAATTCATATTTTAACCCCATTCTGACCCTCATTGATCAGATGACCTATCCTGTATTAAAATACTTGCTCTTTGACAATACACTGTCAAGTATTTTTGTCATCTACATGTTTGAATCAATCTTTCCACTCCTTTGGTCACTCTTAGACACTCATTTAGTGCACAGGACTTTAAAGCACAGCTCAGTATGGCCAGTCTGCATCTTCTCCAATCAGCCTAAGTCCCCAGTGTCAGTCTAACATGTATGAACACACTGCACTCAAAATTTATGCTCTGAGAATATTATAAAATAAAGCACTCAGAAGCTATGAACTGTCAGGACAAAAATCTACTGTGCACTTTTAATTTCATCTCTCTCTGGGTATCCATTATGAAATAGTCTTTAATTATGCGATTATATACCACTTTATCCTTGAGCTTTCTGCCTCATTCAGTGCATAGTCTGTCTAGTAAGTTCTTCAATATTTTGTTTTCTCCTTGCTGTTCCTTTTTGGCCCTGAGCCTTATTTATTGTCCGTATTCAAATAATTTCTCGGAAGAGAAATCAGTACTATTTTGTGGGCTTTTCTAAGGTTTTCATAAAACACCTGAGCTGCTATGCAAATATTAAAAATTGCTCAGTGTCCATGTAAAATGCCAGATGCTATTATCATTCATAGAGGAGAACTGAGGTAAGAGAGACTGCAGGTAAAAACATTGCCTGAATGCCCATCTGAAGTTTTCTGAGTACTTCAGGTATAACACCACATGCTCTAAGCATCCACTAACACTTAAAAAAATCCATATATTTTGTTATTCATCCTGATACTCTCTCCAAACATGCAAATATTCTCAACGGTATTAGGAATGACCACCCAGAAAAGGCCTGTCTTTAAAAACCTGACCAAAATCACGTTGGGTTTTTAGGAGCAGAGGGGATGGAATATATTTCTTCATTCAGCTCTCTGTGTTCTGAGGTACACCCCACTCCTTTTCAGCGAGGGCAGAGGCACTGCTCGTTGGCACAGCAGCTCTCTGTGGTACTCAGTCATTACTTCTGGCTAAGAATAGTCCTCCTCTGTGTACAGATCAAGTGAGGGAAGCTCTGGAGAGAATTGCATTAAACTGTGTAATTAAGGGCTATATCTTACCCTATATGAATAAAGTCGATGGATCTCAGTTACGTAAGAAGCCTTATGTCTCAGAGCTGCTATTTTTGACTTTGCAACCTAAAGAACATTCTTTTAAGAGAGTAAAATAGACAGTGTGTATAGTTTTTTTCTTTTTTTTTTTTTTTTAATTTTTAAGACTCATCTCCCACACAGACATCTCAGCCCCAGCCATTGTGTTCTCTGCACTTGAATGAGGAAGCTGCCTTTCTGCAGGGCCCACTCCAGCAGGGAATTTGCTGAGGAGCTGACACTTTTCACTGCTCCAAAACTGAGTAGCTGGACCTAGCACAGGTTATGGAGTTTTAAATGGCAGGGAAGACCTGCTGAGGCTGAAGTTGAAGGTCTTCCAGGAGTTTACTGGTAAAATCCAAGATGACTCCACTGATGCTGCACAAACACATTTTTGGGAAAATTTGCAACTTGAACAAATTTTGCTTGCAACTTGAACAAATTCAAGGGGTTGGCAAAAGGCTTGAATCCAAAAGTCAAGTTACTCCTGCCCAAGTGGTTTTTATATTTCTGCTTCAAAATAAGACTGAAGTCAAAAGGAATCAGAATGGAAATGAAACTTACTCAGAGTTCCCTTGGGGATATACTACTGCTAACATAAATGTCAGGTTTTCACTTGAGATGGTTTTTTTGTGACTAAATGAAATACATTTTTTTAAGACTGAAAAAAGAATCCCTTATTATACTGGGTCACTCTATTTTCATTAATTACTGTAATCAACGTTCTTCTGTAGAGAGTGTGTCTTTCAAAAAGAGAATTAAAAAGCCCACATAAAAGTCTTACACAAAATTGATTCAGAACCATTTTTTTCCAAGGAAATGGGTTCTTCAAAGTAAGATGTAGACAAAGTTTTTGCATGTCTGCCTATCAGTGTTGCCATTAAAAAAATTGCCTAAAAATATTTCTTAAGCTCACCCTGTAAAAGTTTTATATAAGGAATAGTATTGCCACAATAAAATATTCTGTACACAAGAGCCAAAAATGCAGTATTAGTCTTTGATGTGACCAGACAGTATTTTTAAGACACTTCTGTCTTTATGAGAACCACATTTATTAATGTTCCAGGACCTTTGAACACACCTTTAGTATTTTTCCTCCTTATTTAGAGATTGTTACTTTCTCTACTTGCAGAACTAGTTGCTCTTTCTTTCCCTGTGTGTTAAAAAAAATATGAAGATTAGAAATATTTATTTTCCCTTTTTCTGTCCGTGATTTATCTTGTATCCACTATGTAACACAATGTAGTATTTGCCTGGAAAGAATACAAATAAGAAGCTTTTAGGACAGGAGGTGAAGACAGAATAAAGTCACAGTCAAATTCCCAATAAATTTCTTTCTTATCACTTAATTCACAGATGGTCCCACTGTATTTGGTTGGATTATTTGTATGAATAATTTTATCCCCTTGATCCCCAGTATAATTTAATGTATGTACTATTGTGCTGCAGATAACCACACTTATTTTAATAATACAATATGGCTGTTTACAAGCATATGATTATCTTATATGTTACCTCATGGTATTTAATCATCCAGTGACATTTGCAGTAACATTAGATGTTATTACTCTTGCTTATTTAAATGGTACTATGTTCACCAGAATTAATAGAAAAGTTTTTGAGATAAAAAAGTTCAATAGTCAAAAAAGAATTTAAAATTGTAGTTTAAGCATAATCAGACACGAGCTAAACTGCAGAATCATAGACAACCAATTAAAGTATTTATAGTTTTAGAGACAACTATTCATGTTTTTACATATTATAAATGTCTTGCCTAGTGTGTAATCTAATTAGATCCATCTTTAGAAATGCCTTTTTTAATGAATAATAATGACCTTAAGCCCAGATGCCTGTCTGCATATAAATTCTCTTCAAGCCTAATGTATGTGTCATTTACCACCTTTTTGTTACATTTTCTATAAAAGAATTGCAGTCCTATTTCTTTCTTTAGGAAAGCTTAAATTCTGCAGCAAAATAGTACCAGTCAGAAATCTGAGTCCTATGTAGCATCCCTAAAGGCTGTTTTTCGCTAAGCAGTGAAGGCAGTATAATCTAATACACTCTGATTTTACTGTCATTTAAAATATGTCCCCAGCTCAGCAGTACTGCTCTGCAAATTTTTTTTTTCCTTTTGGAACATAGAAAATATATACACAGAGTGAAGGAAAAGTTTAGTAGACTAATGGGACGATAGGATATCAATGAAAATGTATTGACACTCCATCATCATTAAATCTACTACCTACACTTCTCAGACTTCTGTGGTTATTTACAACATTCATGCACTTCATAACTGGCTAAATGCTCTGCTCAATTTAATAAATTTATAGAAAGGAAATTGTCCTAAATGTAACTTGACAAAGACTCCTAAATTAAAATAAATAAATTGAAAATTAAAGAATTGAAGGCAATACTTTCTGTTATTAACCACAGGCATATCTGTTAATGTGCCATCTCTGCGATTTATAACAGTAAGATTAAAAATTAGAATTTTTTGCCCCCTCAACTACAGGAAAAGTGGGCATGTGAATCATGCTTACATCTCTTTGAATTTCTGTCTATATAGCTGTGACTGATTCCTGCCAGCATTATTTATTATTGATGTTCTGGCCAGAACAAAAATTATTTAAGGAATTCGTTAGAAATATTAGGAAAGCTTTCAGTGATTTGGAAAATACTTTCTCTCTTTTAAAGAAGTTTTCAAAGTATGTAAGGTAAAATACATCACTCAATAAGCCTGGTAGGCTCATTGTACTGTATCTTAAAAATCATGAAGTTTTCCAGCTGAGAGTGGGAACTGGACCTCCATTTTCTGCGATTCAGTAGCATCACTTTTAAATCAAATCTTGGAAAACCTCTTGGTAACGAAATTTTTGTAGCTGTCAAAAATATTTGTGAGAGTTGCTTGCCTTTTACCTGCATTCAAAAGAGGTTCATGTATTTATTAATTTAAGTTTTTCAGCTAAATATCAATATGACTTGGTGTTTTCTTTGACTTAATGCAAAAGATAGCCTGGGAAACTGTTGACAAAATAAAACACAATGCTGTTGAAGCAAACCTTTGGTAACCAAATAAATTATATCAGGAAAAGAATGTAACAAAAATTTCTGAAACTGTATGAGATATAGCAGTATATCAAGTTTCAGCAAATTAATGGTCACTGGCTGTGTTCTGCACTGCCTGTCTCTAAGAGAGAGCAAAAAGCTCACCACAAGTCTCATCCTGCAATTCTTACTGTGTTTTTTGTCTTGATAAGAGCTGTGTGATACTTAATGTACAACCAGCTGCAAGTTCTCCTCTGACATGTTGGGTTCCTTCAGAAAATCATTTTAATTGTGATAGTGACCTTTGCTTCTAGGGTTTGCAGTTGGGCTTTGTTTTTGCAGAATTGGCTACAGCTGAGAAAAACTTCTTGTGAAACAACCCTTTTTAGCTTTGGACCCAGATATTATTTCTTCTTTAGAAACTGGATCCTTTATAAATGATTACATCAAATGAAGGGTAGACATCTGGAAGCATAAAATGGAAAAAAAAAAGAAGAGATGAAGAACTGAGAAGTAATTAAGTACTGGAAATGGGATTTGGAATTGCTATTTTATTTTCACTATTCTATTACACGTTCTTTATATATCTCAAGTATTTAATCTTCCTCACAGTTTTTCATCCCTAAAATAAGGTTAATAATATTCACTGTGTCCTCTAGCATTCCCTGTCTTTTTTGTTTAGTGATATCTCAGATTTAAGAAAAAAATTTGTAATATTTCTATCAATATTTACTGCAAGAGAAGTGGACCCTACTTATGGTTTTAGATGTGACATATTATATACAGTATTGAGCTGCGGTTGAGATACAAACATTGGAGCAAAAATTATGAATAAATTACTGTAATGCAGGGTACTCCAGATTGCTTTAGGGGCAACTAATTTCCTGATTTATTCATACATATTCTTTGTAAACAAATGTTCTTCTTTGGAATAACCATTTTGGGCCTGGTTTGTGGCTTATTTCTCATAGCATGACATGGCAAGAGGATCTATTGAGTAAAAACTGTTTATTTATAAAGGGGTCCTTAAAAAATGTACCTTCAAAAGATTTCTTATTTTATCTACTTTGCAAGTGAAAGCAAAGATTCTTTTTGAAAATTAATTGAAAACCTCTAAAATACACATAAAATTGTATTTTACTGGGATAAATGTCAGCAGATAAGAATTTTCTCAGATGTGCTGCACTCTAATGGTACTTGCTGATGGTGTTGTATGAAGGATTTTAGAGCTTTCCAGCAGAAAGCTTTTACAAAATGTCACAGAATGTAAAGCTTTGTAGTGGTAAAAAGGTGTAAGGAAGAAACACTGATTTTCCTTAAAACCTGGTTAGGTAAAGGCTATTCTGAACAATACAGACTGATTAGTTAGTAAAGAGAAAAAAAAAGCACTTTTGTAAGCTTCCAGATTTTGGTTCTTCTGCTACTAAGAATTTGCCTACAAGCAGAAGATGAATTCGTTCGTCTGTATTTGAATTCAAATGAAGATCTGATTTTCATCAATGTAACAGTGGAATGATTCTCCCCAGGCAATCTTTGAAAGCAAGGGAATATTCTTTCTGATTTCAGAAATATTTCGATGAAGGAGTTTGGTTGTACCTCAGACTGCTTTAGCTCTCTTTCATGGAATTTAGATATAGAGTTTTTAATGAAAAATATATCCAAATGTGTTGCCTTTGCTAACAATTTCTAAAGCAGGCTATGCAGAAATAATTCCAATCTGATCTTTCTAAGATGAAATAATGTTATGAAGGTTTCAAGGATATGTAGCATAAATAACTTTAGCTATAACATTTGATGTCATGGAGGTCTCATGAGGTTATCTTGAGATAGCAGTTGGACAGTAGATTAACAAGTAACTCACTTGTTTTTTATGCACAATTAATAGTTGTTTTTAAAAGGGTGGCTAGGCTGTCTAAATGACCATGTGAAATTGTTTAAATGGGACTGAACAGACAGTCCAACTCCACATTGTTTGCCATTTGGATAAAATAACCAGAGAGTGTACGACACCTGTGGCATAGAAGATGATCACCTCCCGAGCATTGCAAAATGTACAGGAAAAAAACCCAACAAACAAACCAGAACTGGTTAAACATATGCAAAAGGGACTCCTAGATTGCATTCCAACTCCTGTGCTGTTACATATCACCAGGTGCTAGATGGCCATGCACAGCCCCTGATGTGCCAGCTCCTCTCCACGGGTACATCTGCAGGAGACATTCAGCTGATCTGAACAGCCAAGCCAGGCTCAGGAATGGCATCACCAGAAAAGGGTGGGAAGCAGAAGCTCTGTCTAATGCCACAGACAGAATCCCAGAATGAGCAATCCACAGTGCTGACCCAATGTTCTCAATTTCAGTTTGATTTTAAATAGAATGACAAGGGGGTTGGAGAAAGCAAAGCACTCTGGCTAAATGAAATGTCAGCAAGTCTGTGATTGCAGGAGGGAGCATGAAGAATTCACTCCCTGAAATCTGTGAGCAAGTGTACTGAACATGAAAACTCCTAATCAAAGGAGAAGTAAAGTATTATCTATGTCTTACATGTTTAATCATTAGGAATATGAAAAGAAAAACAATAATAAAAGAACCAGTCACTCTGTACAGTTGGACAGATTTCTGGGCTTTGAAATAATATGTTGTTGAGTAGAATAACATTGATATGTTTATTTTGTCTTCAAAATCTTTTTAGTCTGATATTTTGATTTCACTAAGTAGTGAGGAAATATAGTGTGTAACTTTGAAGACCATAGTACTGCTCTGTTTCCTTCTCAGGAAAAAATGAGTCTTTGTTATAACTTACAGATGTACTCAAACATTTTTTTTAATGGAAGTAGCCATAACCATAACAAGATTTTATGCATTTTTTGAGGCATAGTGTGTACTTAGTCACCTCTCATGATGTCTGTAGGAATTTGCTGACAAACTTATGAGTGCATCCCATTTCTTTCTCTTTCCTTGTCATAGCTGTGGATGCTGCCACTATAGCATTGCTGGAGGTAGAATACATATTTTGTGGAATAGTTTATGCTGTATCTGATACACCATTCCTAGATTAAAAAAAAATAAAGTACTCTTTGAAACATCTACTAATTTCTGGCAAAATGATACATTCCTGAAATCTGAATAATGTATTTTTTAAATTGCTGGTAAGATTTGCATTTGACAAAAACCTGTTGCTGCTTCTGATCAGCTGTTTTCACTGATGGTTTTGGACAAGAAATTACATGTACAGTTTCCTTAGTATAAAATATATATTTCTTTTGGGGCAAACATATGAAAGTAGCTTTTCCTCTCTATTTAATCTATTCTGCAAGGGACACTGTAGTGCAGTTCTATTCAGCAAATGATGACATAGCACTTTTTTATTTGGGGGGACAGGGAAAGAAATGCATTTTCATCCTACTGAAATTGCTTACTTGCATAGAAAATGCTTGAAGTCTGGAAGAATGTATCAAGTTTTTTCTGTGCCCTTTTCATAAATCAGTTTTTAGCAGACACTATTTGTTAACTGAAATTTGGAGATATTTAGGTAAAACATGGTAGTGAGAGAGACAAGATTGTCTGTTTATTTAGGATTTCCTTGTGCCTCCTTTAAAAAACCCTCAAAATGTACATAGATTTCAAGCTGTAAAAAAGAGAGTTGCATGGTCATTAGATTTGGGACTTGGAATTCTGATTTAGAGATTTTTTTATCCTTCTTTAAGGATAATACCAAATTGTCAAGTAGTGTTTAAATCACGTGTCAGCAATGAATGACATAAATTTCTGATTGGTTTTTCTTGACAAAAACTCTGTCCTCTACTCAGATCCACTGAGCTATAAATTGCACAATGCAATTTCATTCAAGAACCAACCAGAGAGAGAATAAAATCCTAAAGGTTTTATACTTACCCATTAATTGATAATAATGTGCTATCTTTCAGATAAATCAGCCATGTGGTTTTTAAATTTGGGGACTGTATTTGATTTTTAAAATTCAGTCTTCTTTAAATGTCAGTGGATGTGAGTGTCATACCCAATTTCTGCCTGGAACTACTTTCTCTAATAAAAATACTACCAGACTAGGGTTTATTTCCTCTAATCCCTATGCAAAGATGTTGAGGAGGATTAGGTTATTCTTGGGTGAAATATAATTTCATTGTATTTTTAGAAATTTTATTATATAAAAAAAAACCTTTCATGAGCTACCTGACTTAAATAGCATGACTGTCAAAACTTTCTAAGTGTGCTCAGGAACAGAGGGGTTTTTTTGTTTGTTTGTTAGGGGTTTTTTTGTTTGTTTTTGTAAATCCTCTTGAGATGTCACATTCGCTGTGTAACTGAAGTGAACCTGAAGGACTTTTAGCTATAGTGTATTTGCAGTGCTTTCAAAATAGAAGAATTAATTGGTTAGTGGGTTCTGTGCTAAATACCCTTTCAGTACAAAATTTTCATTGCACTTGAATCCATGAGAGTTTTGCCATTCCCATAGTTCGTTTGTGGACTTGCTGGAATGGATGCACCCATTCTGATCCACAAGAGTTCTCTAGGGTCAAAGAATGACAAAAACAATTTGGCAACATTCGTGCCCCTCATGATCTCAAATGCTTAAAAATTTTGAATTTTCAAATGCTTGAAAATTGTCTTGTTCTTTGTATTTGCATTACTCCTTCTGGTACATGCCTGTGAAAGAAAGAGATAACAAACAGAAGTTACCTAGTTTGCTGAAGGAATGCAGATACATATTTTTTATTTAATATCCCACTTAGATTCAGAGATAAGATCTAATTTTTTTTTGATTGTTTCCACAAGGACCTTGTTGATTTGGCTCTTTCATGAAGAATCATTATTTTCCTGCACTTCCCTTTTTGACAAGCCAGAATATTTTTATTTGAATTTATGTTCCACTTATAGAGAAAAGAGTGTATTCAGAACTATAATTACATATGAAAGAATTACAAATTATATATAATAAAGATACATTGAAAAGAGAATTCCTATGCAATATATGTGAAATTGAAACAAGAACTTTAATTGTAGAGCATTTCTTAATGAATGTGCTATGTCTGTGCTGTGAAAAGATAGAAACTGATATAACCAGTTGTATAAAAAAAAAGAAAGAAGCGGATACGTCTTTTTATGGAGATAGACCAGACTTCTGAGTGACAAAGTGAAGGAGGTATTTGAAGCTCATTGATTAAAAGCAAGTATAGAAGCCAAGGAAAATGAAGGAAATCTACCACTCAGGTGTACACTTGAAAGCAGCAAAATAAGAATCTTGCTTCTGTGAGAGATGAGATTGCTGTAAATGCAGTACAAGAGCTCTCCAAGGGGTAGGACCTTCACACTGGCCATTTCAAAGGGTAGCCATTCCTGAGGAAATTATCCAAGAAACTAACCATATGGCCAGTCTGGACCACAGGAAAAAATAGTAGTAAAGCAGCAGGATGCAGTTGGACTATATATCGTTTTACTCAGAACAGGTGCTTTCACATTATATTTAGGACCTGTCCAAGAACAAGTAATTGACAGCAATGCTAAGGTCAGAATTCGAGAGCATTACTGAATGTCTTGGAAAGGTAAGCCCATGGGGTAGCATTTTCCTAGAGGATATCCTGGAACTTAATCTCTGAATGGGCGAAGATTCTTCTGCTTTATGTTTATTTGGCTCTCTATGGACTAAAAAAACCACCCCCAGCCCCTGCAATTTACAGTTCTATTTTCACTCCTCTATTACAGTTTGGTTTTATTTTCCCATTCCTCTTGTTTGTGCTCTTTTTGCTTAGTTTTGCAATCTCTTTGGCTTTAGGTATTAAATAAAGCAACCAAAAAGGCACAAGTCCAGTAACATTCTGCATTTTCATGCCTTGCTTTTCCAAACAGGCTGGTTCAGACTTCTGGATTTGTTGATCAGAACAACCAAACAAAACCTTCTATCAGGACACAAGCCATCAAAATATAATGCGTTTGTTCTCATTTCCACCTAAACTTCTGCCAAATGGTTGGTTTGTCTCTGCACTCTGTGAAATGTGGAGCCATGTAAAGATGATTATTTGGTCTGACTTGAACAGCTAACTTTTTTGAGCCAGTAGTGTGTACACATACTACAAGAGCAGTGTCTTTAAGCAGTTCCAGCTTGTGCTAGTTGAATGACACCCCTTGGATCTTATCTGCCATAAATCTCATGCTCTAGGAAGAGATCAGTTGAATTGGCCCAGGTTCCTTTAGAATGTCACCAAGAGCCTTCAGGTCAATGGAAACATCTGTTGGAATTTCATGCTCACTTTGCTACTTGACCATGACTATGTGCTTCCTATTGATTCTGCTCACAATTGCGTGCCAAAAAATGCCGTATAATCTTCAGTTCAGCACTTCTGCAATCTGCTGTTGGTATCTCTGTGACAGTCAGCTGCACTCATTTCGCTGCAGTGCTCCTATTTTCCTTCACGTGCTGTTCCAATTTGAGAAGATATACCTGTTACTATCCATTCTTCTCTTTTTTTTTTTTTTGAATGAATACAGTATTCCTCTTGTGTTGATCACATTTTCCAGAAATGACAGGATGTCTGAGATTCTCATGAACTTTCCTTTTAGCATTCCCCAGTTTTCACATCGCCTGATTTGCATTGCTGATTCTTTCTTGATGTTGAACCACATTCCACTAAAATTTCCTCCCTCAGATACTTGATTCTTATACTAAGTCAGAATTACTCATATTCCTTATTGAATGATATTAAACACAGTAATAAAGATAAGGAAATGTATGTAGCAATCATAATTGGTTTTAGATGGCCTGTATTACTGCAGATGGCCTCTGCAGGTTTGAAGGGTTTACAGGAAATATTTTATTCCTTCGCAATCTCCTTGAGTGCTGTACCTCCCCCCTTACTGCTATGTCTTCCCATTTATATTCCCTAAAATCTGTTCTTTTTCCATTTCTCCATTTCCTGTGTGGTGATCTTTTCCAATTTTCAGTGATGTTGGCCTCTTCATTTCAACCCCCAGCCCATGCTTTCTATAAAGACCTGGCCAAGGCATTAACTGCTTTTAAGGGGCTCACAATTCTTTATTCAGTGTATTTATTCCTTTGCATATTTTTCTCCTTTAAACCACTCTCTCTGGCATTTGGTCACTCCCTGTAATGATTTTTTTCTCACCCACAGTGAAACCTTTGAAGCTGTGTGTGGAAAAGTAAACTCTTTCTACCTTAAGGTGTAATTTCATTCAACTCCTTTTTGTTGCCATCTCCAAAGGTGGGATTTGAAGAGCTTTAACACGGTGGTGTGTTGCAGTGCTGCCTACTGTAATACATAATACACTTTATTAAATATATATGATACATTTCCTTATAAATGTACCTAGAAAGTGACACAAATGGAACAGCAGAGCACCAGGACCTCCTGCTCTAAGTTGTTAATGCCTTTCATAAAAGAAATCCATATGCAGTACTACAGAGCTCTCATGCCTTGAAAATCATGTTAAAAACAAAACTGAATACTTGTAATACTGAAAAAGTTTAAATCAAACTGCCTCCAGAAGCTCCTTTGGGTGCCCAGGTTTGGCTTGGATGCAGCAGCAGCAGCAGCACTGTGTGTTTTTCAGTGCAGGCTCTGTAATGCAGCTGCTGTTGTTTCTTCTCCCCTGGGTTCCCATATGCAGGCAGAGAGGCCTCACCAGCCTCACAGAGGATAGAAAATGCTCCAAGAAAGGCAGCTGCCCGGGACTTCTGTGAAATGCAATTGTCTGGGAAGATCAGCAGATAAAGGGAATGCAATTTCATCCTGGCTGATTCTGAAGGCCATTCACGTCAGACATGTGGTCAAAAAGCTAACATTGCTTTTGCCTCACCACTCTATCACTGCAGTCATAGAGAGGTCCAAGTAATTATTTTTATTAATACAAAATAAATTTAAATAAATAAATAAATAAATAAATAAATAAAAAGCTTAGGCTTGATCTGGGACGATTTTTTTCCTCTTTAGAACTAAAATAGCTGAGGAAGTCAAACAAAATTAGTCCAAAAACCAAGGGCAAAAAGTAAGGAATTAATCAATTTTCCTGACTAGCAACACATTATGCATCGCCAAGAAGAAAACAGAAGCCGTGAGAAAAGGTCTAATGATGCAGCTTATAAATTGCAGATGGCCTGTTTGTGAGACGTAAAAATCGATTATAGTCTATAAAGATTATAATGGTCTCACTGAAGGGTTGGGAACGCTGTGTGTCATTAGAATTCATGAAGGGATATATTAGCCTTTCCCTCAGTAAAGATTTTATGTTCACCATTTGACAGTGGGGAGGCCAGGTAGCCTAGCTCAGCCTGTAAGCAATTCC
Organism: Lichenostomus cassidix; assembly: GCF_008360975.1. Lineage (NCBI taxonomy): Eukaryota > Metazoa > Chordata > Aves > Passeriformes > Meliphagidae > Lichenostomus > Lichenostomus cassidix. The sequence continues at coordinate 12,976,868 of NC_139483.1, forward strand.
AACATGAGGTGAAACTCAAGGAAGCTGAGGAGCTTCTCCTGACAGAACTTCCATTGCCTGTAACAGCACTTCACCTGACATTTCCTATGGAAGCAGAGTATTTTGTTTTCACTTTTACCATTGCCAAAGAAAGAATGAAGGGAATGCTCTGTCCCCTAGCTCTGAAAACATCATGAAAACATGGGCTAAACTCTGTTTCTAACCTGAAGTAATTAGGGAGAGAGAGAGTCAAGGTCTTCCAGCATCACCTAAGGAAGAGAGGAAGCATGGCAGTGCTTTGCATGCCTGAGCTCAGGAGAGAGGAAACATGTTTATCCTTTTAACATTTGATCTCCTTTATTTTAACCTTTAATTACATCAGTGACTCTCTATATAAGAGGGGAATTAGAGTCTATTCTGAACTGTGAATTCTAAAACCTGTTTCTCTGTAGGGATAAATAATTTATACATTCTTGCTATCCGGCAATTTAATGAGACCTTATGCATGAAAACAAATTTATAGCTCTTAGCTACTGCAGAACTATTCAATAAAAATATCTGGGGTGAAAACAGGCAGAAGTTGTGTGCAGCTTCTGGGATTTCACTTGAATTTTTAAAAATGGTGATGCTGTGAGAATTGTCTTCAGAGTTGTTAAATTAATGTTTGACTGCTATGAAGATCAGGAGCCACCAGATATGTGTTTAGTGTGTGCTTATCTAATGCTGGATCCTGTAGAATACAAGCCAAACCATTCTATAAAGTAATTTCTTAAGGACAGGAAATTCAAAGGAAATTAGCTAACTTATAAGTTTAAGAGTTTAAATGTGAAATAGGAATCAGCCTACTGGAAAATGTGGTCTGGAGAAATAGAAAACAATATTTACCATTCATATCTTTTACACTATCTCTAGATGGTCCCTACTACTGTACTATATTAATACAAAATCCACTTCAAAAAGCTTCAAGTTTTCTTTTAATTTTGAAGCACAAACTTATTACAATATGCCTGCTGATTAAAATATGCTTACACGTAGCTAAGCTGAATTTTTTTTTAATGAAGTGATTCATCATTAGAATATTATTAAGAATTTTAATGAAATACTCCCCCAGAAATGTGTCAGTTGCAAGAAATATTTCATCAGAGATAATCCTCATCTTAGTTTAGAAACAGAGAGCTGTATCCCTGCAGCATCAATAGTGTAGTGGCTAGGGCATTTATCTCCAGTGCCTGGTTTTTCGAATAAATTAAATATATGTGTGTACATAGATATATATAAAATTCTCTTTAGAACAAATTTTACCTAAGTGGGCCGGCGCATCTCATATCAACACATAAAAACATGAACATGTACAAAGATGAAAGGGATCTATTTTTCTTCTGGGTGAAAGCAAGATGTAAAAGCCTCTACTTTTTTTGCTTGAAGTCTTAGCTCCAGCTGCAGAATGTTGGAGGGAGGATCCTTTAACACTTAAGAGTTTTATTGGAAGTGTTCTTCTGACAATGTCATAAGCAAGGCATTTAGACCTCATTTTGGTCTTTATGAGGATATGTTTTTGTAGAACTAGAGCTATCAAGGTGCCTGAGGTGACCTGTCTCTCCCAAAGATGAAGATTTTGCAATGGGCAGACAGCACAAGATATTGTGTATACAGGCTGAAAAGCATTATCTCCATTCCTCAGAGCTCTTGCAGATTAATTCACAGAAATACTTTTATTCCCTATTTCCACATAGTCATAAAACAAGAAAAGGGAAAAAAAAAAAATAGGAAAAAGCAACAGAAAGCATCAAAGAGTTGGTAGCCTCCTGTAAAAGTTTGTTTTGAAAATCATTTATATATGTCTTAGCTTTATGCAGTATGTTTGAGCCAGTGTCTTTATAAATTAATGTCAGGATGTTTCAGAAATCACTCATGTTGATGGGAAAGCTCCAGAAGGAATATGGCCTAAGTCCTGTTAGCTATCAAACAGTGATTGTCCTTTACCATTTATGATTTGCATTGAAAGGCAAGATTTGAGGAAATCATACATAAACGTGTGTCACATTTCCACACAGAATGACTAATGTTTCAAAATCGGTTGACCCTAAATAGATCTTTATACCCATTAAAAAAAAAAATATGTGACATCTGTTAGCCAAATCCTGGCCACATAATTTTTAATTGAAATGCATGAAAGCTTCTGGCAAGTAAAAAGGTAACCTTCTCATGTATCTGTCTGAGAACAGAAAAGAAACTTATTTCTCTTCTTCAGGACATCTATACTGATATTAAGCTATGAAATGGCTGCCTTGTTTCAGTTGAGTTACTTGAATGAGGGATATAGTGCCCAAATGGTTTGGTCTTTGGCAGTCTCTCTGGGAGCCAGCAGGTATTAAAGAAACAAGAACCTTATTGACCATTTCACATATAAGCCTGGAGCTCTATTACCTAAAGATGACACAGCCATTACTATATCATTGCATTCATTAGTTTTTCTGACCACTTTGGGACTGCTGCTTACTCACCTGCAAAGGAGAATTGGTTATTCCCTGCTTTTTAAAGTATTACATAGGCAGGTTTTCATTTTTAATTTATGTAGTATAGCTAAGGAGATACTCCGATGTCTCTAGCATCTGAACAAGTCAGTAGTTAATCTTGTTATGTTAGAAAGAATTTGGCATATTTATAGCATTTTATAGCCACATTGGCTTAGATTCTAACAATTTGTGTTCCATAACATTTTCTAACTGAAGAACTCGAGTCAAAAATCTCCCCAAAAAGGATATATTATATTATATTATATACTCAAGTATTTTTCCTTTTAAATTAACACTGAATTCTTTCTGTCATAGCAGAACACTTATTGAGCTAAATCTTGTTTAGACAAATCCTGAAAGATGCCAAAGTAGTAACAGGAAAAGTGTAGTGAATGATCACTGCTATTGTTATGCTGCAGAAATATTAATCCATGGCCTCAACATCAGAATGCCTTGAATGAAGATGACACTTAAAAAAACCCTATATTTTAGGGCTCCACTGACAGAGTTGATATTTAATTGTGTTTCTTGATCCCATAAACAACATAAAACCCATAAACAACATAACAATAAGGATGTGAAATCTCCATATTCTAATGATAATGGTTAGCTTTAGCTCTCAGTCTAGACCTCCAAAGTGGTGCTAAGTGAATTAATGAATGCAGAGATGAGAAGTGATGCAAGCACTCTGTTCTCAATATTAATTTTCTGGATGCCAGCAGAAGTTGTATAACCAATAAAGGAAGAAGTGCCTAGGCATATTCTCACACCTTTATACTTTGACAGCCCAAAAGTGTTGGGAGGAGAGGGGCAAGTGGCTACAGAGAGGGAGGCAGAAAAAACGGCATTTCTTTGTAATGTGGCTGCTAATTTCAATGCCTCCTTTTTATTACTGATTATATCCTTTGAAAACTGAACAAAATAATGAATTATTTATGTAGAGATTAGGGATGTCATTCTCATGGAGAACTATTTTTTGAGAAAATAAATTCAATGCCAGACATCTGTAAGGCCAAAATAGAAAAAAAATTGTTCACTTAATAAAGTTGTTTTGTTCAGTGATGTTAAATGGCACCCGAAGAAAGAGAAGAGAATAGCTCCACTATTCAGATGAAAGTTCCATATCCTTCATTTTGAACACAAGCATATTTGTGTTTATCTTATTTCATCATAGCTTCATACTGTATGGGGAAGAAGAGGCATAAGGATGCAAATGCGGCTAAGAATAAAAGTGGGAGAAGAACAGAATGAGTTTAAGAACACAGCAGAAATATTAAAAAAAGTAATACCAGGAGAGATGGTAAAAAGGAGTTTCATATGCCTAGAGAGCAAGAGTCTGGATGGATAATTGTAAGATGATGAAAGAAAAGATATGGACTTGTATGCTAAAGAAGCTACAAAAAGAATCTAATAGAAGAGTACTAAAACAAAACCACGTAAAATAGGGAAAAGTAATAAATAACATTACAAATACAAGATTCTCTCCTGGATAAATAGAACTTGCTCCATTAAGTTCACTTGCAGCTACATGTATGACTGACAGCCTGGTCTACACTAGCAATTTCTTGAAGTAGTTATAGCACAACTTTTTGCATCTCCGCAATATCTAGGGTGGGCCTGGCTTGGTGCTATATGTCTTCCCACAAGATGCAATAATATTATCCTTAAATTAAAGTAGTCCCACAAGCCTGTGCTTCCACGAGCACAGACTTCCCTAGGAAGCAGCACGCTTAGCAACACTGGTATCCATGGCAGTATCTACCACGTACGAGTCTAAATGTGGAAGCTCTTTCCTCTTTCACAGTTTTTTATGTCACTACGATCACGCTGCCTGCCATCAGCCCCAGCCCTCATTCACAAGCTGGAGTCAGAACATTTACAGACGCACAGGAGACACGGTCTGATGGCTGCACTTTCCCTCGGCAAAGCCCCTGCTGCTGGGGTTGCTGTTTCGGGATGCTGAGGTCAGCTGTGGCAAAGGAGATGGCTTGGTGGCAGGCGCAGAGGGCACTGCCCCTAACTGAAGTGCCCAGGCACCAAATGGCAAGGCAACATTATAGCCTAAGCGTGGATTAACCTGGGTGGAGCTCTGTCAAAGGTGAAGCACCTTGAAGCCCTTTGCCAGGAAAAATAAACCAACCCTTTTGAAACCCTGTGCCAGAAAACTGTGCAGTGTCTTTACCAGGACCAGCAGTGGTGTTTTGGGGTGTAACTGCACCCTGTCTGCTGGCACAGGGTGGGGATGTCATGTCCAGGTACAATTTGACCATTTCTGCACCAGGTGATGGATGGCTGAAGCTGCTGGGCATTGCAGAGCTTTCTAGGAGCATGGAGAGTCCTTTCAGCCCCAGAGCAGCTGGTGGGGCTGGATGCTGCAGCCACTGCCCATCCTGGAGTTTTCCAGCATCCACAGCCTGTCCGTGAGGCTGTCACCGTGTGCTGCTCCCCGGTGAGGGCTGTTCAGGTAGTACTTAAGAAAATTATTTGACCGCTTTATGCCAAGAAAAGAAGTATTTTACTTTTAAAATGGGGGTATTCTCAATTCTTTGTGTCTCAGTCCTTTTTCAACTCCATTGGGATGGTCTCTGGCTCCTCTCCCCTTGGCTATGGCTTTTAATTCTTCTCCTGCTTCTCTCCCCGTCTGTCCCTCAGCAGCTGTGCCCTCCTTCACCCACCAAGGCCTGTGTTTGCGGCTTTGCCATGCCGTCCATCCTGCAGCTGTTTTCCTGTGTTCCCAGGACTCTGTTTTGGCTCCTGCTCCTCTCCCCGGCCTCAACAGCTGCCTGGCTCTTCCTCCTGCAGAACGCTGCCTCCTTTTTCCCCCAGGACTCTACCCTAGGCTCTGCCTTGGAGCCTGGCTGCCTTTCCCTTTGCCATTCCCCCTCTCCGGGGCCACAGCAGCTGTTGTTGTTCCTTTTCCCCAGCTCGTGGCCCCCCCGGAATGTTGACTGAATTCCTCATTTTCCCCTTCCCCACCGTGGCAGCACATCGTGGTGGTGCCAGGCTGGCGAGCAGGGTGAGAGCATGGGCCTTGGCAGAAGAGCTGCTCAAGGAGAGGCCTGTGGCACCCTTAGGAAAATCCCTAATGTGCCGTGGACAGCCAGGCCCTTGGGATTAGTAAAAACAGAGGCACAGTGCCCATGTGGTGAAAAGAGCAGCCAGGACAGCTGTTGGATAAGTCAGGCCTCGCTGCAATTGCTGCTCAGCAGGCAGGACCTTCTCACGGTGTGTAAATGGAAACCTGGGAAACACAAATTGCTGTCCCACTTTTGGGCAGGAAGGCGGCTTGCAGCAGCTGCTGTGCCGCTGTGGTACCAGCGGTGTGTGGAGTGGAGTGGAGTGGCTGTGTGTGCTCAGGTGTGGATGCTGCAGTGCGCCTTAATATTCTGTTTACACTGAGCAAACTGCTCATTACTGGCCGAGGAACTGGACTGTGAGAGAGTTGCCATGCAAAAGAGAGTTCCAGCAGCTCCCACGAAAAAGATGACATTTAAAGATAGCAGCAGTCTCCCTTTCTCACTCACTTGTTTACCTAGGGAGCTGTGGCGTGTTATTGTGCCACCATAAGCTGTGAAAAAGGGTGATGTGATCAGGGTGGTGGTCGGGGTACAGAACTGAACCTCAGTGTTCAGAGATGTCTTGGCAGAAGCCCTGATGATGGCAGCAGCTTTCTTCAGCCTCTGTCCTTCTCCCTTTATTGCCCCAGGCACACCCTGGCATGAAGGAACCAGGAGTTCAACCTAGCTGGCAGTTCACTCAGGTCCCCACTTCCACAAATGACATCAAAACCTTAATAAGGGAGTCTGGTCTGGTTTCAGACCTTCAGAAACTCCACCTTAATTTTCTTTTAATCTTGAAGAAGCACCACTCCGTTTTCCTCTCATGCAATTCACCTGGACACCTCTTGGTACTGCCTCAGTGTAGTCCACCTGCTGCTAAATCCCCAAACTCTTCCCTCCACAGCCAGGTGAGTGTAGTTTATTTATTTTGTAACCACAAGTAAAACTGCCAAAAAAAGTTGCTGGGAGGAGAGATACCCCTTTTAAATGTAAAGAGAAAAAGAAAATATAGATAAAAGAGGAAAAGAAATTAATAGTAATAAGAGTGAAGGACCATGACTGGATCCAGGCCATGACTGGGTGTTGACTGCAAAGGGGAGGAAGGTGAGGAGGAAGATGAGGCACCCTGAAGATCAGGAAGAACTCAGATGTTTGCTGTGGGACAGTCTGGAAGTCCAAGCAGTAGTGGTAAGATGGTTTTGATCACTGTCTTTTTGAAGAATGTTGAATGAGGGGGATTCCCAGTGTTGCTGTGCAGTCTTGTGGGGAGTAAGTATTAGGTTCCCTCTGCACATAGGTTCAGCTTCCTGCTTTCCAGTGAGGTGGGGTATGAACTGATAAGAGGCTTCTGCATCAGCTTCATCCAGAAAGGAAACAGTTTCTCACATCATGATGCATTCAAGAGCTAAACCAGCACATAATGAATGGTTACAATGCAAGGGACTCCCTGTAAATACTCAAGCTAGTTCTGATTTAAAATGCTAATTCAGGTGTCAGTGGTGCCTGATTTAAATCAGTGAAAGATCTGATCCTATCTCTAAAAGGAATGAAAAGTTAAATGCATGCTAGAGCATTCAACTGTTTTTCTATACTGAGCTGTATTTGGGGGGGAGGGTATCATGGTTTGTGGTTTTTTTTTTTTCTGAGTGCATCTGCCTATAATTAATTACTTCATGGCTTCATTATCTGCTACTAGATGTACCCTGTAGGTGAGCAAAAAAGCCCTGCAGACCCATGTTTGTCATTCTGCAAAGCAAAATCCTTCCGAGAATGCCATCTGATTCTGCTGCAATGCAGTGACTGGCTGGGGTTAAAAGCCTTGCGCACAATTCCTGCTAGCTGGTCATTAATCTTCAGGAAAAGCCCCATGTCTTAATTGCTATTGTATAATTAGTAACCTCTTCCATCTAACCAGTGTTAAGCTGAACTTGTAATGTGCCAAGTCACCATCATTCTCTCTAAATGAGGATCTGGAAGTACTGCTCGAAACCGTGTGTAACAGTGATATTATTTTTTTTTTTTCTTAATATTCCTTTGACAAATGTTAAGACCAGCACCATCAGTGCTCTATGGCCAACTCTGAAAATCCACAGAGCTGCCACAGATCACTGCAGCATAAGTGGCTAAACAAAGTAATCCCCAAAATTGAAAATGTAAAGATGAGCAAAGACTGTCAGGCTTCTTATATAACTTATGTTGTAAAGGAGCTGAAAATACCAGCCAGAAACTACCTCTTGATTAGGGAATATGGAGCTGAAAGTAAGAAAAGAAAGACTTTAATGCAGCCATGAACCTCAGGGCAGCCAAATATAACTAAGCTTGAAGAAATTTATGTAGTTTCCTTAATATCTATGGCCTTGGTATTCGAATGTTTGCTGTTGGATTAATTGATAGCTCAGTATCAATGGTAAGTGGATTTAAGTTTCCCTGTGGTATTTAGTATCTTTGTCTGGAAAAGGTTTCTGTCCTGAGGAAAATGTAGATCTCTTCTGTAAAAATACAATTCAGAGGTAGAAACATTGAAATATTTGATTTTGGTAATAGCAGATTTATTTCTATCAATAACTTTCAGAAATAATATTCTCAAATATCTAAAATATTATGCAAAGCAATATGAAATAAAAATAAAAGAAAACCTACTTCAGATGTGTTTGAAAATTGCTTTGGTTTTCTCAGAAATTTTCATTTGGATAAACCTGTACTTTCTGAGAAAGAAAAATCTTCTCAACTTTCTTTTCCCCAAAATAATTAGCATTCAGGTGGTCAAGTTCTTGTCCTCAGTGTGATTGTGAAAAGATTTTAGAAAACTGACAGACCTAAGGTAGCTGCTAGGTTGAATAACCAGCCATAAATAACAGCAAAATTGTACTCAGAAAATTCACTGACTGTTTTCTTCTCACCAACACAACTATAATTGGCAAAACAAAATTAATGCAATAGAGATGAGCATCTGTTTTGCTTTAAGGCAGTCTCTTGCCTGGTGTAGTTTCCCAGGATTTATGCTGGCACATAAGACTATAGGATCAGGCCCAAAGAATTGGTGTGTAGTGTAGTTCTGTGTTTGTGTAGTGGCGAATATCTAGTTGGAGCCTGCTCTTCAAGCAGGGCTTCATCTTTTCTATTCCTTCTTTTCCTTCTTTCTTTTCCTATTTCTTGCCTGTGTTGTATGGTTAAAATGATACAGGAATTAAAACAATAAAACAAAAGTTCTCAACTGTCTCTCAAGGAGAGCTTGAAAAATTCAGGTGAATCAGCAAGAGATATTTAAATAGCTCCTCATTTTATTCAACTGGAATATCATATGGCATACTTAATGTGCTGTCAGTGGATTTTCATAAATGTTCAGGACCAAAATAGAGAGGTCAGAAGCTCTACCGCCGTTGTCAGAAACTTTTTGCTGGTTATTTCATTTTCTTCTTATTAAATCCTCTAGACAGAAGCAACTGAATCTTTAGCACTCAGTAATAATTCAAACATAATTCCCCTTTGCTTTCATGCTTTGCAGAAGTTTCTTGGAGATTAAAACAGGTTTTCTCTGTTCTTGCAGTCATTTCCAATATTCCATAGTATCCTTTCTGTTTAATTATTATTTTATTTTGAGTTTTGCTTGTTCCCTATGGCCTTAAAAAAGTTTAGATTGTTAACATTCTTTAGGTTCAGAAAGGCACTTTTCTAACTCGTTCCACCATGCATAATAAAGCCCTGATCTCTGTGGAAACTTCAGCAGCTGTTTTATAGTACTTTAAGGTGGACTCTAGAATTTCTACAGTTGCTTTTCCTATTCTCATCACCTTGAAAAACACATTTGATGAACAACAGGGATAGAGACAAGTGCTAGGACAGCAGACAAATATTATATTAGAGAGAAAATATGATCTGTCTTTAAGCTTAAAATGGGGAGTTTAAGTGTTCTTGTCATTTTAAATGGCCCAAAAGACTAATGAAAAACCATTAGGAAAGGAGAGGCATTACAAAGAGAAAACAGGAAAGAATGAAAAGGAGGGCTCTGGGTTCTGGTTCTTTCTGATGAAATTCCTTTAAATTCTGTCACATTTATTCTTTATTGCTTGGATTGCTCTTAGTAATTTCAGATGAGCCTAAACGTCTGTTATGTAATAATTTAGGCAGTACAAATATAGTGCAGGTATGGATGCAACCCCAAAATTTGGGCTCATGCCTTACAATCATGTCATGGAGATTCATGTTGCCATGGGAGTGTTTTACTTCTACAAGCAAATTCAGAAGCTTTAGGATAATTTTAGGAATTTCCTGATGCATTAAAACAAAATGACAGAAAATGTGGAAAATCAGAAATAAAGAATGCATTTCCAGGTGTTTTCCCAATAAACAAATTATGTTTCTTCATTTATTGTAGCTGATTCATATCTTATATTTTTTTTCCAAAGTTTTTATAGATGATCCTTTACTAGGACTAAAATGTAGGTGATAATCAGGTTTTTGAGCTCTTAGGAGAAATGTAATAGAGAAAAGGCATCTTGAACAGTCATAAAAGCTTCAGAAAGGGACTCTGCAGTCGTATTCCTTTTCCTTAGAGAAGTTTATTTAGTTAAAAATAGTCTTAATACAGCTGCTTATTTCACCTTGGAGACCGAAAATTGCAATGATTGCTTCATAGCTAACCTACTTCTTTGAATCAATGTATTTAAAGAGGTGAAAACCACCAGCGGATGAGGGAAGCAGGGTTGAGAAAAAGGTGGCTGTGGATGAGAGCCTTATCAATAAGTTACTTGTGGAAGGGAGAAAGTAATTGATGGTTTGCACCTATGTGCTTAGTTTGTTTTCTCTTTGCCTTCTCCCTCCTTTGTTCTACTGAGTGTTATTTGTGGATAAATTTTAAATTAGGAGATGTTAATGGTTGTTGCAGTGAAGAATAGGCTGTGTGGAGGAAAGCAAAGGATCTCTTGCAGCGATAATAAAAAGGTAAACTGTTCAAACTTGAGAAAACAATAATTGGTAAGCAGGCTGGTGTTTAGTGGCACTGTTTTCAGAAAGATCCTTTCAGAAATGTTTTACTGCAAAGGTTATGAAAAAAGGTGAAGAGCCACACAGTCTGCACCCTCTTCTGCATCTCTGGAAAGAAATTCTGTCAGGTCTCAGGGAGTTTCACAGATCTGCCCATCAAGAACCACAGAGTACAAGGAAAGCAGTAAAGTGTGTCCTTGCAGTCTCCTAAGTGGAGACCTTTTACCAAGGGCACTGGTAGGACCTGCTTTTACAGAATCATCAAAATTTGCGATGATAACCAAAGTTACAGGTTGTCATCAGAGGAGCAAACATACAAGAGGACAGGTGTGAAGAGAGCAGTTTAGAGAAATTTGAGCATTTAATGGCATTTAATATTCTTTGATGTACCATTTTCTTGCTATCCATTTTCCTCTCTTACCCAGAATATAGAAGAGGCCTGGAACTCACCACGCAGATCATCATGATGTACTTAATTTGATTCATTCCTGTTTACATTTATATTATGTTCAGAATCATCCCTGTTATTTTTAAACATCATTATTCTTCAAAGAAATCTGTCCCATCACAGTGAGTGACTGGCTGGGGTTAATGGCCCTTGGCACGGCTCCTCCTCGTTGGTCATTAGTCTGCAGGAAATGCCCAGTGCCTTAATTGTTATTGCTTAATTAGCAACCTCTTCTATTGAAGCAAGTGGCATATGACCTGAAATAGCAATGCACACAGCAACAGCCATTTTCTGTCAACGTTTGAGCTATGCCATAGGCACATCTTGTGCAAGTGAAACAAAGCATGGGAAGTTCACAGATATTCAAATAACATGGATTATGCCACTAAAATAGCATTCTGCTGATATGATGATTGACAAATATGTTTTCTTAGATTTCTGGGATGGCACTAGTTTAAATCAGTGATGAACCGGAAGCCTAAAATTTAAAATGAGAAAGTCTGTGTTTGCCTTATTCCTCATACAATGTAGTGTTCCACATTTCTAATCAATGCTGCCATTATATTTTCAGTCTGTCAGTGATTAGCCATGGTTTTAATCACTGCAGTCTGTGTGAATGCACAAAAACAAACCCAGAGCACATTCCTACACCATTAACGTGCATTTTTGCTTAGTTCCTGGGTCATGAGAATCTGTTCTCTGCACTCTTGGTCATTCACTTCTCCTCTCTGATGTTCTTTGTTTTCCTCTCCCATCTTTTGCCTGCTTTCAAATTGCATATTTTGAGTACAATCCCATTTAAGAGAAATTAACTTTTCTAAGTGCTTGTCCAGTACTTACCCCATGTTGGGGTGTTACACGTTCCTGGACTTCCAGGAGTTGCACACTCCTGGAATATTGTGTAGGGAGACAACACAGCACAGTGATAAAGGAACTGTTAGAATGTGAAAGTAGGCTTGCAATGGACTTTATAAAAAATAGAGACATTATTTATTTGTTGGATGTAGAATGTAAATATGAATGGTTTGTTGATGTATTAATGTGCATTTTCTAAAATTTCATACTTCTTGCTGGTAAAATCTAAACTAATCCGATACTTTTCCATGTGAAAGAGGAGGGAACATTATACAAGCATAACATTGACTATTTTGGTTTTTGCCTAAAACTATTCATATTAACTGTTCATCATCAGTATAACTCAGACTCTGTTGAAGTCAATGTAAATAGGTCCAGTGACTTACAAGGGCTCAGATCCATGGAGATAATTTTGCAAATATAATAGTTATGGACTCTCTTCTCAAACAGAAAATTAGATTACTGGCATTACCAGCTGGAGAAACTCCATAAATGTGGATGGTTCAGCATATGTAGTGTTTGAGTCCTGTTCCTGTAATAATTTTTCACACATTTTTTTGAATCGTCAAATGGCAGCCCAGCTGTTCTGTTTTGCTCTGTAATACCACTGGAAGTCCAACTGCCCTAATCTACAGACCCCAGTGCCAATGCCCATCTGCTTGTAGTAGTTGAAAAAACTGGGGACAGAACAAATAGAAATCTTAATAAGCTTATTTTAGCTGTGCTGCTGAATTTTGTGAGGTTCTGCAAATTTTAAATACATATCAATATTATGCATTTGTCCAGCTTGAGTCCAGCATGGTGGTAACAGAAAAACTGTGGATCCTATAGAGGAAGCAAGTGTTGCCCTGGGCATGTACTGAGCCATTTAGTAGCTGTACATAATTTATTTTATTTCAAACTGTGGACAAGATTTTCAGCTAAGTTGAACCAGCAGACTTCTATTACTAATTGGCCTTCAAAATCTGGTTTGCTTTGACTTATCTATTTATTTACATGTGAAAAAAAGAAAAAAAAGTTCCATTTTCTTTAACTAAAGAACTACCAAAAATACTTAATATAAATATTACCGGAAACTGTCTGAGCCTGTTCTTAAGTCTACATAAAACTTATCCTAACTTAAAGAGAAAGACAGCAAAATCAAATTCATCTCAGAGCTGATGAGATAGATACCTAGGTTTGGTCTAAACCAACAAACATTAGAGAAACTTATAAAAGAATAAAACCCTGTAGCATTTATAGGAGAATATATGTGACAAAAATGCTTTCATAATTTACCATACTCTATGAATTCCATGGGAGTAATTGTTTCCTTTAAGTACTTGGCAAACAGTGAGTATCCATTCAAAAGAGTAATTTTCCACTCAGACAATTTCGTCTTGTAAGCACTCATGGAAAGAACAGCCAGCAACACAATTCCTTCTCTGCAATTCTCCCTGACTGCATTCATGTAGTCAAGACAGGGGCTTGAAATGTAGAAGAAATGAACAGCTGTTATTAAAGCCACAATTGGATGCAGAAAGATCATCTTGTCAGGAGAGCAGAAATTCATGGTTATTATGTGCTTGCACTTAGTTTTCTGGTTTGCGTCTCTAAGCAAAACCCTTTTGTAGTTTGAGGCAAAGTTCTGCAATCTTCTTAAAATGAAATAAATTTACAACCTTAGATGGGATTCACATGATAGACAAAATCACCTGTTCTCCAATCTCTGTGTGAAGTGGTGTGCCATCTTTTCTGTAACTGAATAAATTGTGCCATAGGGGCTGGACGAGCCTTGTTAGTTCAATAGGTCACCTGGCCTCAGTGACAAAACCTGCAGGATTTCAAGTCTTATAAAGAAAATAAATACATTACCCATAAGATAGTTAAGTGATATATATGTGCATAAATATGCACCTAATTAGTAAGTAATATGGGCCTATTTAGTAAGGGAATATAGATGCAGCTGAGCAAATAGATAATAGTTTACTCAAGTCTGCTTGCAGCTGTGGTGAATTGTCTCCTAATCGTGTTGTTTCAGCTTGTCACTTGCCTGTGTAGTGTATTGAAGAGAATCTTATTTCTGCTCTAGAAATCACTAAATTTTCAGAACAGTACTGCTAGATTCTTTGCTCTGTTAGGTATCAAAAATTTAAATTCACAGAATGTGAATGTCATTAAAATATATATTCGTAAAACTTGGTATTGGAATGAAATTTAGATGTCAACTTGATGCTGTCTTGGTTTGGGGTTTGTAGAAGCCACAAGTGAAAGGTTCTCCTCGCAGCATTTCTCTTACATATGAATTTGGTATTTAACTTATATCTCTATGTTTACAGTATATCTGAAATTCAGAGAAATGGCATTTAAGGAGTTCTGCATGACTTTGCAGAGTAGCTTAAACTTTTTCATCAGAACATAGATACTTTCCTCTCTAAAGATGCACAAACTGCAACAAGGTTCTACGTAATTTTTGATATTTTCAATATATTGTGTAAATGAATTGATAGAAATGGGGTTGTCATCATAACAAATAGAAAAATTACCTATATCCAGGTATAGTATTTCTACAGCTGGGGTTTTTTTTGTAGGCAGAAATGTATATAGCTCTCTCTTTTAACCATGATACCTGATGGGGGAGAGTTCAGAGGGTGAAAAAAGTTACTGGCCAGTTGTGTTCAATTACCGATATCAACTCACCATAAATAAGCAAATATTTGTAGAAGCATAGAATGTAGCTGATCAATATTTCATCAATACTTTTGTGTGTAGCTATACAGCTTACATTTGGGAGAAAGTTGGTTTAAAATGCAAGTTTAGTTATGGTTGCCTTTTTTTTTGCACAGAAAAATTCTGCATTTCTGATCAGGCAACCATTTTTCTCTATCCATCCTTCAAGGAGAATATTAAGGATGAATGGTGTATTTTCTGCTTTGCATTTGCTGCTTCTGTCTGTCAGATCAGCCTTGCTTCTCATTCAGATTAACTTCACACAAAGCATCTGTCAGTTATTCTCTTTCACTTCATCAGTGTTGTGATATTTCTTGAGGTTTTAACAATTTCTGCAATTTAGTCTGCTTTTTAGGAAACCATATACTTGAATGGTACTTAAAAGTAGAGGTTTTTTCTTTACTGTTTCTAAATTCTTCTTGTTCCATTGCAACATTGCATATAAGGCAATGCAGTGTAGTTGTTACATGGATTTGGGGAAATAAGTCTTTGTCTGTCTAAAAAATGTTTATATTATCATAAAGTAATAGTAAATACACAAAAGTTCTTGTCCAAAATGTCTTAAAGGCTATAACACTGGGGAAGAACAGAGACAGACATTTGTTTTCTGTATTTTTCTACAAATCAAATGCAAATAAATTTTCCAGGAAACAAAGAGAAAAATAAAAACGTAAGATAAAAACCATGGCTTAAGCTGAGAAATGCAAAATCTAGAAATGGCACAAGCCTTTTTTCCATCCAGTGGTTAGGTTTTTGGAAGTAGATCCAAAGAATGTAGGCATGTACTTTGCTTCCTGATGCAGATGAATTGTCAAAGTGCAAAGTGTCAGTTTAATTGATTAGAGATCTAACAGATCTTTCTACAGACACAGGCACAAGACATTCTTGAAAAATGCTTTTTCAAAATAGCGACTGATGTTCAAAGATTAAGTAACTACTTATCATTTTTATAAGACTTCTAGAATATCAAGTAAAAACATTTAAAGTCATTGTAATTTTTTTTTTATCAGTGGGTCTTAAATTTCAAAGATAACAGCTGGACCAGACTAATTCCTTGTGTACCAGATAGAGTGTTACTAACCCTATAACTTTGTAGGTATTAAATACTGTGTATAATTGGATCATAGATTCATGGTTATCTTACTTGGAAAAAATTAGTAAAGCTATAAATACTTACAAAAGTGTGAACAACTCTCATGTATAAACTAAATGATATATATGATGTGCACGACTGTACTGCACACTTTATATTATTTAATGGATCCTTGCCATTATTTTGTATGACAAATAGTAAAGCAGAACTATGCAGTGTTCTGAATACACTGCTCTTACACATCTTGCTATCTTTTTAGTCTCTGTTTAAACAGTTTTGAGTGCATTGAAAAGAATTTCTAATACTTTTCAGTATCATGGTTTTTGCAATTGTGTACCTGATTGAATGCTTTAGACTACTGTAGATTAACAGTTCTACTGTATAATTTGATATTTTTTCTCCCCTGCTGTTCATAAGCTATGTTTAAGTTTTAATTAATTACCCTATGATCCCTTGTCTCATTCTTGCTATAGACATGGAAAAGAGATAAGTGTTGCAACTGCAAGTCCACCTCTGTTATTCAGTTTTTATTGCTAAATTTTGAAGCCTATTCTTCTTTTATTTGCATGGATGGTATTAAAAAAAACAACCAAACAAACAAGCCCCCAAAAAACTACCCCACTCTACTGCTTAATGGCTGACTTAAGGCAATGTCCAAAGAGTTTCATGAACATACCCAAGCCATGTTGAAGCCAGGAAATTGCTGAAGATTTCCATTTTACTTTTCTGGTTTCTCATTGAATACTACTTTTGTCTAGCGTGAAAAATGCGGCATAGTTATTTTAATTGGTTTCTAATTCACTAACACCGGTGAATGCCACCATCATATATTGGTGCATGGATGAAAAGTTTGAGGGAAATCTTCAGGATGCATCCATCTTTCCCTCAGTGTTTACCAAGGTACAGCTTTAGCCACTTGATACCTGTGCACAAGCTGCTCCTGGAAACAGAGCCAGGAGTTGTCAAATGACGTGAGGCAAGGTGAAGTAGATGTCATTTCTGCACTTCATGCCATGGCATCTTATCAGATCCCCAGTGGCTTGCTGAAAACATTAAATTGGTCAGAAGGTTTTTGTTCGACTGCAGAATCAGAAAGTTTTGAAAGAAATTAGTTTGTGAATGTCATGCTGACTGGTATTACTGCATGTAATAAAATAGGCTATTTTAATTACATCCTGGGATGATGTAGGCTATTAAATAAAAATGTTAACATCTTCCTAGCAACGAGAGCTGAAACCATGCACAAATAAATGTTAGATCCTGATCATGGAGACTCTTGGCTATTAAGGTTGTCTATAGCTTTATGTCTAAATCACTGAGGATTATAAGGGGCTGTGAATCATCGCTTTTAAGAAACTCTCAGTTGTCAAGTATGGATTTACTCACAAAAGTTTCAGTTTCTAAAATGTAAATGCAAGAATGGTATGGATTGTTCTTGAAGAAAATATAGTTTTGCTAGCTGACATTAAAAGTGAAAAGGGCACATTTTGGGAAGCTGAAACAGATAGTATTATCATGTGAAGATGAATCTAACTCTTGATTTCAGTTTTTCAGCTCATGATAGCAGCTGTTGAAAGCCTTGTTAAATTGAGATAATTAAATTTTACCAGACAATATTCATTATTTAGGAATAGCATGTATAGGACTAAAGTCTGTCTGACGTGAACCCAGTGGTAAAACTGATGTAAATGGTCACATTTTGTCCACTTCAAATCAAATTATGAACATTTTTAACCAAATAAGTGGTATGAATTTCTAGTAGAACTAATGTTCTGACAGTACTTGCTATAGATTTTCAAAAAAAATAAGTATCTTCCCTATGGAGTAATACAAAAATATAGAAGGAACAGGATTCTGATCTCAAAGTAATTTTTAAATACCTTGTATACTTAAAAAGCAATAAATCATATACCCTCCTCCCCCAATATAATATAAATTAAAATGAATGCATCCTTAGCTCTTATAAATTGGCATGGATCTATTGATTTTAATGAAGCAATACAATATTAAGTCATATGTGGCCTTTAAATACGAGAAAATCTCAACTGTTTCATACAGTTATTGTGCTAGTTTAAAATAAGCAAGGAAACACTGTCCTTAACAGATGGTGATACAATTTATTTTAAATGAGTTCTGATAAATGCCATATCTACAGGAAGATGGAGTTTGCCCCAGATGCATAATTTTAGTTGTCACATATATCCTAGGTATATATAATACCTACCCCTTTAGGTACTAGAAGGCCTCAATAAAATCACCTTAGAGCCTTCTCTTCTCCAGGATGAACAACCCCAAATCTCTCAGCCTTTCCAGTATCTTCAAAAAGTTCTTTAAGTATCACCAGTGTTTATCTGTCTTGACTGTCTGGTTATATTATTTTGTGAATTGCAAAGCTGCTTTCAACTGAACACAAATATTACCCTGTGCCAATATATTCATGCTGGCAGAAACTTTGCATGAGAAGGAGCCAAAAACGTAGAAAGGTCCAAGCCTGTTAATTTTTACAGCCATTCATGAAAATTCTATTTAATAAAGGGACATATAACACATGTAACAGGTAGATCACCCCCATCTCTTCTTCCTTTTTGTTCCATATTTACCATGCCTTCACCATTGCAGATATAATAGGTATTACTTCATGCACTATCAATTTAGTAATAAAATTAAGGCCTAACCTAACACACAGATTGAAATGTTTAAAAATGCTAAAACAACCATCTTAGATTTGTTATCATGGGCAAAAGGGCTGAATATTGACACAGCTTATGAAATGTGGTCATTTCTTCTGTGTATGTAAAGATATACCTAAGATATGTTAATTTATTGTATAATTAAGAATTGTAAATGAAATGGTGGTAAAACCTATACTTTTAGGGGGGCCACTGTGAAGAGTGAGATAGTATCTGTCTACCAATATTTATGTCTTTAGCAGAACCTTGAAAATCTCAACACTTGTTGCAGCGGTGCGGTGTTTTTGAGGAGGTAAAGTTCTGAGAAAGACTCAGTATTATAAGTAAGATACTGTGTTTGAATAGCTGGAATAGAAGTTTTTTCCACTTTTGAAGATGTGTGGAAAGTCAAGGTTATACAACTTGACTAAAGAATGTTTTTGAGGCTGGCAGACTAAAGAGTAACTGGAAAGGTAAAGTGTTCTCTGGTATATGGAGACTCAAGAATGGTATATAAGAAGTTTTGTTTAGGGTATTAACAATTGCTGATGGTCAGGCCTGGGGAAAAAAAGTTAAATTAGAGCAGTACTAGATTGTTTCTTTGATATGTTAGTGAGCTAACTGAAATTGGTCTGGTTTATTTTACCAGCCAAGCCTGAGTATGCACAGAAAAATCCTGAGAATATGGGCTACTAAGCATGTTAGATTACCTAAGGCAGATCTGTAATCACTTGGCTAAGAAAAGCTATAGATGAGCTTTATCAGATTTTAGCCATTACAGATAATTCCCTGTCAGAATCTACCATGGAAGAATATTCCTGACCTAGAAATCTATGAAAGGAGATTTAAGTTAAGGCTGTGATACACCTCAGTAGAAAATGAGGACCCAAATTTATGCATTTCAATCACATTTCTTCACTGAAAGTATGAAACCTGGGAATGCAGAAGTGGCAATAGAAGCAGAAATAAATGCAGTCCTACTGAGCTTGAAATTATTCAAGGTGGCAAGTTTGTCAGTTTTACAGCACACCTTCCAGAAGTGTTTACAATGCTAATAAAGTTATATAAAAGGAAACTTGTGATTTTAAAGGCTGCTGAGTCACATTTTGCCCTCAGTGAAGTAGTGCAATCAGTTGCCGATGCAGAATAACATGAAATTCCAAATGAGTTGGACACATCTACCAGTGTCCAAGCAGAAAGATTGTTGATCAACATGTGGAACAGCTGTTAGGAAGGGAATGCTGTAAGTCTCAGAAAAATCTGGCAGTTGTTCCTCCTGATAAACTTGCTTTTCACAAGTGTGAGGAGAGTTGCATTAGAATCTATTAGCGTGGGTTTTTAGAAAATCATGGGATAGAATAAAAATAAACCCCTTAACTTCTGCTGCATACTAGCAGTGTTCCAAAATGACACTGTGATCAAATAAGAGATTCTCTGTAAAAAAGGGAGAAGCTCAAAACATGACAATTGATAGACATATGATATGACCAGAGTTACTCAGCGAAAACAATTTAAGGTCTTTTTTTTATTATTTTCTGCTAAATTGGCCAAGTTCTGTTAATTCTTCAAGAAAAGAAAAGGAATCAATTATATATATTTTTTTAAATTTGATCTGTTTAGGGAAGTCACTGAAATTACTTAAGCACTGAATGAGGAAATAGAAGGCTTAATCTACTGGAAATGGTCATCTGAAGAAGCTATTGTAAAATACCCCAGTCATCCATAAATTAATGTTATAAATAAAAGCCTTTTATGATCTCTGTTTTTTGTGAATAAATAGTGCAACACATGTTCTCGTGGTGTAAAATGCATGTTATGGACTGAGACATTCTTGCTCTGGTCACCATAAGAGCAGCCTGATCTCTTGGAGAGTAGTTGAAATATTTATATGAAGCAAACCTGAAATTTATAAAAGTTGGAACTTTTGATATTCAAATATGAATTTAATTATGAACTGTGAAACTAACTCAACAATTAAACCAGGAAGACAAAGCAGAAATCAAAGCACATCATAGACATTGGAATAGACTCTGTTTTACAATTAGCAGTGTTGGGGAAGATCATGCCTTGTTTTGCAATTATAGGCCAGTTAAAGGCATAAGATCATCTTCAGTACTAATGTCTATCAGATAATATAATATAGTAAATTCCAACATATATGTCTTTTTATTATCTAAGCATTAAAATTAAAAAAAATATAAAGGTTAGTAATGCTTACTGTTCAGTTTTATTGTCACAAAAGGGGTTGGGCTGTTAGGTTTTTAAAAAGAGAAGAAATAAGAATGCTGACACCTGTCAGTGCAGTCTGGCAAATTTTCTGATGTTATCTAGACTGTTCCGAACTGTACTTCCTTCAGCAGCATAGACAGTAATCTGAAATATGCAGGCAAATCTTATATTGGTCTTTGATTTCTGTGTTTTATTTGTGTACTTCCTGTGGGGGCACAGTTGTATTGTGATGATTTAAGCAAAAATAGTGTCTCTGGTATATGGTGTATATAAATCCGGAAGAAATGTAGGCAGGTGAATGCCTACATTTTAATTACTTCTTTAGCTCAATGTCTCCATTTCTTTTCTGAAGCACAAAGTGCAACTATTTTTAATTCTCATTTTCATGTGAGAATGTTGATATGTGAATGATTAAGGATTCCCAAACTGTAGAAACTTGAACAGAATAAAAAGTCCTACATTTTAGTTAGCAATTTTATTTGTGGGATTTTGGAGTAACTGGCTAAATGATATTTCTTGTACTCTTATATTTTATTTTTTTTCGTCCATTCTTTTACAAGTCAAAAAAATCTATAGTATATGTCATCCATGAAAAAAAAATCAAAAAACTTTAGCTCATTTTTGAGAGCACTTTCACAGGCAAAAAAAATGCAAACAGGAAAGAATTTTATCTTCAGATAAGATTAGAATATAGCAGCAGTAACTTGGCAGAGTTTTTAATTTTAAAAGATCACCTACTTTATATAAATGGTGATATAAGAGGCACAAACAGGATACAGCGAGTAGCTTGCAAAATGGAAAATTGTATTTAAGAAGATATATGAAAAAATACACCAGTTTATTAATTTTTTTTGTTGATCTCAGTTCTTCTCTCCTCCAACCTTTGGATAATATTAAAGCACAGAAGCATGGAAAAAGATAAAATTTCCTCATAAGTAAATGGAAGAGGATACAGTTTGCAATTCTCACTTCAAAGTCTCTCAAATATGAAGGAAATTTTAAAAATACCATATAGGAATCTTTTCAACAGGTCTTCAGGGAAGCAAGTGGTATTTATTTGAAAAATGCGTGTAACTGATTGGACTGATGAATAGCCACTTGTCTAAAAAGTAAACTCTTGTACAGCTTCATGTAGCTTTTGCAGAAAACTTGATCCTCTTGGTGTAGTTTCAGTGAATTGAAAGGAGCAGAGCTTGTTAGATACTTTTTACCAAGGCAGTTTTTCATTAATAAGGTCAGTGGGTTAAGTGGAAGTGGATATTAAAGACATATATTAAAATTCAAGGCTCTGTTTTCAAGAAACAAGGCTAGAAAAAGTTTAATTCATTTGGCAGGTAAGAATTAAATATTTAAAGTACCATTCTAATTGTGAGAATTTATATTACCTTATTTCTTTTCCATTATTTCTTAGAAAGTGAAAATTAGAAAAAGCCCTTTAGCGGTGATGGTATGAGTTAGTGCATTTCCTTAGACATTGATGAGCTCTGATAACTTTCAGCCATTTACCAGTAAGTGCACATTTCCTCCAAACTTTACAATGTTTCCTTTGTATTCTCCACTGTTTTGTTTGTTTGTTTTGTGGGTTTTGTTTGTTTTGATTTTTGTAATTCTATGCCGAGGTTCTCAAAATAACCACCACTGAACTGTTCCCAGTTCAGGAATTAACATAATGGCCTGCACATGATTCCTTTGTGTGTGATGCATCTCAAAAAGGAGCAGTGAACTCTCTCTGCATCGTAGGAAGCTCTGTGTCTGGCATCTTCTTGTTCCATTATCAGCTTTAGCTTTGCTCATGATATACAGTGGTGCATTTAAAGAAGTCATTTCCATTGCTGTCAGCGCTTCTAGTTTTATATTCATAGCCAGATGCAACCCCCACTATGGTCAATGAAAAATGCCCTTTCAATTCAGTGGTCCTTGTATGAGATTACTTGTGTCTTGAAATGTATTTTCATAAAATAATCCCTAAAGTTTATTTGTTTATAAGTTTTTTTCAGTTATCTTTATTCTCTTTAGTAATGGCAGTAAGTAGTAAGTGGTAAGTACTTTGGTTTTAAGCCAGCAGAAGTGATCTGGATTCTGTACTTCTGTATAACCACAAGTAGAAATCATGTTGGAAGTAATCAGGGAAGACAATGAGAGTCCATAGTTCACTCATGAATTTGCACAGATGAAATAGAAACTTATTGTTGTTTTTAAATATGTGGTTCAAGGTGGGTATTTCAAAAGAAAAAAGAAGATAGAAAAATATAGGAAAGCTTCCCTTACTTCCAGGTGTTCATGTATAAGCTTAGGTAGCCATCTAAATGCTAAATGATCTTTCTGCAGTTTATAGAATATCTATATTCAGAGTACTGTGAGCAATAGATAATTCTAATAATATTTCAAGGTAATTATGTATTATTAAAAATCTAATATTAAGGGCAAAAATTATTAATAGATGAGTAAGTTCAAAAAGAAAACACTTATTTTCTTGCTTTATTATTCCTATGTTTTTCACAGTACTTTATGTAACAGAACAGGAGAGGTTTTATACATATATAGATAAATAAGTAGATATATTTTAAAGGAGTTTAATGAAGTGTGAGCTTCATGGACAATGCAGTGCAGTATCTCCTTTCACATGTTACAAACTGCCATGATCTCAACTAAACTTTGCTAATTTTCTGTGTATTCCTGGAACTTTAGCTACAGTTTTGGCTAGATCAGACTTGAATGGAAGCAGAAGTGAGACTTCTGAGCTTTGTGAGGAACTTCAGGTTTTATCACTCATCAGTGGAAGTTGATGGGAAGCAGCAGTAGAGCTTTATGAAACAGCAAATGCTTCTAAGACTCAGCAGGTTTTGGGTCTGTGGAAAACACTGCTTCACAGGAGCAATGATTATCTGAGACTAACTTTCAATCCAGCCTCCTCTCTGAATTCATGGCTCCCCAAATTCAGTCATCTGATAGATACAGGAAAGCGAAGAACCTCAAACCTAGTGCCAGTGCCTTGTCTTGTTCTTGACATGGCTACTTTTCTCACTGTTCACCAGAATGATCACAGACTGCAGCTCTTTTTAATGGTCATTGTGCACGGTTTTAAATTTATTCAAAATCTCTTTTCATTTCTCAGCATGTTTTCATGGTGGTAAAGATTCTGTGGAAATTATTATCTTTTTTGTAATGCTAGTGAACAAAGAAGAAAGAGAGAGATTTAAAGACAGCAATCTAGAAGTGGTTTGCACCATCAAAAATTATCTATTGGGTATGGTTAGGTATTTTTAGGCAATACTAAACTTTCACTTTATTTTGATTATATGACAACTTTTTGTCAATCCATATCCTGTGAAATTAGGTTTAATAATTTACAATACTATTGAAATAAGTAATTCAAATTAACCTACAGTTCATGATTCACATAAATCAGTTAAAATTTGGTAAGAAATGTTTTGAAATGACAGGTTTTCCTTGTTTTATTTTCATCAAAGGGAAATGATCTTACCCTTTTGCTCCTGGTTTCCTCATTTGTAAAGTGGGCCAGATATGTGGATGGATTGCTGCTTGGTATTACTCCTGAGAGATATTTAAATGCCCAAGTAATAATCCTAAGCAAAAGTTGTTTTCACTCATGGAAGATTATAAAGGCCTTGCTGTTCTGATGAAAAAGACAATAAAGCAACTGTTCTAGTTGAAAGTTGCAAACAATAAGGAAAATATTTGCCCGCAAACATTTGAAACTCCAGCTTTGACCTGATGAAAAAACAACAAATTTCCCTTTGTACTTCTTCTAAAGGATTGTTGGTTTTATTTTGCAGAAGCTGTGTCTCAAGCTAGAGGCCAGAAACCTTATTTATTTCTCTACCATTCTTGTTCTGAAACCATAAATATGTTGAAAAGAGCGTAAAAGGTTTTGCTAATACTTTTCAGATGTTCACAGAACAAAATTAGCCTTTGACATTTTACTTAGGCTAAAAAATGAAAGGCGTTTAATCTTTGTTGTTTAGAGTGCAGATGGTTGAAAAATTGTATTAATAACAAAAAAAAGTATTTTATTGTTTGTACTGCTGCCAGTGTGGATATGACAAATAAAACTTAGCAAATTCAGATTTGGAGAAACAATACGTGACTTGAAGTATTAGGTAATACATGGCTGAATACACAGAGTGGTTTTGGAAAACCATGAAATTTAGTATACTTGCGCAAGCCATAAATCCTATTGTCTTCCAAAAGCCTAAAGTGTCTACATTTAACATTTTAAATGAAAAAATACTCCCGTAAAGAAGGAAAGAAGGCCACTTTTGAAAGATGCAGAGGGTGGTAAAAAGTCCCTCATCCTCCCCTCTTCTTCAGAGTTGATCATTTCATTCCTCAAAGACAATACCAGATTTTCTTTTTGTTTGTTTTGTTTTCTAATATATAGTTGTAGAGATGATAATGTATTTATAGTAAGGCTGGAATTACTCCAGTTATTCTGCCTCCTCCACTGATTGCAGTTTCTCTGGATGCACATCAGTGCGAATATTGTTAGAATGAAGGCTATCGGGCTTTTTTGTCTTGCTCTGGGGCATATTCCTGGACTTTGTGGTGCTTTTTACAATCACAGGCATTATGTATGAATTGCTGAACTCAAGCCTTCAGATGTGTGAGTCTCTATTAGCTATGACCTCAGCTAATAGGGGAATTGCCTTTTGTAAATAGGGAGTTGTTTTGCAATGCAGTGGCAGATGAATAATAAACAACAGCACCATTCCTTTGGATCAGATAAGGAAAACATCCATGACATCCTGAGATGGTGTAAGTTCACATAGCTTCATCTACTGCAGAGGAGCTGACCTGACTAATACTGGACCTTCCATGGATGTCATACCTAAATGAGATTATCTATAAGATGCTATAGATAAGGAGGATGTCAGAGGCAAATGTAGTAAACAAGTTACTTTTCAAAAAGTATAACTTTCAAAGTACAGCTTTGGGATTTGTACTAAATTCCATGGTGTTTGAGCTAACTTCAATTTACAATATAAAGGAAAAAGCAAAAAGCAGAATTGCTGAGGAGAACAGAAGGATGACAACTAATGAGCTTGATTTTGCTAAGGGACTGAAAGATTTATTTTTCTTATTACTGGTAGAAAACACAGAAGAATCCCAGAGACAGGTACATTTTCCTGAGGGGAAGAAAAATGTTGAAGACCTTGCTGTTAGGCTGGAAAAGACAATAAAGACATTACTCCAGTGAAAATCTGCAAAGCATTAGGCCCAAGTGAATTTAATTGCTGAGCTCTGAAGAAAATATCAAGAAAAATAGTTAAAATTACGAGTGCATATTTTTTATTCTTAAACTCAGGAAAACAGAAGAACTTATGGAGGTCATCAACTTAACTGTTCAACATTACACCCAGAATAACATCAATAAAATGGATATCAAAGGAATTAAGTAATGACTATTTAAATAGCAACATATAAAAAAGTTTCAGCAGTAACAACAGCTGGCTAACTGGCTTCTCTGTAGAGTTCCAAAGTATAATATCCACTTAGCATGGCTGAGAAGCTGAGATCTGTCATTTTCCTCCTCCTACACTATTTTTGCAGTGTAATGCATGCCTTTCACTACTGGATTCAGCACACCACAAAAGTTATTAAAGCGTCAGCAGTAGTCTGGTATCTATTTAAAGTAATCTAAAACTTCCAAATCTAAACACCCAAGGTGTGTAACTATTTTCACACATCATTTAGCAAAATGCTGATCTATACATTCGTGCAAACCTGCTGCAGAGATTGCATTGCAACATAAGTACCAAGAACAGCAGGAAATCTTGTTTCTAGATACAGAATTTAGATCTAACTTTGCAAAGTATGTCAAGCTTTGCCTGTAGATGATGAATTCCTTTTGTCTGAACTTATAATTGGGAGCAAATTTTTGGATTGAAGCCTGTAAAAATACTGTAAGACACAAATATTGCCAGCACTTAATACATGAATGAAAGCTTTCAATATTCACATCTTTATTTGAGAAATAAATAGATTTTGGTATCTAATATATATTAATTCTTCTAGATGCCATGCACAGAAATCATGGCTTCTTGAACTGCAATCTGCAGGAAAAGTATGATCACTTTAATGTAAAGTTTGGATTGTGCAAAGAGCAATATTCTTGCAACATTTGCTAGTTCTATCACTTGTACCATGAACATTAACAAAGAGTTGATTTGCCTGTATGGTGATCTTCCGTTTTTCCATGAAAAGCTAGAAAATAATTTTTCTGGAATGAAGTAAAGAACTAAAATATGGATATGAAAGCTAAATGGGTGATTCAGTCATAGCTGTAATTTTAGTCGAAACACTTTATTTTAGAAAATCTATAGAAATTTCTAGACAAAGAGAAATCCATACTGTGCTACTTATGTATAATTAAGTTATTTTAATGGTCCTGAATCAACCAAAAATTATAGTATAATTACTTTGGGCAAAAATAATTATCCTTACTGCATGCAATGTAGCAATTATTATCTGAACAGGATTCAGTATACTTTTAAATGGCTAAACAATCTTTTTCAGCTGGTTAAGCTGCCTGTGTTAGTACTGCCAAAGTTAGTACTTTGCTAGAGATTTCTTGGAATGATTTTACATGTAGTAAAATACTTTTGGGAATGATTGTTTTCTATCCAACACACCTGTTGTCAGTTCACCTCATCCAGAAGCTACACACTCATTCAGCTAGTCACTCACTTTCCACCAGCAGGAAAGGGAGAGAATAGGAAAAGCAGAAGAGAAAAGGTAAAAACTTATGGGTGAAGAGAAGCACAGTTTAATAAGTGAAGAAAAGATTGGAAAAAACAAGTGGGGGAAAGGCAGCCACTATCTCATTAAGGAGACTGATGGCCAGCCAGACTCCAAATAATGACTACATTTGAGGACAAAACCTTCCAGTTTTGTTGCTGACTATGGTATTATTTGGTACAGAGCATCATTTTGGCCAGCTCAGCTCAGCTGTCCTGACTGTGTCTAGTCCCAGCTTCTTGTCCACTACCAGCCTTCTCACTGGGTGGCAGAATAAGGACCAGACGAAGATTTGGTGCTGTTTTAGTCACAAATTCAAGCCACAGCACCATCTGGGCTACTAAAAGAAAGTTAACTCCATCTCAGCTAGATCCAACACACAGCTCTGGTTATTCTGTGGTAGGTCATGTACATATTTATTTTTGCAGGTATTCAATGCAATTGCATAGGCTAAAATATGTACTTTGAGTACAAACAGATCTCTCAATGCGGATTAAAATAGTTCATTAAATAAATAGCAAAATATAGTCTTGCTTTCTTGCTGCTGTGTTCTTAGCTTCTCTGTCAGGTGCATGACCATCCTGCATAAGTATTTGAGGCATTCATTGGGAAAATGGTCTATTCCTTACATTTCAGCTCATTCAGGACCTTGATGCCTATGCAGTACATGAATGAGCATGGTGTGATGAACAGCACCTTGATATTTAACACAATACTGGCCAGAAGCCATCTAACCTCTGTTGGAGGTTTCCTTTAAGAATGTTCCTAAAGGCATATGATGTTTTCAAAGACTGCAAGAGGGGGACGTTGGTGCCAAATTTTAAATTCGCAATAAAAAAGAGCCAAGTCTAGCTTGCCAGCCTAACTTCAGTTCCTGGAAGACTTTGGAACAAATAATCAAGAAAATTATTTGTTAGCAGTAGCAAGGCAAGAAAGAGATGAGTATCAGTAGGTCAGCAACAAATTACATTAAACCAATTCTTCAACATTTGTTGGAGATTGTCTAGAAGCAGCAGATGTCATGTAATCTTAAACAAATCTTTAGGCACTATCTATCATATCTATAGGCAATGTCTAGTGTGATATTCTCTTAAGCAAGCTAGGGAATCTTGGGGTAGATTAAGTTTCTAAATTAGTAGTAAATTGCATGCAAAGTTGTCTGGATAACTGTGCGAGTTGCCAGTAATTGCCTGTCAAAATGAAAGGACAAACCAACCATAGCCATTCCTCCTGGAATCAATTCCTTGCTATTTTCCTTTAATCAGCCTGGATGGTAGAGCATAGACCACGTTTATTAAATCTGTGATAATGCAGAGCTGGGGAAGAGAAACCACATACTCAAGAGCAAACTTTGAATTCAAAATCAGCTTTGACAAATTAGAGAAAAGGACCAAAAGATATGTTAAAACTCTGTGGAAGCAAGTGGAAGGTGCTAGGCGTAGGAAGAAATTATGGACAGCAAAAATATGGTGTATAAAAATCTTGGTGAAATACTGTTTCTTTGGAAAAGAATCTGTGAGTCTGCATGTATCACATTCTGTACAGGGGTTAGCAAAGCCATGAAGTTGTAAAAAAATCTAGGGAACATTTTATCTCTTGTAAATGGAAATACAGCTTGTAAGACATGGTGAAGTAATTATCCAATTCTGCTCAGGGCTTTACTCAAGGCAGGAATTCTGCATTCAATTTTAACCATTGCATTTCAGCAACAAAGCAGACCTATGAAATAAAAACTTAACAAGTTGGGTTATGTACCTTACAGAGGAAGTGACTAAAGGAGGACCTGATGGCAAAAATGAAGTTTGTGAAGGGGTGGTATAAAAAAGAAAAAAAAAAAAATTTTTTTTTTAAATCAGTGGTGGATAGATGAAGAAATAATGGGGTTACATTGCAGCAATTAATTATAAGTTTAAACAGTAATAAGATCTTTTTAAATGATACAAATAGTTAAACACTGGAATAGATGTAATGGGACTGGGGAATGGGAAGACATTAGATAAATATTATAAGGACAAACACAGATAGAGTTTATCCTACACTAAGACAGAAAAACATGCTGGGTGGTTCTGGTTTTTATCACAGATAATTACATTGATACATCCCTGGTAAAATATTCTGCTTAACAGCTGGTGGCCACAGAATTAAATATTCCAATACACTAAAGGCTAGACTGAAAGTGTTAGTAGCTGTAATAATTCGATATGTGATTATTTGATTTTAGTGTGAAATATTTTTGCCGTTAGCTTAGAAATAATGATTTTTTTTCCCACCTTCCTTAATCCCAGTTGTCAGGGTATGGAAAAATCCTACTGTTTTCCTCATTGACTAACCACAGAGGGTGAGGCTTCAGCAGGAGTTTGTTACTGGAAGAAAGGAAGGGACAAGACAAAGGATGGTGGTGGTAGAAAAAGTGGAACCATGGCAGTGTTTTCATAGAATGATTAGAAAATAGGAAAATAATCCAGCAACACAAACATTATTTCAGTTTGCTTGGTTTGGACTTTACCGGGTCATGAGTAGCCCAAGAAACGACAGAATGAAGTCTAGAACAATGTAAACCTTTGGTGAAACTTTGCTGCTTCTCGTGTCTCTGTGTTTTAGATCCTGTAGTGTAGAGGGAAATGAGGAAGGCTAAGGGAATTGTTTGTATTTACTTCTTTCCTGAAGTGGCTTGATGTTTTGGCACATAATGTTATTGCAATGAAGTGTATGTGGTGCTTTTGTTGTTCTGGTTGCTTTTTGAAGAACCTGTAGTTTGGACCCAACTGAACTGAATATTTCTCTTCCTTATTTCTCTCCTGAGAAAGTTTTTCTGCATATATAACAACATTTCTTCTCTTTTACGCTTGATAAGAAGAGATTTTTTAACTTTCCTCTTGGTGGAAAAAAAAAGTAAGTCTTCTTTATTTTCTTCTGTTTGACATTTTGTTCTTCATATTAAATCTACAATTCTTTCTACAGGAGACATAAAGCTAAAGGGAAAAGGGAAAGTCTGCAATAAATTAAATTTGCACTTGGGAGGCATTTCCTAAAAATAAGTACATGTATCTGGGGTGCAGAAGATTCTGATCTGTTTCTTACCCGCTTCCTAATGGTAGGAGAACTGCTTTCTGTCATGATAAGAATTGCAAAAATAGTAGTTCAGGTAGTAATATTGCTAAAAACAAAAGGTAGTCTAAATGGAGGAACAACTGGGAACTTTAGAATAAACAAACCTTCAGAGCATGGTGCTGATAATGTCAAGGTTCAATACCCATAGGGCCCATCCATTTAAATGTTAGATTCAGTTAGACTCACAAAGATCTTTGTGAGTCCTTTCCAACTCAGAATATTCTGTGATTCTGTGATTTTAGACAATGAGCAACTTCCATGGGAACTTTCCCTCCTTGTTTCCCTATCTGAATAAAATAAGGAAGTCACAAATTCTCATCACATTATGCCCAGCATATTGTCACCTACTTAACAAAATAGAGTTTTAGAATGAAATCCACCGTGTAAAAGATAGCAACAGTTTTCACAGATATTATAGTCTAAAGCAGCAAAAAATACAATTTAAACAATTCTCCTGTTTCAATAAAATACTGTATGTCTTGTATGATTCCTACCTAATCTTTCCTTGAAGTTTGTTGGGACATCACCTACCTGTATTGTATGTCTAAGCCTAGCCTCCTCTATCATGGTTTTTATTCTTCATTTTTCCTGAATCAATTTAAAATTCCCCTATTGTGTTTTCTCCTGCTCAGCTATGAGATGCACACATTCACCCCAATTGAATGCCTCTCACACAAGTCTCAAGCACCACTTCTGCTTGCACAAAAATATTAACTACCAAATTTTCTGTCTGCTGCATGGAGGCATTTATATGCATAAACTGCTGAGGTCCTTTCATGAAACACGCTATACAACCATGGAGAGGTTTTTATGGCTTAACGAAGTGTGAATACTTCATCAGTGAACTAAAAAGATTTCTCCCTTCCAAGTTAGGAGCTCAGTGCTCAAAGCCCAAGTATATAGAATCACCTGAAAATGGAGAGACATTTTTAGGGATCAAGCTTGAAAGAAAAAAAAAGTAGAAGTGGAATCAGTGAAAATTAACCCTAAGAAGAGCGAATTCAGGAGGCTTTTTCCCCACCAAAACAAAGCAGTATATTTACCTGTAAAATACAGTTTTAGAAGAAAATTAAATGCTTTGGTTTACCTCCACATTGGAGTCACAGTATATCTGTAGCTGCCTGTAGAGACCAAGATCCATTTTTTCTCTTGATATTTGTTTACCAGTAGTCTTGTGAACTGTCATTTCCATCTTTTTCATAACATCAGAGCTATGTGATTATTTTCTGTGAGGAGTGATGCTCATGTCCTAAGGGATGAAAATGCTTTCTCAGAATCTGATTTTTCAAGGTACTGTGTAACTTCTGCATGGTTTTTTCTTTCTTTTTTTTTTTTTTTTTTGAGGGCTGTACAGTTTGGGTTTTTTTCCATACATATGAAGAGTGTGCTAGAGTTCCAGAGTCTGCTAAAGTATATTTAGGATTTCTGTAACACAATAAATGATATTGCATATTATATGTAAGTTGATGTTCACATCATCTCTTCTAGAGAGGGTCCTGTTCAGCAAGGTAATGTTTTGTGTTTGACCAAATAGTTCACCCATTTCTGTTCAGTTTCTTTACAAATATTTTTGCCTTCCATTCAAATCACCCTTATATTAGCCCTGTAATGTTTTGTTCACAAACCAATATGTAACACAGACAGGATTTGTTGATACTGCACTGGAAATTAAATTTGGGCATATGAGTTTGCAAATTTTTTAGTGAAAATGTGTGTTTGCCTAAACTGCTGATCTTAAATCAGCCTGGACTTGCATGAACAAGATCTCTCCAAGGCAGTGGGAGATGCTGATAGAGACTGAGGACAATGACACACACTTATTATTATGCTTTTCATGCCAGAGAAGGCTGCCAGAAAATCTATTTCCTAGGAAGTTTTTTTGTTGGAGGTATTGCTTGTGTGGCTCTCTATAACTTAAGACTGTATTTCCCAAACCAGCCAAGTGCTTTCTGAACAATTGCATATGGGGTGCTATTTCACACTGATGAATGAGTGTAATTTTTCTTTTATTCCTGGATATCAAGCTCAACTAGTCTTAGTCTAACCCTGACTGGTAGACTGACCTCCAGCTTGCTCTTATAGCTGCCAATAATTCTCCATGAAGGGCACTAGAAGCACAATGGGCAAAGACTTCTAATGGTACAGAGAATCACAATCATGTTCATAGTTTGCCCTGAATATATTTAAACTATTCTGTGAAGGTGGGAAAAAGGCAATTATCTTTATATTTTTTCTCTACCTAAGCCTGGAATTACAACTCATTTTTTAATATAAAATATTTTTTAAAATTCCAAGCTCAAAACTACCATTAGTATAGTTTATTTCACATGACCATGGGAATTACTCACAAATATATGTAGAAACAGATCTGAAATATCAGTACTGCTTCCTTTGAATGGCCCCAATAAATATATTTGTTAAATAAAAATCAATACAAAAAGAAAAAATAATCACTGCTTATGAAGAGGAAAAAGATGTGGCTCCAATGCTTTATAATTGTTCAGAAAATATTTGTGTCCTGGAAAACGTAACAAGGACTGTGAGATTCATGGGGTTGTGCTGTGTAAGTTACACTAACCCTTACACACTTAGTTTTCTCAAAAGAAATTGCTATTCTTTTCCTTATATCACCTCCTTTTGTGTTTTTAATGCTTCTCCCATTGTTGTTGTTATTGTTCTTCTTCTTTAACTTGCATGTCATCCTTCTATTTGCTAAGAAAACTACCTGATTCCAGGAGGGAATACCCAATGTACATAAGTTTTATATGTAAATGACACCAAAATGAGCGTCACTGTTGTGCAATGACAGAACTCTCTGTGCCAATTTCAGCTTTTCCAGCCCAGTCCTGTAATCCCATTGCAATGTTGCTCTTGACCTGAAACTTCCAGTGGGGCATTTATTTCACTTCAGAGAGGCATGGCTGCTATTAGTGCTGCAGAGTGAACTTCAGTTTTGCTTTGTACCACTGTTTCCTTCCAGCATGTGGGATCATGCTCTTCAGTCCTGGAGAAACTGGGACTTAGAAGACGTGTTGTTCCTACACAAATCAAATCTGTACTCCACTCTTCACTGGATTTGACTTACATTATTTGTTGTTTGTTACTATAGCTATTTTTTACAGTATTTTGATGATTAAGAAAAAAATAGCCAACAAGTGTGTGAGATTTTTTTTTTCTAAATGCCTTTGTACTCTTCTGAAATTCCAGTGTATATTGCAAGTTGAGTGATGCAATTCCAAGAGAAGGATTCCAATTTGAAATTAATTTAGGAGGGGTTTCAACCAGAGATTTCAACTTGTGTTATAGGGGACTTAAAGCAGTCTGCATATATTTGAAGTAGCTCTCTTGTCTCAGTGGAGATTTACATAACCATATCTTCCATCAGAATCTGCACTTTCCCATTGCATGCACACTCAAATCAATTCAGATGAAAAATTTATTTGACCTATTTTTACTGTCTCCAATCACATCTAAATATGTATCTAAATATGTATCTAAATATGTGTGTATGTAGGCATCCACAAATAAAACATATGAAGATGGTTTCCCTGTGATAGTATCAACATCTTCTATGTTGCTTTTGTTATATCTTCCAAAATACCAGTTTGCACAAACAGCCTTGACCTAATTTATAATGTGCAGCTTGGTGAAGAAACTACACTCCAGAGATGGCACTAAGCTCATTTTAACTACAACATAAACCCAGATCTTGAAAGCTTTGTGGTAACTTCCATTGCACTAAAAGCTATTGATTACAAGTGCTTCTTTGGCAGAGCGAGGGGATTGGTGAACTCATTGTGTTCCAGTGATTCACCGTGAGGTCCCAATGGGAGTTGCAGGTGACAAGTAGCAGCACAGCAGGTAAACTGTGAGAGCCACGGAGCAACCCAGGACTCAGCCAAGCTGTACAAATTAATGAAAACATTTCTGTCCACCTGACTGGATTCTAAAGAGGATCCTATTTTATTACATGAGACCTACTTCATCCCAGTTTCTCTATTCCACTTTTTTTTTTTGCAAGTATTTTACCTGTTTTGAGTATTTCAGTTTTACACTTCTCATCAGACTACTTGTTACTGAGGACAGGAAATGCACATAATGTAGGACATTATATTTATGACATGTCGTTTTTATGTCATTTGATTGTAGTATTTGTTAGGATGCATCTTTTACATGTCTTTTAAATCTGTACCGATGTCATTTGATGCAGGGTGTAAGAGAGTAATAACAGTAGTGTTGCTTGAGGCTTTTGCCAATGCTCTAACCAGAAGGTGTTGTATTTTAAGAATTTGGCCCACCTCAGAAAACAGTGGCAACTCACTGGAAATGCAGACTGGATAAAAATTTATAGCTGTCAATACTAAATGTTGAAGCACATTCAAAGTGATAAAAGAAAAACACTTGAGACCTTTATATTCTAAAGTACTTTTGGAAATAAATGTGGTGTTTGGGACTTGGTTTGTTTTAATGGAAGTAAAATGACGTGGCTGCTCTCCATGCATTATAAGCATGCTTTGGGAAATGTGCTTTGAATTTTTTTTCTTTTTCTAAGAGGCAAATTATTTACGAGCATTAGATGTTCTTCATAGTAGACACTTTTGGAATAAGTATACATTTCATAGAGTGAAAAGGCACTTGCTATAAGCTGCAAAAAGCAGAATAAGAAAATGCATCAAGCACATTTTAGCCTTCTATATAAAGAGGATTTACAACTGAAAATAATTTAAATTATATTGTTAGTGGCTTTTGTACAGTTTTTAGAGTTTTGTTTTGGTACAAGCTGTAATTATAGAATCACAATTCTTTGAACTATTCCCTTTAAACAAAAGAACATACACAAAATTCAAAATCCTATTAATTTGATGCTCCTTTTTCAAATTCAAGACCTTCATATGCATTAGATCTTGTTTTGTTGAATTGTGAGGAGACTTTTCCTGCAGTTCAGTGTGATCTATTTCTGTCCCTTGGCATGGTGTGACATTCTGGAGTTTTGTGTTAGTGAAGTAAAATTGTTTTCCTATGTTCAGTGTGAAGATTGTTACTGTTTTGGTATGACTAGTTGGACCATAGCACATCATTTATTGTTCATTCTGTTGGCTGCATTAATTACATTTATACACCCTTTACATTGCATAAGGCATTGTTACTACATGAATGACTGTTCATATTCTGATGTGGTCTGTGTATTCAGAATATACTCATAAAAATTCTGCCTCCTTCAAATATGAGTTTTTCTCTTAGAATATGGAAAGATTCTTTGTTCTGAAAATGTGATTTGAAAAAATATGCAAGAAATGTTTGGGCTTTGTTTGGGAGGTTTGTTAACTTGATTAAGTACAGAAGTTATATGATACAGGATCCTTGCTTTCATCATTATTATTCTGTGAATTGCCTAATGGCATAAATACTCTTCCGGAAAGAAATTTTAATTATGGTTTAGATGTAGGAGTTTTTCCTCTTTGGGAACCTCAGAATTATTCCTCCTCTTCATGAATTAAAACGAGGAAGCAGATGATCTGTGTGTTCATTTCAATAATGGACTAACAATCAAACAAGATTTCTGTTGTTTGCCAGCATTTACCTTACAGAAAAGGATTTTTCTTGTTGGAAAGTTTGCTTAATCCACTTATTATTAAAATTTTGCTTTAACGTAAAAGAAATACCATTTTATAACACGCCTAAGAAGCAACCTTAAAGGAATGCAATCTAAGAAATACATTCAGAACACATTTTAATAGAAATATTTATTCATATATCTCAACCAGTAATATTTATGTCTCCCCTGTAGCTCCTTCTAATAGCTCTGCATTAGATGTTCTCATTAATTTCATTTTAAACTCCTATTTGACTCAGTCCCCTGAAAGGTCATTACAGTGTTCTCTACTGTTCCCTTCATATATACTGCAGGGCAATACAGAGACAACTTTTTGTGAGGAAAGGTTTTTGTGAGAAGGTATTAGAATCAGTTCTGACAAAGTTTTACACCAGAAATGATTCTTCACTAAAGAATCCTATGTGCTGCAGAGTGAACTTCAGTTTTGCTTGAACTTCTTTTGAACTTCTTTTTCTTGATGCCATCTTTGATGTCCTGACCAATTTTCCAGCTGTGAAGGAGCTAAAAATGGAAAAGATGCTTTCCCACATTTTCATTGGCAACATGCTACCGTGCTGATGTATTATGATACATGAATTACATTGCAGCATGACTAAACAAAAAT
This sequence comes from Lichenostomus cassidix, assembly GCF_008360975.1. NCBI lineage: Eukaryota > Metazoa > Chordata > Aves > Passeriformes > Meliphagidae > Lichenostomus > Lichenostomus cassidix. The sequence continues at coordinate 13,013,496 of NC_139483.1, forward strand.
AACTCCACATGGCCTATACTGAAGGTAATGTCGGTTTAGGGAAAAAAAAGTGAAGTGATTGAAGATGAGCATCAGGATACATATTCGGGCAACTTCTTTCAGAAAGGAGCAAAGGTGATAAGGAAGACTTCAAGAGCTGTCAAAAATGGCATTAAAGGAGGTGTCTGCTATAGTCCAATTGACCAGGAAGAACAAGTAGATGAGGCCTATGGACAAACAGGAGGATCTTCACTCTCACAGGCCCTGGTCCTCATGGGCAATTCCAGCCACCATGATGTCTGCTTGGGGGGACAAAAAGGCAGGATATAAGTACTCAGGGAGGCTCCTGGAGAGTATCAATAATAAATCCTACCTCCAAGAGCAGAGCCAATGAGGAGAGGTAATCTTCTGGACTGCATACATGGAAAAGGATGGGCTCTTTTGGAATGTGAAGATCAGGGCAACCTTGTCTTCAGTGCCCATGGTGGAGTTCAGGACCCTGAAGACACAGAGGAGAGTGAGAAGAAAGCTCTGAGCAGTTGCCTACAGAAGAGCTGACCTTGGCCTCTTCAAAGAGCTGCTCTGAAGAGTCCCATGGGATAAGGCCCTGCAGAAAAGAGGGTCCAAGAAAACAGTTTAATATTTATGGATCATATGCCTCCCCCTGAAAAAAACAAACAAACAAACAAACAAAAAAAAAACCTACAGAAGTTGGAAGCAAGGACGGGTAGGGCTGGGAGGAATACAGAAGCATTATCTGAGCATTTAAGAGTGAAGTGAAGAAAGTCAAAGCCCAAATGGAATTTCATTTGTCCAGGGATGTCAAAGACAATGAGAAGAGCTACTGTACATTACTGACAAAAAAACATGGGAAAATGTAGACCCATTGTCCACAAGACAGAGGACACGGTGACACAGGACAGAAAAAGAATGAGATCTTGAGTGCCTTTTTTGACTCAGCCTGTAGTGATTCCTGAATCAACCTTCAGGAATCTAAGTTCTCTGAGAAAAAGGGGAAGGGGTGGACCAAAGAAGATGTGCCCTGGGTGGAAGAGGATCAGGTCAGAGAACACTTAGGCAAACTGACTGTACATAAGTCCATGGCACCTGACAGGATACACTGATGGGATACAATGATGGGATATGCTGAGGGAACTGTCATTGTGAGGCCACTCTAGATTGTCTTTGATAAATCATGGAAGCTGGGAGGCGTACCCAAAGACGCAAGAGCACAAATGGCATTTCCATCTTCAAGAAGGGCAAGAAGAAGGACCAGGGAACTAGATGCTGGCAAGACTCAGTGTTCTCTGGGAACAAGATGGAGCAGCTAATTGTGGAAACCATTAAGGATGAGAAAATCGTCAGTAGTCAGCATGTCTTCTCCAAGGGTAAGTCATGCCTGACCAACTTCATAAACTTCTATGATGAGTCGATGGATGTGGTAGATGAGAGCAGAACTCTGAATGTTGGCTACATGGACTTCAGGAAGGCCTTTGACACTGTCTCCCATAAGAGTCCCACAGGGACAGCACAGCTTACCCAGAGAGATGGTGGAGTTTCCAACACAGGATATATTCCAGAGCCATCTGGGCATGACCCTGGGCAATCAGCTCTTGGTGAACCCTGCATGCATCCAGAGGCCTTTTCTACCTTAGTCATTGCATGATTCTGTGATTCTGTGCTAATGATTAACTGTAAGGAAGAGAAGAACTATTTGTCTTGGGTTAATTTCTATAAACCCCTAAAACGACTATTTTGCAATATTTACTGTATCTGCTACCACTAGAAATTGTATTTGTGCAGCTCTGAGATGGGAACAGTCATAGATGATAAATCAATGTAGCTGACCCTAACACCATGGGTAGGCAGGAGCACATCAGGAATTTTTTTTCCTTGTCAGAGGCAACTTTTTCACCTGCACTAAACTAATGCCTGCACATTTGTTACATCACTTAGGAGTGTTATAAAAGTTACAATGTATGTCCTCATGCCAGGAAAATAACGCTTTGACCAATTCATGTCTAAGTGATTAATGAAAATCAAAAATAGCTCTAAAGCACCTCATTGATTGCAATATATGTAAGTACTCTGGATGCCTGGAAACTCAATCCAGGCATTCACATGGCTTAAAAAAAAAAAAAAAAAAAAAGGAAATATTCTTTTGCAGTTTCTGTATAATCTACAGAGGAAAGAAGAGATGTATCAGCTCTTACTTTAGCTAACGATGACCAGATTTTAAATGAAGAAATGTTGATTTTTTTTAATCGTAAAATTTCTTGTAATTAGATTGTCATTATCTATAACAACTAATTAATCAGAATAACGTTCAGCATTAGCATTGAGATGATTGTAGACTAGTAAAGGAGAAAATTAAGTTCATTTAAAAAAAATAAAGATATCTGTTTTGTTCACTTGCTGTCACAGATAGCTATGATTAAATTTTAATTTGATGTCAAATTAAGGACTCAGTTACAGTATGCTGACTTCCAGAGTACAGCTCTACTCACTTCAGAGGAAATTCCCATTTAAAATGAGAGGAATTTTTGTTCTATACCATTCTAATATCTTCCAAAGGCAGCTTCAGCTCAGTTCACATCCACAAAATGAATCTCAGTAGTAGCCAAGAAAATATCATGGTGGCTAGCTAAAGAACTATACAACAAAATTACTTCCAATATTTGTACTCTATTTTTAATTTTGTACAATGTGTCTTCTACATTTTTAGCTGCTAACTCTCAAGAACACTTCACATAAAATCATCTTCAGCCGCCTGTGTCAAAGTCACGGCATCAGGATAGCACATAAACATTCCTCTCTTTTTTTTATAAAAACAGAGTGTGAATACAAAAATATGGCTGTCTTTGCTTGCAGTCCTGTTAATTTTGGTGTTGTACCAGTCTGGGAAGGCACAAATATCCAGCTACAGAGTCAGGGCCTGAGTGAATATCTCAGATAGGCAAAATGTGCAGTCATATGTCTTCACTCTTTAGTAAGTGCTATGAAGGGGAAATGCTATATTTGCACCGTAGAGATTGTGTAAGTGTAGATAGCTGCCAGTACACCTTACAGTACAGAACTGGTAGGAAAGTTTTAGGAAGTATTGTCTAAAAATAATATCCCTCTCATGGACAAAACCTACGACCTCTCCTCCTTTGAGCCTCCTGCTCATGTTATCCACTGGATCATCACCTCTTTAAAGCTGCCATCCAGCTGGAAAATTACTTCTGCCATTCAATCACTGCACAGCATTTTTGCTCGCTGTCAGCTCAGCTAATCCTATTCTATTAATGGGTCTAAGAGACCAGTTTTGCTGAAAGGATGATTGGAGAGGGATTTGATTTCTTCTGATAGTAACTGGGGCCTGAATTTGCAGCTTCTTGGATAGGCATAGTTGACTACACAAAGCACAGTGCAACAAGGAAATGTTGGGCATGTTTCTACTCTCACATAAATCAAAACAAGCATGAGGAATCCCAAAAAATCTTTATTCCTCATTTCATCATTAAAGAAGCTGTTGAAATAAGTTATCTTATGATTTTCTCAAACTGATTTCAAAACAGGTGTTCTTAAAATAGAAATACCTGTGTCACCCCACATCACTTTCATAGAGCCTAATCTGTACTTGACATTGATCTCTGCCAGCCAGAAGAATTAATTTTGTATGAAAGGTTTTGATAGGAATAGCCTGAAAATATATTTCCCTGCCATGTACCCAGAAGGGCAAAACTGAGGAAAATCCAAAGGAATAAAAAGAATGCCAGGAAGAAAAGAGGAGTTGTAAAGTGAGCCATATGCAGCCAGTTTGTAGCTCTAGTCAGTCTGTCCATTCTCCATGATAGGAAATAAGACCTCTAGTGATTACATGGAAAAGGTCCTAATGCACAGAGCAAAGCAAAGTGTGTAAATCCCAGAGATTTTCAGTGGAAATTGAATGTTTTGAATCCAGAGAAATAGTTCCAGGGGATGTATGAGAAAAGAGCAGCAGTTCTTAAAGAATATCTAGTTACTGAGTAAAATACATAGATTTACATTGTGTTTCACTTCCTACTTATACATGGAAATTAAAACACTGAACAGGGAGTGTGGTTATTTGATTCACCCTCACATATGCAAATGATTTATTTTTCTTTTCATTACCTCTATTAATATTACTAAATTCAATTATTAAAAAAAATTAATTCCTGGTTGCCATTACTACAGCCATGGCACAGATGCAGTGAGTGATGCTAATTTCTTTAAAGAATTGATGTATTGTAAGCAGGCCATAAGTATAGTAAATATGAGAGTAGCAAGACCCATTTTGAAGAAAAAAAATTAATGAGGTGGGAAAATATGGCCAAAGTAAAATTACTTGGGATTGTAATACAATTAAAAAGCAGTCATTTTTATATCTACATGATCTCTCCCCTGGGACAGTCCAGGTTTGTATGGTAAAAACCACTAACAGAAGAGAACAAGTAACTTTCCAAAAATGTCGGTTTCAGGAAGCAGTTGAGAAAAAGGAGTTATAAAAGTGTGTTTATTTTTTAACTCCTGTGGATCCAAGGAAACAAAATCCTAATCAGATGTGTAATATCTAAAAATATGTAACAATAAACTCATCATAGATTAATAACATTAAACTAAAGCCATGTTGAATGGGTTCATATTTAATACACTTGGGATGATAAGTGATAGAAAAGTAAAAAATCGGCACAAGAATGAAATAGCACACAAAAATTGTTGCCTGAGAAAGATAGTGATTAATTATGTCTTGATTTTGATTCTGTTTCTCAGATAACTGGAGAGGGTATTAAAAAATGTAACAGGCCTTAGAAGTAAATTATGGCTGGAGGTATTATCCTGTTGTGAAAAATAGGGAAAATAGGAATTTGTCTGAATGGGTTTTTTTCATCCATTATATTTGAATTCTTCATGGGAAATATTTCTCAGTGAAATCTTTGTGTAAATGATGCAGAGATTGGTTCTGAGAAAGCAATGTATTTGAACATTTTTTGTGTTTAACAGGGTGTCAAAGTATTTGCTGCTGTTTATGCTTGGTTTCACTTTAGTAAATTCATAGATTCATAGGAGTTCTGGCCAGAATGCACCACTATGAAAATATTAACCTGACTTCTAAATGGCAAAAGGAAGAATCTCTTTTAGTTATTCCTACAGTGCATCCCAAAAGCAATGCTTGATATGCAGTCTCTGTTAGAGAAAGGCTCTGTCTTAAGACTTGAAGGAAGAATTTCCTAGAATCGACAATGCTTATTTTATCTTTATTGAATATTTTTGTCTTCCTTTCAATTTGAACTTTTCTGACTCTTCACAGTCTTTGTCTGGCTGAAACAACTTCCAGCTATCAAAAACTTTTGATAGCTGTAGACGGGGTTCAGATACCCCTTCATCTTATCTTGGATATATTCAACAGATTGAGCATCTTAGGGCTTTCTTTGTAAGACACATTTGCTGAGTTTTCTTAGGGTTTTAATGGCATGAGTGACTGTGGAGAAAGTTTTTTTTGAAACCTCTTTCATTTTTTACTCCCTTTTAAATATGTGAGCACTGGAAATAAACACAGTAATGGTTTTAGTTATGCCACAAAAAATAATGCCAGTTGCTATTTCTGTTCATTATTTCCTTGCTTGTGCACTCAAAACTTGCACTGCCTTCCAAGCTGCTTCACACTTGGAGCTCATCTACAGCAGCTTAACTTAAATGATCTTGTCATTATTTCATTCTCAAAGCACTTGGGATACTGTCCAGAAAAGATGGCCTCACTTAGAATAAATTCATAGATATTACTAGGATTTACAGAAGCGTACTGAATTTGGGCTGATGTCTTTGTCTTGTAAAAAGCTGGTAAAAACCATCTAATTGTGCCCTAATGATACTCATTTGGCAGAAAGTCTTGTCCTTACTTTCAGTCAAGGCAGGCTATTAGTGCTCCCTACAGGATCTTGCCTTTCCCCCAAGTCTTGAACAGGGCATTCCAGAAAAGAAATTCCACCCCTCAAAGAGATGTGGGTAGAGAATGAAACTAGAACAGGACCAAACTCCTGTTATTCTGAAATTTCTCCTTTCCACACAAAAAATATCAATGAAATCCCTGTCATATTTCTACCAACTGCACTGGAAAGTCCTCTGAATGGGTCTGTCCAGATCTGTGTGGAGACTGGGAGAGGCTGTACATTGATTTCAGACCTAGTGGAGCCATGTGGAAATGTAGGGATTTCCAGGCCCTCTTCCTTAAATTCTGGTGGATTTGTAGATTTTGTGTATGAATCCCAACATCTATTTCCGTATTTATGCAACACTCAAGAGGGCTGCAACAAAATCAGAGTTCTGTACTAGGCATCTTTATAATCCATTTCTAATTATTCATAATTACAGTCAATAATTGCAATCGATACATACAGTACATTTTTCAAAAGTACATTTCTAAAAAATGCAAATAATCCTACTGGAATTTGTCAGGTACACAGCACTTGAGAGAATCAATGCTTATAACCATGGGTATTCAATGTATTGCATCATTATTGACAATTTGACTTTGTTCAAAAGTTCATGCTTTATAACATATTTTATATGTTCATATCCTTCCCAAATATTTTGTTTTGAACCCCATGTCCATTAAACCAATTTCTCTACCAATTTGAGGAACTGATGCGACAGGCTAAACTGCACTGTCCAGGCAATGCTGGGAACAGTTCCACAGATAAAGCTGCCCCTTGAAATGATATTTCTGAGTACAGCATTTCCATAATTTAAAGAGATATATAAAGATATATTTATATCTTTATGAAAAAATATAAAGAGAAATTTAGAGAGAAGTATAATGATGCATTATTCTTTGAGAAAACAAAATATTGCAACTGAAACTTTTAGCCATCAATTTTGTCGCAAGACACCTTCATAGTATAGCTTTATTTCATGCTATTTCACCACTTGTCATACTTCTGAATACCTTTTGAAATTTCATAAAATATGTCTATGGTATATTATATCCTTCCTTGCCGGAATGTGATTGTGAACTACAGTTGTCATGAGGAAAAAAAAAAGCACTATAAAAATGCTTTTGCTAATATGCTGTTTCTTATAGTGTTATTTCTCTTTTTGTAATTTCAAAATACTAATGTATTGTTTCTTCTGTTTGTCATGAAAATACAGTTCCTACATAATTGTGTGGCTAAGGTGTAAATACTCTAGCAGATGAAAAAAATGTAATAGCAGAAAAAAACACTAATCATCGAAAGAGTCAGGTTTTGGGTTTTTTTAAAAAAATCAAGGTTTCCTTGAAGAATCACCAAATAGTAAAATGATTCTTGAATTAGTAAAAATATACTGTAAAAATATGATTCCCATTTTCATATCACTAAATCACAGTGATATGCTAAAATAATTAGAACTGGTTGCGCTTTTGCTGCAAAAAAAAAAAATATGGAGCAGAATCTGCTCTCAGTTCAGTGGGGACAGCCTGAGACAATTCATCTGGAGATAATGAGCCAGATTCACAGCCTGTGTAAGTTGTACAGTTCCTCTGATTTCAACTGTGTCACACCAGATTTAAATCAACTCGATATTTGGCTCGATATGCACAGTCAACAGATTACACACGTAGCACTGAGAGCAGACTTTGGCTGGAGGAATTAGGTTGCGAATGCAGAAAATAGCAGGGCAATTAATTTTGTTGGTGGTGGGCATGGGGGAGGGTCTGGGAAATCAGCATTTGCAGTGGATAAGAACTCTCTAATTCTTCAAGTGAGTAGCAATGTGAAAATAGAGGACTCCCCTCTTTTCTTTGAAGTCAGAATGCTGAAGAGAAAATCACCTGTTGTCAGGGTGAAAAGTCATTGGTACAATCAGCTGGTCTAGAAAAGGAAAGAGCTCTGCTCTGCTCTGTGTCACTGCCTGCAGCATTTGGAGATGACATTTTGGGTCCTGAAAACCTTGGGTTCTCAACAGCACTACTCAATAAGTTCCCCCAGAGTGGATGGATATAAACGAGGGTTAATTCTGACTGTGCATGGCTAAATCATCAGCAGTGACAGAAATGTGTAGTATGGCTCTGCTCTCCTCCAGATACAGAAATTTTACACCAGTGCAACTCCAGCGACATAAATACAGTTACTCCTGATTTAAATGAGGAAAATTTTGTTCCCTCTGAACTGCAACTTGATAGTCTACATGGTTTTCCAAGAGTTTTCCTTTTTTTCTTTTTTCATTTTTTTTCCCTCTTTTTCTTTGTTCTGTATGAAGAGTGGCTGGACTAAACTAAATGAATAAAAAGCAAGGCGAGAAATTTGGACCTTGTGGCTTCTTAGATTCTGCTTAAAATAATAGGCCACGTCAAGAAAATGGGAATCAGGAAAGCCAAATGATGTGTTAGTGATATGGAAATATATCAGCCATCACAAACAAACTACCTTAATTAAAGAAAAGTGCTCAACGCTAATCTAATGTAAAAGCCTTGTAAAGTACCATAAAGAAGCTGAACTAATTTTTTTCTTAGATTGCAAAAATGTTTAAGATGGTTTAACTTACCATGACAAGAACCTGTGGAGGAATGAATTTTCATTGCTGTTTACTAGTGCATGGGGGTTTGGCTATATACACTGTTTAATTCACAGAGTAGGAATTCAACTCCTTCCATTGTATTTAATTCAAAATGTTTTGACAGCTTGACTTGCTATCACTTAAAAGTTTAATCAATCAGACATTTATGGGAAGCTGCTCAGCTAGTATGAATCTTTCTGGTGAAAGTCATCAAAAAGGCAAGCCAATTATTGCTGGGAGGAGGACTCATAAAACAAAATATGCTAAACCCTCTAGCTAGATGAGTTTAACCATGTGATGCTGCCTTTGATGTCATTTTCAGAACCCTTTTCTTTGGCTCTTACATCACGAGGAGCTGAACTGGCCTATCAGGAAGTTTATATGATGGTTTTAAAAAATCATGTTAAGCTAAACATGGCCACCAAAAAGGACACCAAGACAATGTCAGCATTGCAATATACCAGCACTGTGATAACTGGAATTAGATTAAAGAGCCTGAAGTTATGCTACAATTGAAATAACTAATTTATTTTTCATTGAGTTGGGGTGTTTGTTTTTTTTACTTAAAGAAAGGAAATTACTGTATATAGTTAAAGATAGAAGGCTCTTTGAGAAAACTTTAGCTAAAAGCTGCTATTTCTAATAGCCCAATTATCACTCCAATTTACATTGTGTATGGAACATAATATCTTTATCTTGTGAAACTGGGTGTTTTTCATTTTTTCAGTGAATTTTATTCTATTTCTTGACTGAGAGTGTGTGAATGGAAAAGGTGAATTATACTATCTGAACTGAGTAACTTTATCTGCCCTGACCTCTGAGTATTACAACTAAAAACTGAGAAACTTAAGCCTTTAGTATTTATTAATCATTTATTGCAGTTATTATTTTTAAAGTAGTAAACTTTTCAAATTATTTATTGGAACACTGTCTAGTTTTGATGACATTTCTCAGTGCTTTCTGGCATTAACTTCTAAAGGCTTTTCACTATGATAAGTGACACATACTGGGAGGAAATGACTGTACTTAAGAAACATCATTAAGCCCAGTTCTGTGTAACTCATTTTCTTGTTTTTTTATTGGGTTGCAATATATAAAAAATTAGTTTAGCTTCATGGCCACATGAAAAGGTATTATTCCTGTGGGATGACTCCACGAGAAATGACCCATAATGGCAGAACTGGCCTTCAGTTTGCCATGGTTTCTGCATGCTCACTCCCCAGGAAGCATTGGTGGAGATGACACAAACTGCAGGAGGACATCTCCCAGGCAGCCAGACTGCTGTGTTGTTACCCTTCTCCGTCTCTGTTGCTTCCACACAGTCCATCTCCTTGACTTCTGTAATGGTTTTCCTTCGTTATTTTACCTTTCCCATTTTCTCTCCCCTATCCTCTCCTCAGTCATGGCCATAACGGGTAACAGAAATACTGCCTCAAACTCACCTTCCCAGTGGAGTAGCTGAGGACTGTAGACACTAACATGAGTATCAGGACACTGAGCCTGTTTCTTAGCTTTAAATTCTGTCCACTTCATTAACTGGGGATCAGTTCTTAGTCCCCCTTTGCTTTGTAAGCGTTGGGAGAACCTTTTTCCTGTGCCCCATATTGATGTTGGGTTGGGGATAAAAGGGCAAATTATTGCTTGTTGAATGCAGTCTTTCCTTAGGCAAAATGCCCTTTGATCTAATCCAGGGGCAGAACCCACCCTTGGCACTGCTGTGAGCCTTTGCTGGCTGTACCAGGCAGAGAACTGATTGATTTTTTAAGATGTGCAAGTTTCTGATGCTGACCAATTCTGTAGGACATTCCACCCAGTTTAAGTCCAAGTTTTTCCCTGCTGGATTTGGAGATTTGACCCAATGACCAGTGTGCCTCACTAATGACTACAGGATCAGCCATGCTGCCTGTGGTGACATTTTTCCAGCATATTCAAGAATTTAAGTTATCTGAAGTTTAAAATCATCTGCTTCATCATCCAGAAGAATACAGAATGGGAAGGTAGAACAAAATGAACTTAGAATCCCTATCACAAATGACTGGTGGCTTTAAAATATGTAGTTACAAATGTTTTACGAGAAGATCCTCTGATTAATAACTATTAATTGCATGTACAAAGAGCTGCAGTAAATCCTGTACAAATTTTGCACTTTGGAAAGAGTATTGTTTTGTTTCATATCACATAAATTTTGTTAAGTAGAGGAAACACTGCTTCCCTGGTGCTTTTGTTTTTCCCTCTGGATTGTAGCAATGGAGCACTTGCATGTTGTGTTTGATGCCTTGCATGATAAAGACATGCAATGGCAAGTTCCAGTCTGCATGCTGCTTAATGAATGTTTTCCTTTTCTCTCCTTCCCTGTTATGTGCTTACAGAAGACAACTATGTGGAAGGTGGGTGCTTTCTACCTTATTTTCCTAAGCTCTTGTTTTTCCCTCCTGTTCAGTGGGGTTTTTTTTTCCTTCTGCCTAATGTTATAAAAGCACACATATCATTCAGTACGGTAAGTTGTATTTTTCCCCCCATAAAGACATACAAGTTTATTAAATAAGTGTGATTTCTTTTTTCATACAGAACACAAGCAAACCTCCTTGGCCTTATTGCAGTAATTCCAGAATATCCCCACTGAAACAACAGGATTTGTACTTGTATGACTCATATCATATCCAAAATCTTTCTGGTTATTTCCAGGACTGATTTCTTTACATGTTCTGTATGAAAATCACTTCAAGAAACTATTTGTCTCATCAATGTGAAACCTAAGTCCTCCCAATGAGATAGTAATGCATGTTAAATTCCTGTCTTTGAATTGCTTAGGAAAATGGAAAGCGCTTTTCTCTTTAACACCACAAACCTTGCTTACTGTAATATCCTTTACAGAACAAAGCTTTAGGAAAAAAGGTTTTCTGTCTAACTTTTCAGCATAATGCACTTGCCTTTTGGACACTGTGAAAGAAGCAGCATGTGATTTTAATAATTATGTTGGTATGTAATTAAGTCACTTTAAAGAAAGTATGGCATAGGGCAGTGGAAACTAAGGCACAATGCCATCTATCCTGAATATTGGTAAGTAAGTCTATTAGCTGGCAACACATGCAAATATATGATCATTTTAAAGTTTTCAAGTCTTTTTGCTTGTAAGCCAAAAGGTGCAGGTGCTTTTTTATTTACAGATGTTTTTTAAAAGTCTCTCTGGGGTGAAACTTTGCACACTGGATGAACAATTATCTATTTGAAAAAAATTAGTTTACCTATCTAAACTGAAAAAAATACAGTTATTTTATTTCATTCCAATATTTTTAAAACTATTTTCAAAGCAAGGACTTTGTAAACTAGCTGACATGCAAAGTGGCTGCCCTGGAATGACTCTGACCCAGGGTGCTTTCATGAGCTACTCTGGCGCCTGAGTTCATTCAGGTTTCAAGTCACCACTGGTCACTCCCTGCCTGTTCAGGGGTGATTTTCTCAAGAAGCCTTGAAATGCATTTCTCTATGCTGCTGTATTCAAGGGCGAAGACGGGTGCTCAGATTTAGCACATAGACAATGCTGTGAAATTTTATTAAAATATATGTTATCCCAAGGAGAAAGAAAATTCAAACAGTTCCGGTGCTTTACTTGTGTGCATTGTCATGCACGTACACAGCAATAAAATTTCGTTTTCATTGCGAGATAAAAATGTATTCAACAACACTGGGATAGAAATTCAGACTGAAAAACATTAAAGCCTGGGAATAACTGCCTAATCTTGTATTTGATCTGTGCATAAAACTCTTACTGGTGTCAACATGAGTCTCAAAATTTGAATTAGGTTCAGTATAACTAGATAAGGAGGTTCAATTGCGTTTCACATATTCATTTATGCACAGCAGTACAAGATAAAACCTGGATAACAGCTAATCCAGACTTTACCTGAATCTAATTCTTAAAACTGCAACCTTAAATTTATTCCAACGCAGGTCGGGATACTTATGCATACATTAAAGTTACAAAGCATGAATATGTAAAGAATGGAAGCATAGAATGGTGTATTCAAAGCACAATTTGAAAACTGAGCTAAAATTTTTCATCTTTGATCTCTGTGATATCTGAGCATCTCTGTAAATTAGGCTGCACAAGAAAACAGAAATATATAGTATTCAATTTTGTATGTACTGCTGGTAAAAAAAGGCTACTGTTTATTCATTTTACTGAAGTTATGCTAGGCTTTAATATCTTCACTGCAGGTTTATCACATTTAAATTTTGTTTTGGCCTGTGCTCTGCATGGAACTCACACAGCAAACTATGACAATATCCTATCTTCATATCCCCTTCCACTATCCCACCCTGTGCCCCTTAATTCTCTCCTCTCAGAGCCAAGTTCAGGATATCATTGGAGTGGACCATACATGAGGAATTCCTGTTAAATCTTGAATTCCTGATTCACAAAGAAAGTGAAGTAATGGTGCACAAATGAGTATTTTAAATTTACAAGATGCCTATACATGGCTAGTTAAGGATAAAACTTCCCAGGTCTATCTATTGTGGTATTCTCTATTGTAAGCAGACTTTCATTTTGCAAATCTAGCAGTGATTGCTATCATGGCAGATTTAGCTGTATCCTTTTAAACCACTCTGTGGAATGAACAGGTACAGTACTAGTAGTTCTTCACTCTTCCATAGCCTTCATCCATAGATTGCAAAAATAGGAAATAAGGTAAGTATCATTACATGCCTTCAGCAAGGAAGTATAGGTGACCTCACTGCTTGCAAATAAAGTAACTCACAGAGTCAAACAAAGCACAGTGCCTTGAGGAGTAGTGCCTTGCATTTTTTAATTGGTAGATGTTTGGATTGAGCAGTCTATGTCTTTTACATTCACTTGACTGCTTTTTTTCATTGAACCACACTGTAAGTGGCTCTTAAAATTCAAGTAGTTTTTATGATGTTTTCAAGAGTCACTTCTGCTATTTACATTTTTTTTTCAAATTATATAAGATTAGTGTATTTACAACTGACCAATTTCACATATCATTATAACAAAAATAGTAGCTATCAAGCAGTGACAATCCGAAGCTAGACTTTTGTTTAGGTTTCTATAGCTATGAAGTACACATATAAATTTGAGCTCATAAGGGATCACTTTCTTTGCATTCCCCTGGGAGACAGGACAGTGATTTACCCCTGAGAGCTGAAAGAGCTCACATAAAATAGTGGCTGAAAAGTCACAGTTCCATTAAAGAAAAAGATGTTGTAATATTTGACTAGCTTCACCTTTCCTCTATCAAATACAAAAGTCTGAGATTTCTTGCTATAGTTGCCAACACCAAAAGTTAAAACACAAAAGACAAATGAATCAATCACAAGAAGAGACTGATACTTCCAAAAGGCCACATGTCAGGGGATCCAAGCAAGGACACCCAGCGCTAAAAAATTAATTAGAAAAATATCACCTGGTCTTTATGCTCTGTGTATTCAGCAAGCCTCTCTTGCAGCAACACTTACAGAGAGAAAGCACCCAGGAAAACATTTCTATTCCCTTTCACAAGCTGCACACTGCCAGTACAGCTGTGATGTTTCCCCAGCAATGCTGATGCAGGCATCCCTTCAGGATCCCAGTCAGCTTTGGTTTACATTGCTGTGAGCCCCAGGTAATCCCACCAGCTGCAGAGCACTGTATTTGGAAACAGAATTTATTGCACAAGAGATGAGGCACATCAGGCCCTTCAGTTTAACTACACATCTAAAACGGGTGACATTAAAAAGCAATAATTCAGCAAAACCATTGTTAGTCTACTTGGAACATCACTTGAGATTTGGAACTGATAAGAGACAAATCCTTTCAGACTGATTGCAGTCGGGAGTATCTTCTTTGAACTACCCCCAAGTACTGTGAGTCATTTGTGCACCTAATTTTCTTTGTGAATTAGAAATCACAGAAACTCTCTCTCTAGGAAGTCTGCTTTCTAATAAAGAGAAGGATATTTTATTGCTCGCCTTCTTTGTGTGAATTAATCTAAATTAATTGCAAATAAGAAAATAATGTATGGCTTTTTGAGAAGAGGAGCACATTTAACACATGAACAATTAATAACTTCTGAAATGGGTCCTAAAACAGCTAAGTTCAACAAGAATAAGCCTGTTTTTAAATCAGACATAAAAAGTGAAAAACCTTCCTATATCTAGAAAATAAATAGTCTCCCTACATCATGTTATATTCAGTGAGATTTAAGTATCATTTTATTATCATTAATTAAAAAAGCTGAATATTTTTCCTTAAAGAGTAACAAAATTTGGCTCTGGATGAGTGATTATCATTACGGACATCTGCTTTGAAATGTCACTAGACCTATTCTGGTATGATGGGATTTCATCTCACTATACAAGTATAAAGCAAAATCTATTTCTCACAGATTTATGAAGGAGTTGCAGAAGCTGTCACTTAAATTTTCTTTATTACTATATATTTTATATTGCGTATGTAATAATTTGCCTTCTCTGGAACAAATTCATTCTACTGTCACATTTTACACAAATAAGGAAACATCCTTTGCATTATCATTTCAATGTGATGAAGAAATTTTATTTAATTACCTGAAATGCTCATTTTTATGAGGGGAAAAAGATCAGACCCAGCCCATTTTTCAGGTTTAAACTTCTCCAGGGTTTAAACATCATTTCACGTGTAGAGGACAGGAAGTCCTCCCAGCAAAGTGTTTAAAGCAATATCACCAAAATATGATAAAGACAGATGGATTATTAAAGGAATTGGTTGGATTTGAAAGCATTTTATTATTTTCTGTCATTGCAAATACTGCACAGAAAAAAAAAAATTCACAACAAACCAGCACCCAGTGTTTGAATTGCAGTTCTGTTACTCGTAGCCCAAAGCATTCCAACCAGTGGTTGAAAAATGCTCTTTGATTTCCCTCTGTGATACAGACATCTCATAGGAAACAGATGCCTGTCACAAAACATTTTTGTCAGTGTGACAACACCACCTTCCCGTGCTCCCTTGTTCATTGCTGACTGTGCTCTTGTTTCCCTTCAAGGTCTGGCGCACCTGATGATGGGCGACCAAGGTATGGGCTCTGTTCCTTTTCCACTCTGCTTTCATTGTTTCTTCTTGTTCTGTAGCTGCTTTGAATCCATCACTGCAACCGATGGGCAAATGCTTGAAAGCTGTCTTTGGCTGTAAAGAAACACATGGTTTTAGTCACATCTTTTTCTTATTTCATTTTTTGGTTGTTTTTTTTTTGTTTGCTCCGTAAGCTTTTGTCCTTCCTGCCTCCTCAACTCCCCCTCTTGCAATACAATAACTAAAAAGAGGTGAGAGAAATAAGACAGTGATTGAGAAAAAATCATATATTTATCAGAAAATACAATTTTGGGCAATTCTGTAAAAGATAAACAAAGCACAAGACCCCTCTTCAGCTAGCTCCTGAAAGAAGATACTCCTCTTGTCACATTGTACACGTTGAAGAGTCCATTCGCATTAATGCATGGCTGATTGGAATTGTGCAGAAAGCACCTGCTCCTGGCTTCTGGAATGCTGAGAGTACAATTTTGCTACCTAACAAAACCAGTAATTTTTTCCTCCTAACCATTGTCCATGTTACCTTTGTGGCAGTCTTTCTTATCTAAGCATGGGTTATTTCTGTGTTTCTCTGCATGTACATGATTGGGAAGAAATAAACTAATCCCTAATATGACACTGATTGCACCTCCATTTGTCTTCAGACACTTACCCTATACTTTGTCTCTTCATGTTCAGATACTATTGCATTTACATGTACTCATGACTCTTACTGTTGTTTCTCTCCTCTTCTTTATTCTCTTTTTGTCTGGAAATGCTTTCTTCATGGAACCATTTCACCAAATCCATAGGTAAAAGTAAAGGTATTACATGATTTTCTTTATTTTTAATGCCATCAGTATACTTTACTGTATTTATAAATAATGTAAGTAAATGTAAAATTTTTGCACTGATAACATGAGGTAGGTATATTCTTACAGTAAATATGTCATGGATATCAAGGTAAGGGTAATTATCCTAAACTTCAGGCTGACTATTTTCAAAGTTTGTCTCCTGGTTTTGTGAGAGATGTATACCTTTGGCAGTGATAAAAGAGGCTACAGTTATAGGGAGTATTCAGGATGAAATAACAGGCACATTTTGAGGTATGCCTTTTTTTGTTCTCAAAGACATGTGGTCTAAACCACCAGATATGGAAAAAAAACCATGATGTTGGTCAACAGAGACTCTCTGGAGATAATCTGTCCAGGGTCAGTCCACAGCTTGATGTATGTTTTAAACGGGAATAGCACTAACTTTAGCAAGACTTTGCTATAAGCCAGTCACATTTGCCCTGAGAGTTTTCTTGTATATGAATCACTTTGAGCATATCTGAGATAAGAATTGGACAAAGGAATGAGGAAGAATAAGAGCCAAAGAGAAGTGTGGGGTTTCTTTGAGGTTTTTTTAATTCTTTTTTTTGTTTCTTTATGTAAAGAACTCCAGCAGTGTTTATTTCCCTTCTCCCAGAGGAAAGAGTGCAGTAGAGGACAAGGTTCTTTTTCCTGTATATATAAACCCCAGGTTTTGCTACAAGGATACTTTTTCACAGGCATTGTGTAAATATATTTCTGTGATAAGAAGTTGGTCATTAAAACCCATTTAATCTCTGTTACATATGGTGAATCATACAGTTCTATTCATCTTAAGCATTTGTAAGGGCATGCCTACTCTTTGTATCAATCAGAAATCCAATCTGCATGGTCATACTTTCCTAACTAATTAAATGAGAAACAAACTCCTGGGTTTGTCGGTGTCTTGGCTGATTTAGTGTTTCCATGCCTAGAAACTCCATGGGATGCAAAGACAGTAAAGACAAAACCGTAGTGTCTCGTTGCTCTTCATCTCAGACTCCCTGGAAAGATTCTGTGCCTGTGTTGTAGATGGGTACCATTTAAAGGGATGTGTGTGTTCTGGAGCTCTAAGGCTTCTTACCTGAGGAAAGTTTTAAGCCAATATGAAAACCAATCTGCTCATTTCTTTGTTTTATAGGATTGTTTTGTTTTGTTTGCTATATGGCTTATCCTTTTGTTTTTCTTAATAGTACCTAGTTTGTATGACTTCCTTATTACTTATTATTGCTATTTTATTCCTAATCAGTAGATATCCTGGCTGCAGTTACCTTAGAATGACATTTTATATTAACTGAACCTTGACATTATAGATAATTTTTATTAATAATGCAGAATCATTTTTCTAGGTTGTTCTGTACACAGAATAAATGATGCAGTGTGTATGACACCAAAGGGGTTTTTTGTATGAGAGGAATAAAATATAAATATTGTGAATATTTATAATGAATAATAGCTGATCTGGAGAGCAGATTGTTAGCAAAACAGAAACTTTTCAAGTATTGTGCAACTGTTAGAGATTTATATTTTTATTTTTAAAGTTTTAACACCTATATTCATCAAAAATTACCTTGTGTATATTAGCTACATTTAATGTTTAATATTGTGCCAAGTAACATAATTTAAGCACCAGTCAGCAGTCATCCAATCATTTGACTACAATTTTCTTTTCATATTTTGATTTTTATTAGATTTATCCAGTTAATATCCAAATAATCATTACTGTGTTTTGAGAATCACAACACTTCTGCACATATGACAGTGTATATTTGTTCAAATGTATGGAAAGGGTTTGTATGTGTACCAACTCCAGTTGCTTTTGTAGAAAATATCCCTCAATATTGAACAATATTCTTTGATATTGAACCATATCCTCAACCGGCATCATTTTGTTGACTGTCCTGAAACTGCAGTAATATCAGCTGTTGAAACATGTGGCCTTGAAAAAGTTGTGATAACACACATTCATAACACATGACAATATAACAATTCAGGAGGGTGATGGGAAGGAATGAAGGGATAAAAGAGGAAACACCTTTGTTATAAGTTCCATTCCTTGAAAGACATGCAAGGTCAGTAATTGCAAAAGTATGGGTGATTATGTCATTAGCTAATCTTATTTTGCAAATGTAAACAATAAAACACTTTTAAGAAGCTTTATGATGTAATCTGTCCTGAAGAGTATAAATGGCTGAAGGATCACTATCTTCTTTAATTGTGTAGATATTCTTGGGATACTGAAAAAGGAAAAAAAAAACCAGTATATCTTCAGAATTAGGACAGGGTGTTGACCTGGTGTTGACAGAGGAAGGAGAGTTGAGGCAACCTCTCCAATTGGGCAAGCAATACAAAATCAATTGCCATCTCATGACACTCGAGATGTTTGTCATTTGGTTGTAAATCTAAATTCGTATACTCTGGATGATCTCCCCACAAATTACTCCTTGTAAATGTTATGCCCAGTTCTAGGAAGAGCTACTATCTTTTAGTTATACTGCCATTTGTTTATTTTCTCCTAAGAACCGTATATTTAGAAATACTTAGGAATTCCTTTTACATTCTCTGGACATAACCTACCTGTATAGAACTTTAGCAGCAGAGTTGTCATAGCTCTGATGGTGAAAAGACACAGGCAAGGTAAGGGTTGTGTTCATGGTTTTATTAGACCACTTGAAAATGCTGCTCAGAGCAATAGTTTGAGTTCAAAGTAAACCTTGAACCTGCTGTTCATAACAGACAGATTTGATTGCCCTAAACAAATTTGAGCCCAAACAAATTTTGTCTGCTTTCTCCAACTATTGGAAGTGGTCTAATAAAATTACCATTTCCACCTATAGGCCTTACCTTGTCAAAGTCATGCAGAATTATTTTGCGATGAATAGTAAGACAACCAGACTTATATGGCAACTAATGTGAAACACTCTATTTCTTTATTAAAAAAAAACAAATCCAAAACCAACCAACCAAAAAAAACCCCTTCCACTCCTTTTCATATTCTTTTGGTGAGCAATAGAAGGAATTTATAATTCAGAATCTGTAACAGTGACGTGTATTACTTTGCTTTTTCTGTACTGCAGTTCTCTTAACACTATACATGTTATCTATAGTTTATTTCTATGTAATTATCATACTTTTGACTACATATATTACTCATTCTATACCTAAATACTATGTTCATACTCCTGTTCTATTATATTAGAGATTATGTGCAGCTTTAAATTGTACATGAGTCACTCAGGTTCATGACAAACTATTAAATGTTAGCTAGCTGAGCAATATCTGTTTCTACCAAAAGATTGATAGTACAACTGCAATTCATCGTATTAGATTGCAGGCTTTTGATGTGCTGGTATTTGCTCTACTGTGTACAAATGCTGAAGAAAGACTTCAGAATGGCAATTTATTTATGTGTCAACTTCCTTGAGAAAGGAGGGCAAGTTTTTATTGCACAAGCTATGGTACAATATCTGCAACACCAAAGTGACGCCACTAATTTGTGAATTACCAATCACACAATTCATTTGACAGCTGGGAAAAAACAGAGCACTGAAAAATAAAAGCAATTTAAATAAATCCTTAAACAATCATGAGCATAAAAGTGGTATGTTATAGCTAAGTAATCATGCAGTGCTTTTGTGATGCAACACAAATCTCACCTTGTGCCAGTGATCTGCCCTGACATCAAACCGTGTGGAACTCAGTCATTAACCTTTCTGCAACCACAAGTTCATCTTACAGTGATGGCTTTCATTTTTGCTCTGCTTTCAAAGAACTAAAATGGCCTTGGCTCCTTGCACTCTCTGATCTTTCTCAGACTGTTGAAAAGCCTGTCCTCTCCTCATCTGCTTTCGTGTGCACTGCTTCAAAGTGGGTCTGAGAGACACCCATCCCCCAGCCCTCCCTGACCCGAACCCCCAGCACTCCAGAAGCTGTGTAAATGCTTTGGTACAGCCCTGGGGTCTAGCACGGCTCCTTATTTTTGGCTCAGTGCCCTGTTGACATGGATATGGTTTCATGCCTTCCTGACTGCAGCTGGCTTTTGCCTGGCAAGTGCAAAACATGGATGGAGGGCATTCTTGACTCTCTGGACTTGTTCACATAGTTATATATCCTAGGTGATAGCAGCTGATTGGGAAGACTCCCTGCCAGAACTGAAGTGAGGTAATTCAGGAGTTTGACACACAATGGGGTTGCCAGAGTCAGGCAACTGAAATTGTTTCTAGGTGATGTTACAGGAGAGGAATGGATTACTTGAGCTTCCCCACTCAATCTCATAGGTGCTTCTACTAATAAAAAGGAGCAAATCAACTAGGTTTAAAAAAATTATCCTACATTTAACAGGTCCCAAACATTTTGAAAGTATTGGATAATTTACAAAATTATGAGCATAAGAATTAAAAAAATATGCTCTATAAAACTAGCACTACTTTTTAAAAATAAATTAATGAACTTTAAATATAAAGCTTCTCAAAGTACTCCAAAGAGCAGTTGCTACATCTCATATCTCTTCTATAATGACTTTCTTTTTCTAAAGAACCTCATAAGTATAGTTAAATAGAGGCTGCTGTTCACCAAAAGTATTATAATTAAGTTTTTATGTGTAACCCATATCCCCATGCCTATACGTATATGTTCCAATAAATATTTCTACTATCCTTACCTTTGTATGGTCAATATGTTAAAATCTTGATTGAATATCATGATGAACTATACACGAAATGTTTGTTGTGATGCATTGAAGCAAGTAATTTCCTTGCACTTCAGTGGGCAATACCCTGCAACCTTGGAATATTGACATTTGAAGCTGCAGATTCAACTTTATGTTGAAACGTGATCAATTAAGAGTCCCTAATGAGAAAAAAAATGCAGCAGAATATGACTGCTGAAGAAATTTTCTGTCTGAAGCACATGGCTCAGAAGAAACCAATCAACATCAGGAAAAGAAATGTAAATTCTTCCTTGAGACACACATACTCAAAATTCTGAGATGGCTGATTTCTCCTCAGCAGAATGAAAAGAAATTCTAAGGACCTGCCACAACTATCAAGAAAACTTTCTGAAGAAAGGGGAACACACTTACTTTTAAAATAAAGTCACCACATGGTAATGTCCAATCCACACTAAGAATTCTGGTGCCTTACCACCATGAAAATAAAGCATTTACCATGTTCCAGATCATTCTGATGTCACTCAGTCATGTAACATAAATGTACATTTTTCATTGGCTTCGTATGGATTTAGAGGAAAGAAAATAATTGTGTAGCTATGAAGGATTTAATGTAAAACATAGTTATATTTTCAAATGTGTAGATTTCTGCTGGGTCCAGAAATCATTGTGGTAGGAGAATATTTTGGCTTCCTCAACATGAGGCTCCTCTTTGAGCATAGGTTTGTCCAGAAGATGGGTATGCTGACAGAAAACCTTTCAAAATAGTATTAAAGGTCTTTCAAGATGAAGGATGTGTATTCCAGGCCAAAAAGTATGAGG
Organism: Lichenostomus cassidix; assembly: GCF_008360975.1. Classification (NCBI taxonomy): domain Eukaryota; kingdom Metazoa; phylum Chordata; class Aves; order Passeriformes; family Meliphagidae; genus Lichenostomus; species Lichenostomus cassidix. Next base: position 13,035,400 of record NC_139483.1, read on the forward strand.
GCATTTATTGAGGATGGAAAACAGTTAAGCTGTCACTCTGAAGAGGTAAAAAAACCCCCAAACAATCAGCAGGTAAGCAATACAGAAATAGGAAAACTTGGCATTTCTTTCTTAAAGCAAACTTTCCTTTTAATGTATATATAAATGTACATAGAAAATGAGAATTTAAAGCTGCAGCGATCTGTATCTCTTTTGCACAGTGAAAGTTTTATACATATTTCATAGACATTTTCAATGAAACAGGTATTTGATAGAGATGCATTCCTTGGATATTGGAATTTCCTTGAACCTTCTCATGAGCCAAATAATTGGTAGAGTGACACTAAAGATTTCAGTTTCACCCTAAGATTGCACTGAAACTTCCTGGGATAAAATTCAGTCCTTGAAATCTACAAGAGCAACTAAACAAATGAGCCCAACAGAATGTAATTTCTGTTATTTCAATGAAAATCAAAAATAATTGGAGATTATTGTACATCTCAGAAAGAAGTCTCAGCTGGTTTTAACATTAATCCAATCAATCATGCTCAGTGGAGTTTCACCAGCTAAGTGGAAAGAAATTAGAGCCCCAAGGAAGAGTATTTTCAAACATCTCTAAGATTTGTCTACATTCAGGAATCACAAAATTCTGGACTAAACTTTATCACAGTTTCTAAAAAAACTAAATCCAGTGGAAGTGAACAACTCTTAGGAAGACTTCTCTAAAATTGTGCTGCTACAACTGCAAATGGGGACTATGCTTCCTAAATGCCCATCACAACGATATTTTTCTACCAAGAAAGACTCCCTGAAAATGAATGGAACAAAATGTTTAAATAGTCAGGTCAGAATTGATTGTTGTTGTAGAAATAAGAATGCTGCATACAAATTTTTTAGCCTACTCTTTAACTCTACACCAATTTTCTTTGGTGGTAATAACATGTGAGGATACTTAGAAACAACAGAAATTAGAATTATCCAGTCTTCTTTAAACTCTTTTAATTAAACAATATAATTTGCAGTGATACTACTAATATACCTCTTTCCTGATTTTCAAAGCCTTCTGTAACCCTGATGTTCTTAATTGCTTGAAGGTAGCTTTCTATATTTACTTCAGGGTCTACCTAGAGCAATTAGGCAGAACAGTGGAATTGTGCAATGAACTGGGAAGTTCAGGAGCACAAAGGAGGACTCTCATAGGAGATGAGTGTGGAGCATGGAACGTGGACTTTGCTATGAAATTCTGCCTTCATCGTTCTTTTAATGGTTTTCATAGATAACAACCTGTTAGCCAGAGATGTTCCTTCCAGACTTGGGAGGAAACAAAAGTGACTGAATCTATTTATTGAATTAATTGATTCTAGTGAAAGGAGCCCTTTCTTCCCCATTAAAGCTACATTCAGGGTGTGTTTTTTTTTCTGTTGGCACCCACTTACAACAATTTTCTGATCAGCACTGCATTTCATTTAAAGGCAGTTTTTGTAATTTGCTGCTATGACTTAGAGATTCTGGTACATTTTGTTGCCCGCTCAAAGTAGACATTTATTCTTTAAAGAAAGGAAGCATCTGGACTGATTCACTGGCAACTAATAAAGCTGTGTAGAAGCAACCTAGGATAACAAGGGGCTACCACAGAACACCTGGCACTGTTGGCATCACAGCATTGACTTCAGTAGCTTCTCTGTCTTGGGGATGGGACAAAATAAAAGCAGCTGTGTCTAATTCCTTTCATCTGCCTTTGCATATTCTTCAGACAGAGGGGAGTCTGCCTGGAAACCAAAATTCAGTATTAAGTGAGTATGAGTCTGTAAAATTTTCACTGGAGTTACCCTTAGTTAATAGGTCTATCCTGAACTCCACATCATGAGCAGTGGTTATTCCATTTTCGGGAGTATCCACCCAAAGGAAAAGGGGCTGAGTATCTTCCTGTGACCATTAATATTCTGCTTCTGAAGCATCTTTTAGCTGAAAAAACCCTAAGAGATTCCTGAGGCCAGCTGCATTGGTACTTATGTGACCCCATGCCCAACCAACAGGAACATCTCTCCCTAGGACTAGAAGTCAGGAAGAATTGACGTGATTTCCTACTTCATTGAACCCGAGTGTCTTTGTTAAGAAGAGCCCAAGTTATAACAAAAGGTGCCTGATAAGTGCTTTTGATCTCAGAAAAAGGGCACTGCAGGCATTTTGCTGGTAATACAAGCTGGTCTTTAGATTTTCTCAGTTAATGGCTCTGCTTAACCACTTGGTCTTAAAAGGTACTTACAAGGTACATTTAGTGTTTTCACAAGTCTGTAAGAAATTTAAGAAAAAAAAAATCACCAATGTCATTTACAGGCAAGTCATCATTGAAAAGTGTTTGCAAATTGTGATTTTACTATTGAACCTGTGCAAAACAAAGCATAAATTAAAGACAAATGCACAATAGCCTCCTTGACAACGCTATTTGCACTATGAATGGACACTTATTTAAATGGATATTTGATATTGTTTGTATTAACTGCAACTACAGATTAGTTGTTACGTGGTTTTCAGTTTTAGAAGTCATTTGGCTGTAGCTACATTGAGCTGTAACCGTAGTAAATGTGTACTTAATCACAAAGGTGATGGGAGATTTCAAAAAGTTCTATTTTAATTTAATCTTCATTTACCTGAACACCCCCACATGACTGTGGTACAAGTAGTGAACTGGTGCTTTCATTTCACCCAAATGCTTCTTAAAACCATGAATTTTGCAGGTGTCTCTCAAAGTTCTTACACCATTATGCACCTTCAGACACATGAAAATGCAACTGTGACTGTGTCACTTGTGCACTGATTTTTTTTTATATCTTTATCAGATTTTTTTGTCTCTATACTTCTCTGCAGTTAATTATTTTAATGAGAATACTGTCTGTGAGTGTGAATGTATTATAATATTGGAAGAAAATTTATATTTCAGAAAAGAATCATATAAACTTATCTAAATACAAGATTGGAGCAACAAAGTTAAACTTGGAGATTAGTAGTTTTGTATGATTCTTGCGCAACGTATTTATCTGTATAGCACTGTTATATTCATACACATCCAGACATCCTATATGAGACAGGAAAATATCTATGGCAAATATGAACATTACATAAAGCTACATGAGTCCCACTGTTAGTCAACTGCTACATACTTCCCCAGGGCAAAGAAGGGAGCTTTTCAGGCTACTGTGAAGAGGATAAATCCCTGTATTCCTGTTGAAAATATTGGGAAGCACTGAATAGATGGAGTAAAAACACAGTAAGTCATTCACAATTCTAAAGGACAGATTCCTCCACAATTTTTATTCGCATATACACATTTACCACATGTAAGTGGAACTGCATTCAGGACACAGTCACATAAGGAGATAAATAGAACCTGCTGTACTTTATCAGTTTGCCTCTCAGAAATGCCTCTATCTCTGGTTTTATAATGCTTTATACAATGACAAATATGTAATAAAAAATACTCATGTGTCATTATGTGTCATTTATTCTCTCTTCCAGGAAAACACATGTATTTGATATTTATCCAGTGTTCTAAAATAGCTGATAGAGTTACACCATGCTAACAAGACTATCCATTTCAGTTGTCCCTGAAGTGAATTGGCTTGTTCAAGAAGCAGGTTTTTGAGACTTGTGCATTTATTGAGCTGTTATAAAAGAAAAATCAAAGTTTAATTAATATTTTCCTTTTCAAAACACCTAAAAGATCTGTATATCAGCCCTATAGCTTTTAATAAGTACATATAACTCTCAGAAATGTACATATATCTAGGTCATGCTAATTATCCACCTTGGGAGGCAAGAATGCGCCTATACTCCTCCACCTAGTTGGCATACTCTTGAGACCCAAGTCAGAAGAGCAGGCTTCAGAAAGACTAAAAATACATTTCCTAGATTCTTAGCCATTAAACTGCTTAAAGAGGAGGTCTCTCATGTACTAGCTGACAGCCTGTAATTTGTATTATGCAGGAAATGAGACTAGATAATCAAAAACAACCTTTCTGGCCTTAAAGCCTATGAATCACACAGAACAGCAAAATTACTGTGGTAGCATGTAAGAAAATTGTCAGACATAAAAAGAGCCACCCCGGATTTGCTTTATTAGTGACACTTTTTACCGTGTTTCTTGTGTAGATGGAATTATGTATCAGTGAGATCCTCTGAGTCAAGCCCTAATGGACTAACAGGAAAAAACATTCAAAGCATTCCCTGAAGTAAGGATGTAACAAGAAAACTGAAACACCTTCATGGAGAAACCTCAAATATATATGGGAGTGTGAATGAAAGGGAGATTAATCTTTCTCAAACTTCAACATTTCGATGTGGTTGTTTATTTTGAATACTTTAAATTGAATACTGCAGTTAATCTCATTTTCAGGAGTGTTATGCCATTCAGTATTTTTATTTTATACATGTTCTCATAACACATTTACAAAAGGGTATGGAGATCTTCTAAAAATGATCTTACCATGTCATACAGTGACTGCTACACCAGACAAACCCTGGGCAAAACACTGTTGTGAATTATTTGTGCAACAAAGCTGGAGCTGTTAATTTCTGCCCTTTTATACAGGAAAAGTGCTTGTACAAAGCCTGCAAATTAAATGAGGAATAGAAATTGTGATCTAATCTAGGAAATGTTATAAACTAGAGGGTAATACAGTCCCATAAGAGTGTTCTGAAGTAGAGAGAAGAAAGATTCAAACTTATTAGATGGAGAGTTTTAATTTAAAGACAGAACTCAGTGTTCTAATATTTTAGCTTCTCTTTGAACCTCACTATTCAAGTTTATATTCACTGAGAGTTAAGTAGTCTTCTTTAGTTGCAATATGCTCACACAAAAGGAGAGGATGGAATCATAGGCTACTTTACTGAAGGACTTATTATTCTACATCAGAATTATCTTTATTCATGAAGACTTCAAATACTTTCTTAATGTTCAGTTTTACTGTAGCCTGGAAAAGATCCTGTTATTTGCTAAAATTCAAAAAGACAAATGGGACTAAGTAGTTTCTCCCAGAACATAAAAAAAAAAAAAAAATTAAGGAGCTATTTAATTCAATGAAGTTAGAAAATTTCTAGTTTAAAAGAATTCCAGACCTTTCTCAGATAATATATGTTAAGTGTCAGAGAGGAGGAAGAAAGCCAATTTCTGAGGTATATCTTCTATTCCTCATTACTGGTGTTCACTTACACACCTTGCAGAGTTAACAGCCTCTGGGTTATTAACATCTTGTTATTGTTTGATAATTTATTAATGCAATGGGTCAAATATATGTACAAGCAGCTGAATATGTGTCATTGTGGAAAATGCAAAAGCATATTCTCAGAGAATTAATTTCTGGGAAGTATTTGAGAAAAGGGCATATTGAAATGTCACTGCGAGGATGCTATCATATGCTTGAAGGCTGATACAGAGGAATTGACAGCAAAAAGCAAATCAAAATGTAGAAAAGCCAACCAAAAAACAACCCTAGACCCTCCAGCAGTTATAATTAGGTCATTTTGTATAATTGATGTCAGATTATAATATTCAAATTCACATAAATGAGTTCATGGGAGAAAAGCACCACACAATGTCTTTTTCCTTTATATTTACAATATATTTTATATGTATTTTATCTCGTGTTGCATCTGTTTCCTGGAGACACTGTTTAGCAAAAGAACTGATGAAGCCCTGATGCGTTCATGGTTGCACAATGTTTGTCATTATGCTGAAGGACTGAGGAAAACTTAATTGGCAGTTAAAGCTTGAACTTTCTGCACCTCAAAATATGGTTCTCAGTTCCTATTTTGCCTGTGGCACATCTGCTGACAGTTTTAGCAGATGTTTGAGTATCAGTGAAGTGTGGCCATGACTGCTGATGTGCCCAGGCATGTTATTTGGAAAAAACAGCTTTCCAGTGCTCCAGAACATCTTTGATTCAAAAGCTAGATTAATTCAGTTTTAGTAACTTGGAACAACTCTGATTACTTCAGTGTTTGAACTTACTGTAGTTGGTTTGTCTGTAAATAGGCACTAAGAATGAGACCAAGCAGACATTAGTGCCAGTCTGGGATGGTTTGGGAAGAGAAATTTATCAGCAGTAACACAAGAAAGAAAGAATGAGGAGAAACTTTGAATGTTGTTGATAGGTGTGTATTGTTGCATAAATTAGCATTATTTCTTTCTGTATTTCAGCTTTTTATAGAAGCAATACAATTTGCATTTGGGCTGTTTTTCCTTCTGCTTTGTTTTGGTTTGAGGTTTTTTTGGGGGGTTTTGTTGTTTGTTTTGTTTTTTTCCCAAAGAGCAGTAAGCAGGGTTTCTGTAGTGTAAGAACAAAGCCACTGCATGTGTGGAGACCAATGAAATACTAATTGGATTACAGGTGCACTTAATTATCGTGCACTGAAGGTGTTCAGTTTTCCTATGATCAAGGCAGTAGTGTGAATATGGACTGAAAGAAAGAGGTTTCTTCTTATGCTAAGTGGGAAGCTCAGGGAATACAAAAAGGGTGAGTAAAGCTGTCTGGAACTTTGCTAAAACTTTATGCATCTCTTGTCTCTCCTGTTTCTTGAAGGACAGTGGTTTTTCTTTATAGTGTGAACATTTAGCTTTCTTTTGTGAAGCACTTGGCTAATTAAATACCTGTAGCACCTCTGAGATGCTTGCAGCGTGGGAGGACAATGACTTCTGGCACAAGGTAGTCAGAGCAGCGTGTTCTGGGTTATTGTATTCAAAACTTTTCCCTGAAAAACTAAGGCACTAAGTAGAAAACTACGTGGGGAAACTTCAGTGTCATGACACTTAAATCTGGTTCTAGACACATTTGAAAACTCCCTGTGTTTGTGAAGTCTCAAAGAAGGCAGGAAGGCTCTGAAGAGCCACAGAAGTACAGGCATAAAAGATTTTATTATTCCATTCTTTTCTCCTACTGACTGTGTCTCCGTGTTGCTAGGAGAAAGGTAAGGTAACTGCTCCCAATTTTTTAAAATACCATAGCTATTTCCTGCCAAGTGTTTTCTCCTAGGACCAACTGTTTCAATACTCAGTAGGCCCCAAATAAACCCTCAATAAAGCCAACCACCCATCCACTTTGTTATATTCCAAGGGTCAGGAAGGGAGAAGTTTAGAAGAAAGGGAAGGTGAAAGAGCCGTTGCTGTGGGAGTGGATCAGAATTTAGAAGTGCAAAACCCAGACCTGGCAATCCCTGAGAATCACAAGGTCCTTGCTTAGCTTGGGAGTGTAGAGAAAACTGCCTGAGAGACCTGGAAGAAGTGCCTCATGCAAGCTCTCTGGTTGTTCATTTAGTCTTTAAAAAGAAGAACCCTGCTTATGCATTTCTGTCACTTTTGATGTGTGATCAAAATTCAACAAAGCTATATTTCTGTCAAAGGCACTTCAACTCCAACGCTTCCATATCTTCAATTTTCATAATTGATTTGATAACAAAATTACTTAATATTAAGTTCATGACAACATTTTTCAGAGAGAAAGGCTTTCTTCAACCATTCTCCTCCCCTCATTACTGTATTTTAATTCGTATCTCTGAAAATAATCCTAAATATTTAGGCTATAGACTTGATTTGATCATCACCTGTACATCAGCAAAGAATCTTTGCAAATACAGTGAATTAAAAAGAGCTGTATGTACTTTAGCATAGATGCTTTAAGACCAGTTGAGAAGAAGGATGTTATGAAGTAGATCTATATTGAGAGGAAGGTTAATGAAGACAAAACCCCAAGACCGCTAGGTCTTAAGCCGAGGTCTATAATATTTGCCTAACTAGATTAGGTTCAGAAGCACAACTAAGGAGCAGAGTGCTCTCACATAATCAAGGAGGTGAAAGTGGTGGTAAAAGAAGGAAGAAATAAACAAAAAACTGCATAAGGCAGCAGAAAGAATTTTCCCTCAGAAATCAGCAAGTTGAAACAGTCAAACCCAGTTTTACTTCATATCCTTTTTACCAATGACATGTAAATAGAGCTTCTGTCCATTTCCACCAAAATATGTAATTTTATGTGTATCTTAGCCTTAAGTAAAGATGAATAGATCAAGTAACCTCTGATTTTTCCAGAACATAAACATTTAGTTACAGCTTTTTAAAAGCAGGAAAAGATACCAGCTCTTATATATGCTATTAAGTATCTAGGTATTTTCTAGATGCCTATTCCAAAATCACATTATTATTATAGTTTAAAAGACCTTGAAGCACAAATGCTTCAAATCTAATATGGAATATAAATATATAAGAAAATAGAGTGAAGAGAAAAAAATAGGGAGAATATATGTTATTATTTAGTAATGTGCTTCAATATGGTGCCCAAACATTTGTATTTCCCCTAAAGAAATGTGATGAATTTTTTTATGTCCAAACATGGAAAAAGAAAAGAAACCCCAAAACCCTATTTCTTAAAATTTCTTCATAAAACTTTTATGGGGAAATAACATACAGACATTACATACACTCAGTCATTACTTACGTGCAGTAAAATGTCAAATAATCTGAAAAAAGTAGCACTTTTTCAGAACTACTCTTTTTTTTTTATAAATCCAGGAACAATCTCTATATAAAGTGACTCTAGAGCATGCTGAATGCATTTAAAATTTATCAGCAAACTCCCTTTAGTTATCAAGCTAGAGAACATTTATCCTATTCATTATTGACATCTCCCAGAATTCTTTCTGTGATTTTGTGCAAATAGCTTGTCAGCTTTTGGCAAATAGAGGTGATTTTCAGTAACATTTTTCAGATACTTCAAATTGAATTATACATCCAGAGGCAGTCAATCCTTCTTACCATTAATTTTGCAGGGGAAAAAAAAAATCCTTTCATATTGAAGGCCAGCTCTACAAAGGGGACCTAAGCCTTGCAATGCTGAGAGATCTTACCAAAGGGTTGGAGAAATCCTGCCCACCAGAATTCACATCCCTTGCCTCAGCACACAGGCTTGTTCTGCATTGGATGGGGAAATGCAAAGTGCCTTTGGGTACTGTGGGAATTTTGGTACTGTGAAAGTGAAAACTGTGAGGTTGATGAGTAAAGGTTGTGAGATCTAAACAGTGATTATCAAAGTCTACGTTAGGAATTTGCATACATCTCAATTTTGGCATTCCCAAGTGACAATGTTAAGAAGGCACACCCATGGCCACAGCTCTGTGGCATTTTTTTGGCAACTTGTAGCTTTTCTTTGTTACTTTGAATTCTATTACCTTAAACCATTTTATTTTAAAGCAGCTCAAAAAATATGCATTTCCGGTTGCAATGACGTTTGTAGACTGTTAACCTGTTTGAAGTAACTCATTAAAATGTGAGATGTATTACCATTTGTTTAGTCTGTAAATAGTGGGCAAAGCCTTTATTAAGCCTCTAGCCTTTCTCTTGCTTATTGAAGGTCTGGTAGAAACGTCTAACCTGATGAAGATTACAGCATTGTGAGGAATCTTTGCATCAAAACTAATCCCAAAGGTGGGCATAGGGCTGAGCTGTAGCCTGGACTCTTCCTTAAGCATGGAGAGCAAAGTCACCTCCATGGAATGGGTTGATCCAGCGTAGGCAGCAGAATCACCAGGATGGCAAAATCTCACATGCATGAATATTTTATTGCTACTGACTGAGACACTCAGAAAAGATTGAAGGCTTTGATCAGCCTAGACTATGTGGGGCATAAAATGATTTCCCTTCCAGAACTCAGCTCAGGACTCATCTGCTGTTATAAAAGTCAATGAAATTGTGAAAATTGAGGTGTGCTGAATGAGGTGCTATGCAATGCATTGAGCTTGGCATGCCATCTTGTAATGAAAAGTCTGAGGTTCCCTTTTAGCTTCCAAATGCAGCCTTCTGCAAATGTTAGGAGGTGAGTTTCTAGAATTACAGATCAGCTTCCAATGGTTTAATAACTTCCTTAAATAAAACAATTATTACTATACAAGGCAGGATTGAGGGAAAATGCCTACAAGTCCATTGAGAGTTTGCATAGGAATTGTATTATCAAATGTCAGGTGATAACTACTTTGTTGCATGACAAATCTACCTCTTATTATCCAATTATTTATGTTATCATCTAATTTTCAGTTGTCTTAAAGAAAGAATGTGGATATAGCTGTGTTCTGGTGTCAGGAGTCAAATGATGATCTTAGAATTCTTTTCCAATCTTAACAATTCTTTTATATATCAAAATAAGGACAGAGATTGCAAAACCACTATTTTTTTCACAATTTTACTTCTTTGAAATCTTCTGTGGAAGTTCTATTATTCTGTGATTTCTTTGGAGGGAAGGACAAAACAATAGCTGCCCTATATCCAAGTCTTGCTGTTCAGCCACAGGAAATGCTCTCACTTTGAAAAGTAAGATTTCGACCTGTAAGCATGGCACAGAATGAAACTTGGCAGGATTATTAAACTTAATGCTTTATTAAAACTGGAGCCAGATTTTTTTTTTTTTCTGTAGCTCCTGCCAGCTGCCAAGCAGGATGGGTCTAAAATCCAAGAGGGTGGGGCTGGAATTGCAGAAGTTGTGTCAGGCAGTAGGTCCATTGTGGTCAAGCGATGAAAGAGGCTGTCAAGGATGGACCACTTATTTCAAAAAGCACCTTTCTGCTAACAAGGAGCCCCCAGTAGGCAGAAGGTGCTGAAGAGCACTTGTGGTGAATTCCTCTGTGGTGAATTCTGAGCTGGCAGGGCAGTTTTGTGGCACAGATATGTGAGCAGTGGTTTCTTCACGGTGAGAAAAGTTTTCATAGTCCATTGCTTGGTAGTAACAACTAATTGCTCTAAATTTGTGAGGGAGTAGACAGTGGTATTATTTACTGTAAAGGAATTGGATATAACTCTAGAAAAGCCAATATTCTGCCATGAAACAAGCTACTAATTTGCTTGTGTGGTAAATTGAGAGTGCTGCTCTTACAATTGAATTACTCGTAGGAAAATGGAAAAAGGCCCCACCTGCTCACCTTCACGCAGCCCACAGATATTATTGGCAGGCTGATGTGGTAGAAATTTGTTTTGTGTTCAGAATGAGAGTAATGAAAAGGGTCATCAATATAGCTAATATTACTATTGATTCAATATTGCCTTTTTTTTTTTTTACTTGCAGTACTGCTTTGCCATGATCCATGTCTCTTGCACAGTGCATTCTCTGTTCTCCACTTCTAAGAAATGAAAATAAACATCCCTCAATCTATGTCTTGAAGTAGTCAATAGCTGCTGAAGGAATGTTTTTAGCTTTGGGCTTTTATGGAAGACTTTGAGACTCTGAGCTATGGCAGGTTATGTCATTAAAATACGCTTTAATCTGTGGTATAATCTATAAATTTGTAGGGGCTTTAAATGTTTATAATAAATTGATATATTATTATCAGTGTGAAAAAGCGGTAGATTGAATAGTATAAAACTCAGTCACTAATTTTTTGTTTGTATAAATTCCTTCTTGAAAATTTTAATTGAATTAATCAATTTAAAATAAGAATACTCAGACACATCAAAACTTTAAAAATATTGACTTTTTTTTTCCTGAACTTTATGGAGTGACCTTAACTCTACTTTTAATCAATAATTTGGCTGTGAATTTGTTTATTTAGCTCTGTAAGGGCAATATCCCAGCCTTACTGAAGTCTGTGGCAAAGTTCTCCTTGATTAGAATGAGGTAGGCAGTTCAGCCATATTGTTTTTGATGATTAAAAGTCCTACATCTTACAGAAATTTTAAAGAATGATTCTAAACTTTCTCTATTTCTTTTTTTATGTGAAATATATAGGAAAGAAATTACTATTTAACACTCAACAATTTGCACAAGCATGCAGAAACTACCCCAGTCACAAAAAATGAACTAGGTCATAAATTTATGGCAGAGAATAAATTAGAGGATATGGTGAAGATATCAAGTTCAGCAAATGCTATAAATAATTTCTTAATCAAAGGTGGTAAGCAGTTAATGTTAATTATTGTATTAAAATTAGAACACAGATGAGGATACAATACTGTATTATTTAAGATGCAGTTTTAATATGCTAAGAAGAAATTGCTTTCAGAGCTGAGAATATGCTGTAGTTAAAATACAATGGCTCAGACTCATCTGATCATTGATTCTGTTTTTCATCATGTTCTCTTGCTGAAAACGTTGTAGTCAGTCAAACATGACTTGTATGATGCAAGAAAAAGCATAGATGTGCTAAGTAGGTTTTAAACATTATTCTGGTTTTGGTTGCTGTAAATTATAAACCTTTAACTATTACTCTTCATCTGAATTACTCGTATCTTTGTTTTTAAAGAGATGTTTTTATAAGAAGAAATATGTGGCTTAGATGCCTGAATAGTTTGATCTTAAGGCATAGGAATAAAAAAATGTGCTTTAGGGCTGGCAACCCAAAGCCAAGTTGCTATATTTAACATTTACCTGCTCCCCATCCAATTTTGCTCTGGGGGAGGAGCAGCAACTCTGATTAATTTACAACTGCTTCAGTATGAAATCTTAGTCATGGCATTATGATGGTGGCATATGCCATCAACACCCCTTTTAAGGTGCTGTCTTTTAAAGGCTGGAAGGCTCTGGATGTCATTTACAGATTTTTTGATGTTATTTTTGTCTACATTCTGTTGGAGATTTTTTTCCATTGCTCATAATCGCGTTGAGGAATGAGGTCTTAGCCTCACTTTTATAAAACTCTCTGTTCGTGTGAGCAATTGGAGAGCAAGAAAAGGGCAATAGAGCCAATGGGTATATTTTATGAAAACTTATGCTGTTTCATAAATTCTGCGAGGAGCAAGGACCTAATTCATTCGCTGTCGAATTTTGGGCCACCTCAGAGGTACTCATGAAAAATGATGTAACTTCAAGTGTCCCATTACCCCACCAAAGGATTAATGGGAAACAGTGATTCCTGAGGGAGATTCTTCACTGTGGCAGAGGATGTGAAGTGGTGCCAGAGAGCCTATTTGCCAACTAACTGTGTGCAATTCAGGGCTGTCTTGCCTGCTGGGGTGAGTCCCAGAAAGCTGGCTAACCTGTGTTAATAGTCCCTTTTCTGCCATCAGAATCCTGTGAAAAGGTGTGGGAAAGCTGGGAAAGTGCTGTCTTGTCCTTATGACACATGGCATAGAATTTGTATCATTTTTCCCTCCCTTATGAATTCACTTGGAATTCAAAAAGATGGTTCTGCAGAAAATCCTGACTTTGCTTTCTGTCCCTATCAAGACTGTGTTCTATACTTATTAGAAAAGTACATTTATGCCTTTCCTAGTTTAATTATTCTCAAAACCTTGGTTATTTCTGAAGAATATGAATTGTATTGGTGGCATACAAAGACATTTGCTTAAGAGACATGATTGTTAGTCACACTAACCTACAAAAAAACCTTTGAAATCAAGCTGTGTCTGGGTGTATATTTCTATTACTGACTCCATGCCTGAGTTCATGAGCTTGTACCCTAATAAGGGGATAAAAAAGAAAATGTTAATTTTATGGTGCAATTGCATGAGAATAAGGTTACTTGTGAGTTTTCTTTACATTCACTTAGCCAATATTGTGCATGTTCTGACATTCTAAAGGTCATTTAAAATATCTTTCTCTAGATTTATATATGCTGTATGAAAAAAAACCCAAGCAAACAAACAGTAGGAAAAATAAGACTTCATCACAGTATTTGAAAGTTTATAATTCATTACAGTTTGCATACATTAGTTTAATTCCCTTCTAGCTTTTGTTTCATATGATTTTTCACAACAAGAATGACATTTGGGGAAAAAGAAAAAAAATAGAGATACCATCCTCTGTGCAAGAAATCTATTTTAAGCCTTTTTTTTCTTTCCTCTCCCTGTGTGGTTCACAGAGATGAAAAAAATTATTGATCATAGCAAGAGATCAATAGTCAGAGTCATTCACAATTAGACATTCTGCAGAAAATAAATTGAATCAAATTAACCTGCAGCACCTGCTGAAGTTTTGCCAGGTAACCTTGCTCTCAAGCAGGTTTTAAGTGTAATAAATTATATTTATATGGTAAAAAGCAGTGCCTTGTGAATTGTTAAGGATATACTCGCTAGGTTGCACTGTAATCCCCTTTGTAATCACCCATTAGTATATCTTTTATGCTTTGAGATTATAGGGTTTTATTTCAAAAAATAGTGGTCATACTGTTTTTATTACTTTTACTTCTAAAGGTCATGTTACAGCTGTCAAAAATAAGCACAGATCTTGGTATTAATATTTTAAAACACCATGTCGGCAAGCCCATATTGTAACTCTCCCCATGGTAATTTAAGGTTGGGGAGCTTTACTGATTAAACCCTTCATTTTAATTTTCAACATTTGCATTTAAAAGGTAGCTCCTTTGACTGGTAATAAATGAGGCATTGGTTATATTTAATAACTGCTCTGCATTGTGGTGTCACAGCAGACCCACAAGATCGTACATGCTGTCACATTGAGGGTGATAGATTTTATAAAACTGCGTTGCATAGAGATGAACCCTTTTGTGCTACCTTGCGAGGTTGCCATGGAGACAGCACTGCTTCATGGGAATTTCACTTTTCTGGTAATGTTAGATACTGAACCCATAGCTGCTTCTTTAGATTGTTCTTAAATCTCACTTTTAATATGATATCGTTTCGTAGAGGCTTATAATTCATCTTTTGTATCTTTATTTTCTCAGAAATATCTCCTATAATGCTGTCATAGGTAAAGTACTAAACGTTGACTTACCAAATGCTGAGCATAGTAGACACTCTAAAGATTTTAGGGTTTTTATGCTCCATGCCATTGCTCCATTTTATAAATATTTAGGATATGTTTTGCAATTCCACACTTCCTCTGAACTATAAAAAGAAAGATCTCAGACCTCTAGCTATGGAAATATTTCTATCATGGGAAAACATTACAGATAATATGCTGTAGACAGATACATCCATCTTTCTTTTTTTAAATTTTTTTAACAAAATGAATTTAAATCTTAAATGTATGGAAAATAGTTACAAAATTGTTTTCAGGGCTGCAAATAAAGCCCACATTTTTTGTGGCGTTATTGTGCATTTCTCTGTAATAAATGATGTATTTTTATTATCCTGTATGAGCACGAAATCCTATGGGAACATCAGCTGATCTGACATTCATAAGCCAATGATTTTCTTTACCTTTACAAATAAAAATGACTGACATGGAAATCCTTGTTCCCTGCCCTAAGCCCTTATTTCTGAATGCTTGGCTGTGGACTGTTCACTGTGCTGAATCAGCCAGAACTATAATGTTCCCAAGATACAGCCAACTCCTTGACATATGGCAGAAAATATATACATGAATGTAAGTCGTACCATTTGGTACCCAGTTGGAGCTCCCTAGCTATGCTAATGAAATTCATGCAACAGGAATATTTTTCTGGTGGAAGGATCTCTTGCTGCTTTCAGACGAAAACAGATAAAATAAAGTGCTTTCCTGAGGAAAGTCTAAGAAATTGTTCTGCACGTTCTCTTGCCCCATTCATCTTGAATGCTCCCCCAGAGTGCTGAAGCATTTGTTCAGAGCACCCAGGAGAGAGCCTGGCAAACATTCCACAAATGACTGAGCCAACTGAGAGAGGGTGCTGGAAGATGTGAGAGCCTCTTCCTGCGTGGGGGAAGATGGCACTGTGCTCTCTGCTAATTAAACAGGTCTTCCTTTCCCTCTCGCTCCCATTTGAAGCAGTCTTGGAACAAAGAGAGATTGAAAAGGCCGGAAAAGGGAAGCTTCAGGGGGTGTGCAATGAGATGGGGGAAGACCTTTTCTTCTCCCTTTCTTGCAAAATTTTAAATCCCTTCCTACCATTATTAGTGCTTAAGCCCATCTACACACTGTCCTGCTGCCAGTGAAATCTTTCATTGCCTGTAAACTTGCATGCTGTCTTCATTGTGCTAAACTTGGCAATGATAAGATTTACATGGACCTTTTGTGCTTGATGTCTTTCCTCCTAAAATTAAGTAGCTTTTCAAATGTTTGCATCATGTTGCTTACATGAAGAATTAAATGCTGTTCAGCAGGCAGCTTGCTCAATGTTCTCTTTTTTTTTTTCTGTGAGTAATCTTCTTATCACTGAGTAGAGTTTGTATAATAAGAGCAAGAACTTTTAAAAATGTTACTTTGCTTGTGAGTGAAACTTCTTGTTTTGTTATTTTTCTTAAAATGTGCTTTGAGATCACCACCATTTTAAACAATTTTCCTGTTCCCCAAATAATAGGATTTGTTCTCAATATTTTTTTAAGAAGCAATTCAAAACTAAATTTTAGAAGTACATATCTTTTATGGAATATATGAAACTACCAATACTTTCGTTTTTGTATTTTGTAAAAGTCTTCAATATTTTGTTCCAGAGTAGCACTGTCTTTAAGAATGCAATATGATTTTAGTAAATTGTCTATAACATTTGTAATTAATAGTAGATTCCATTAGTAAAATTAAAATCCCTTCATTCTTGACAGTACTTCCAGAGGGTAGGGGGACAAGCGGGTAAGGAAGGCTTCAAAAATCTCTACCACTACTATTACTGTGCTTCTTCTAAATGATCATGGTAATTCCCCACTCTGTGTAAATAATTCTCTATATAGAATCTCATGTTCTGAAATACCTGTTCATCAAGAGAGACGTTAGTCCTTCTGGCATCTCCTAAAGTATTGATAACATCTTTTTTTCTCAAAAAGAGCATATTTCCCTGTTCAATACGTTCAACATGCACAATGCATGTGACTTTTTAATCTACTGCAGTAGATAAAAGAAGACCTCAAGACTCAGATCCTGAGCCTTCTTCTCTGTCATAATATAAATTCAGGAAATATTTTGGATACCAAGCCATACATCATGGTCTGAAAATCTTCTGTTGCTGTTAGCACCTCAGTTCTGTCTGATAAATAGTGCTTTTATAGGGAAATGCACAATATTGCAACCAGAAAGAGAAGATAGACATTCTTTTTAATAATCAGCAATTCTTACTGTCCCAAATTATTCCCAATTGATCGTTTTAACAGAAGCATTTTCTTTTTCACATACATGAATAGTACAAAAATCACTTTCACTTCAGATACAAGCTGTACCCAGGAATCCTGCAGCATTATCACTGCAAATAATGACCCCTAGTATGCAAAAGGTGAAGTACACTGATAACACTCACATTTGTGCAGATTTACTGTGCTGACTCACTTCTTCTGTGCACCCTCCCTCTTGCATCCTTCCTGTAATAAGGCTGTCATACTCTGCAAAAAAGATTACTTTCTTCACCCTCTGCCCGAGGAGGTGCATACCAATTTCTTTCAAAAATTTTACTTTTTTTTTTTTTTGACAAGCTGGCTTTTCACTTTCTTCACTCTGAACATGCTGACAGGTACTGTTTGAGGCAGGAATGTCGCAGGATACTGCTGCATATTTCTCATACGCAACACTAAATTGTAGGACAGTTTGAGTGTTCTTCAAGAGCTCTGGACTAGTGATACCCTTATTTATTCAAATACAATGCCTCAGTGTAGCTTCAGGTACTCACATGGGCAGCATCGTGGCTGAAGCTTTTGTAGGGGAGGGAAAAGGCAAGAATCAAGAATCAGATTTAAGTACTGTGTTCCATGAATTAATGCTATCTTTATGTACATGTCATAGCAGGGACCAGTAGCAAAGCAAACCAACACCTCACAGGAGAGTGAAGAATTGTTTCTTCTCTCTCATATGACCTTAAAACAATACCTGAACAATCAAGCTGAGTTAGAGAGGAGATATATTTATTTTATAGTAATTTTTTTCTGGCATATATTTATTTTATAATACCTTCCTTGGGTTTGATTTCAAGTGATAAGTTTGACATATGTTGTTAGGTCATTGATAAGGTGTTCTGAAGAGTGATTCTTTATTAATAAATACTTTAGAAAAGCAAATAAAATACTGTTTAAAGTACTTTTGTTTTTTTAATGGGAACAGATGCTTATATATTCTGTGCAAAAAGGAATCCAAAATAATAACCCTTTAAAAATAGAGTCATCTTAATAGTCATTAAAGAGCCTTCACAAACCAGATTTTTAAGTTGATGGTTTGATTTGCTTTTTAAAAAATCTGTTAGTTGTAAAATCACATCTCCATGTTAGTAGTGTACACCAGTTAAGGATCTGATCTTTTTTCACTGTTGCCATGATTAACATCTCTACTCCACACTGAAGAGAGCCAGACTAAGGGTGATCATTCGCAGCTTCTCCTGCAAATAGCATTATAAGAACCTTGTCATTTTTTGTCATTGTTGTTGTTGTTTATTTAAATGTACCACTTAGAGTGGAGCAGAGAACTCACACGAGCATTCTCAGGTGGAAGCTTGTGTAGACAAGATGTGTTTCTTTCGTTTCTGTCGTCTAAGAATGTTTTTTATTTGATTGGTTGCTCATTAATGAGTATTTGAGCAAAGACATAATTCTCCATATGTTGGAGAGAACCCTGTAAACCTTATCACCTTGAGCTTTAAGTTAGGAAAGTTCTCTGAGTGGTTTTGGAGGTCATAAGAAATAGGCCAAGGAAAGCAACTGAAAGGTTGTTTACAAGGTAATATAGTGACTTCAGAGGTGTTTTTTTACCATTAGGAATCAGCATATTGTAAATCCATAACAGAGCCACAAAATTTAAAACTCTTTATATTTACTTTAGGCCTGTGTGATCAAAATATAATTCTTCCTATATAGGAAGATCGTAACTTTAAAAACTTTTTTTTTTAAATCCCATAAAAACTGGGTTTTCAGAACTTTCTGCGAAGTGACACATTTTGTCGATGTTGGCTATTACCGAAATAGTGTTGATGTGAGATTCATTGAATCATAATCAAAAAAGGATACTCGGCGACAAATCTGGATGCAATCTGGAGCCTCCTTGGGCCACATGCTCAGTCTGAGCATCACATGTGCCACAGGGACTTACCTCATCACATTGCATTACAGCATTGGCTTCTACATTTGTGAAATGTGCCCTGGCCAGAGGAATTTGCTAGTGCACTTCTAAGTGCAGCACCATATGATGTATTTTAGGCATTTTTTAGAGGTATATGACTTTTTTTTTTTTTTTTTTTCTGGGAGGCTCTGATTACTTGATTGGGCTTTAGAAATAAGTCAAGTTGCTGTGGAGGATCACCTAAATACAGGTAGGGAAGAAAGAGACTCTTGAGAAGTTGTTGAAAGCATATGCAAACCTCACTTGTGGGCTTCATTGAAGTGTTTCTGAGATCATAAACCAGAATGTGCAGTGGGAAACAGAGTTGTGTTCTAACCCAATTTAACACTGACCCACATTCTACGGCAGTGACAGATGAAAGGATGGATGATTCTTAAACTGTTTCATTAATTTAGCCTTCCAGGGAAGAAATGCAACTTTCTAACCCAGTATTCTTTCCTCCCCCTCAAAACATATTTATTTACTTTTGTTACAGTACTTTGTCGGTGTTGTTTTCTGAACTATTGCTGTTTTAATAATTAATACAATTTCTATCATTATATAACTATTTCAGCTCTCTACAAGTACCTAAAATAAGGTTGGTAGTGAGGTGGGCTTTGGTCTCTTCTCCCAGGTAACAAGGAATAGGACAAGAGGAAATGACCTCAGGTTGTGCCAGGGGAGTTTTAGATTGGATATGAGGGAAAATTTCTTCATGGAAAGGGCTGTGAAGCCCTGGGAATAGGCTGCCCAGGGAAGGGTTGAGTCACCATCCCTGATGGCATTTAGAAGTCATGTTGGTGCAGCACTTAGGGAAATGGCTTAGTGATGGGTTAACAGTTGGACTGGATGATCTTAGAAGTCTTTTGCAGCCTAAATTATTCTGTGATTCAAAGAATTTTTATACTTAATTATATTACTACATATTTATTTCTGTATAATTACTATTCATAATAACCAGGAGAACGTAAACATTATAAATACCCACTCTTTGTGACTATGAGAAAATATATACCTTCCTTTTTACAGAGGAAAAAGTGTATGAACCTTCTGACAGTTAGCTGCAAATGTGAGAGAAGTTGTGAGAACAGTCTTATTTCTAGAGTAAGAAACCTTTCTAGGCTCTAAATAGATGTGTGTGCTGTAATATATTTAGGGTACTGTTGGACTGAGTTTGTATTGATAGAAAACAAAGACAAATGCAGTAGGTAAATGTGACTCTGCTTCTCATTTTATGATAATCAAAAATTTCCACATAACAACAACCAGTATTCAAGTGTCCTCTGACTGCTTGTAATTGCTGGTGCAGATTCATTGAACTTCTTTTCCTGTTGCTCTTTATTTCCCACCTTGGTCACACTGAGAATCAGAGTAAAGTCCTTCTCTTGCTCCTTTCCTCCATATCAAATCAAGCTCAAGCATGCAAGGCCAGAATATTAATAAAAAAGCACCCAGTTTTCCAAGATCTTTATGGCCCAAAATAATTAATCTAATGTATGTTATAATTATGTCTCGCTACAAAAATAGAAAGTAATACAGTGCTGTTTTTCCTGGTGCTAAAAATGCATTGAGGTCACTACACATTCTTTCAAGGAAAGGTCTGTATTACTTTTTCACTGTCTGTAACAGAGTTATGATGATTTCATGGAATCATAGAGTGTTTGGATTAGAAGAGACCTTAAGGATCATTTAGTTCCAACTCCTCTGCCATGGGCAGAGACACCTTCCACTATCCAAGGTTGCTCAGGGCCCCAACCAACCTGGCCTTGAGCACTTTGAGGGATGGGGCAGCCACAGCTTCTCTGGAGAACCTGTGCCAGGGTCTCAAAACACTCACAGTAAAGAATTTCTTCCTAATTTCTAATCAAAACCTTTTTTGCTCGTCATTTTCTTGGATTAATTGATTCCTGTTCTAAAAAAATATATAATATGATCCTATGACTTAAAAAAATTGCATTAGCCTCATAGATATTTTCCATTGTGTGCTAAGGTGATGAACCAAACTTGTAAACTTGTGTTACCTTAGCCAACAGATGCTATGGACAGCTGCAAAGCTACTCCTAATAAAAAAGATTTTAATTGGCCATAACATCTGAGTACCTTTTTCAACTACATCTAAAGCACTGTTTGCATTAACATCTATCTACCTTAGGAAAAAAATCATAGCTTTTACTTTATTTCTTTATATACATCTGGATTAAAAAAGATAATTTCTCATTTCTAGTCTATGGACTAAATTACTATTTTGATGAAGCAATTCACAAATACTTTTATAGAACAGCTGGGATTTTTGGCATGTTCCCCGCTGACAGTTCTTAAGAAATGTGTACTGCTACCCAAGAGTGTACATCTTTTGAGGTCTTTTTAGGATCAGGCAGTTGCAGGCAGACAAGGTGTTGGTATGGATTTTCACCCAATACAAAACTGTCTTCTTTCTTGCCCTGTGGTACATCAATATTACAATATTCTCTTTTTTTAATAAGTATATAACCATCCTAATTTGAACTTTTGCTAAGACAGCTCTATATATAGTGTTGTATGATATTATTTCAAGTCATGCATATTTTATTTATATCTTTCCTAACTTGAAGATCCACAGCCATATGTTTCAGCCATATATCAGCAGGGCTGAGCATCTGCTCCCTACAAAGATGAAGTAGTTTCAGGGGAAGCTGCAAGTGATAAAACCCTTTTCAAATCCAAATTCACAGAATCACAGAACAGTTGGTGCTCGAAGGGATCTGTGGGGATCTAGTCCAACCCCCACTGCCAAAGCAGGTTCACCCACAGCAGCTCACAGGGGATCATGCCCAGTCAGGTTTGGGATATCTGCAAAGAAGACGACCCCACAACCTCTCTAGGCGGCTTGTTCCAGTGCTCTGCCATTCTCAAAGTAAGGATATTTTTCCTCGTAGTCAGATGGAACTTTATGTTTCAGTTTGAGCCCATTGCCCTTTCTTCTGTTGCTGAGGATCACTGAAGATAACTCTGGCCCATCCTATAGACCCTTACGAGATTTGTAAGCACTGATAAAGTTCTCTCCTGGTCTTCTCCAACCTAAACAGATCCAGGTCCCGCATCCTTTCCTCATAAAAGAGATGCTCCATTCCCCTTACCATGTTCATAGCCCCCCACTGGACTGTCCCCAGTAGTTCCTTGTCTTTCTTGGACTGGAGAGCCCAGAACTGGACACAGCACTCCAGATTTGGTGTCACCAGCACACAGTAGGGGCAGAATCAACCTGCTGGCCGAACCCTCAACCTGCTGGCCGAACCCTTCCTCATGCACAGAATTTTTCCATCTTATTTCCTTGCTTGAAACTTCCATGTGATCTAGAAATTAATCTCATCCCAGATATGGAACTACATTTAGAAAAAATGTAGAATAATATATAATAGAATAATATTTCTATTATTTTAGAAATAATGCCGTGGTGCAGGCATAAGTAAGCTGTAGCTACAGGTTTGTGTCTCACACAGTGATTTAGATGTCACTTACAGTCTAAGTCATTTCAGGGCTGTGTGGCTGAATCTTAACTGTAAAACTCTACACAAAAAATCAGTGTGAGTTATTATCACAGTAATTCCTATTTTTATGAAAGCAAAAGGGTGGAGCTTATTGGAACCTCATAAAGAAGCAGTAAGTACTCTGTTAGCCCCTCATCTAGGATTCCATAAGGATCCCAGACTAGGACTTGGCTAAAGAGGGGAGGTAGAAGTTGCTCTGACTGTCTCTAGCACACAAGTGTGTGGAAAACTCCAAAGCCAGACAGGAAGCTCTAATCCCATACAGGATCACTCTAAGCAAAAATGAAATTGTAAAAAAATATGGTTCATCATGACATCATGAATTAGTCCCTGTTCAACTGTTAGGACAGTTGAGACTCCTCCTTTGGATTTGTCATCCTGTGACAAAGATGGCTTTTTCAGACATAAGCCAGGCAATTTCTATCAAATTTGGTTCTGTCTTGATATTAATCTTTCCTCTCTAGAACTGAATTTGACTGTATGTATGTTTATTTTTATTTGCTTTAATAGTTTGTGGGAAATTAATGCATTCCTCAGCTATTTTTTTTTTTAATCTAAAGATAAAGGTATATTCTAAAGAAAAGCCTGTACATCAGGGTTAATATTTACCACATTTACTAAACTTTGGGGCCATTTGGAGCCACTCTGTTTCAGGAAACGCATTGCCAGTTCAGCATCATTTTTTCATAGCCTGTTATAAATCTTTGATGTCCAGCTCTCAGGGGATAGAAAGAATAGAAATCATTTAAAACTACATTCTGTATTGTATTCTTCAAAAAGACTGGCCTCTGCAAAAGCAAAGCTCAAACAGCACAGGGGGATATGAGCCCCACAGCATAGATGATGCATGAAAGGAAAAGTGCTCATTGTGTGAATCATGCATTGTCTAGATTATATAGCTAAAGAGCTTTTCTTTTTTAGGCCTTCAGAACATTGGGAAAGCTTTCTTAATGCATTCCAAAATGTGAATTTGGCCACCTTCTGAAATTTCTAAAAGTTTATTCCTAGCACATGTTGCTTCAGATGAGTGTACCTGTTTATTAAATGCACAAAGACCTCTGCATTTGGGTGTTGGTTTTTTAGTATTAATTGTCTAACCCAGATGGTTCTGAGACCTGGCTCTGTGCTAAGTAAATAGAAGTCAATTTTGGTTCTTGGTCAGACTGAAACTCAAGAGATTTCAAAGTGATTTCTGGGCTCTTCATTTTAGTCCTTTGTCTTCTAAACTCTGGTTTTGGTTTTTCCAGCTTTGTTCATTAGAGTTGAGAAGTTGAGATCATTATACACCACATCTCCCAACTGGGGACTATTTCCTCAGCTTCATTTCCCACTTTTCTACAATATACATGTGTTGTGTAAAAAAAAAAAAAAAAAAAAACAAGGAAAAAAAAAAAGAAAAAAAAACAAAACAACCACCAACCTGAAGCTATTTAGGTCCTTATTAGAAACATTTTTCTATACAGATTTGTAATGTAAAGACTGTTGGCCACTACAGGACATTAAACACCAGGGATTACCATCAGCTAAAGCATCACTGATAGCACCTGAAATTACATATATGCCTAAATACAGTGATTCCAATGTCTTGATGTAAATTTTAGCCTTATAATTCAATAATAAAATAACTATTAAAGGAACTATAAAATGCTGAAAGACAGATTTAATACTGGAACTGTTCACCAATTAATCTGTTCCCACATCTATTCTTTTTCCCTTGAATATTCAAGGGAGATATCCAAACTGTTTTCACTAACAATGTTAGTAAACTTGGCCCATAAGGGCTCTATAGAATTGTATTACTTTATCCTGTGCTAAAAATATCGTGGGCAGAAACAGATAGGGGATTTTTTAGGAAGAGGAATGTGCAGAAAAATATTTTATTTGCTTCAAGAGTCCTGCCTGTTTGTTGTAAATGAGTTTCCCCTCTGATTTAAGGACTTCTTAGGGAGACTATTTCTTCCCTCTTAAAATTTACCTGATAATGTGACTTCTAATAATGCAGCTCCTTGCCTCATGTAATTAATGACCTATAATGTAAGAATTTAAACAGAAATTTGGATTGTAGAGTAAGATCAAGTGGCCATGATACAAAGCTGTTAATGTCCTTTTGCTCATTGGCATTTCCAACAGAGAT
Source organism: Lichenostomus cassidix (assembly GCF_008360975.1). Classification (NCBI taxonomy): domain Eukaryota; kingdom Metazoa; phylum Chordata; class Aves; order Passeriformes; family Meliphagidae; genus Lichenostomus; species Lichenostomus cassidix. The sequence continues at coordinate 13,059,951 of NC_139483.1, forward strand.
CCATGCCTAAATACCTCCCAAAGATTTAAGCAAGGAATCATTTGACTCTGCTTATGAGATTGTCTGGGTAGTTCTGCATTGTGAAAAAGATCAGAAACTTCCCAGCCATTATATCAGGATGGTAAGCAAAATATCATATAGAGATACTGGCACCGTTCCCAGAAACAACAGGCCCAGACTAAAAAAAATCAAAAACCTTGCTTTTCTGAAGGAAAGCTTTGCTAGTTTAGACACAAGGAAGCACTGATGCAGACAGTTCCTTTCCATTCTTGACTAGATAATTCACTTTCATCTCGAGGAGCAGATGGGAGATACAGATATGCCCTACATGTAGCACAGTTCGGAAAGGTTTTAAAAAAAAAAAAAATTACTGGGGCGTTGTCAGCTACATTTTCCAAAACTAGAAGTTCTTTTTCCCACGTATTTTGTCTCTCATTGTGAGGATTTAATTTATGCCCAAAAGGTAATACCTTTAATCCTCTTTCAAGTCAATTGCAGATTTTTCTGATAGCTTAAAATCTTTTTTTTTTCTCCAAGTTAGTAAATTTTGATGAACACTCTTGAGTTTGCATCATGCATACACCAAGTAATTCCAAAACAAATCTTTTAAAAAACCCATGCTTTGTGTGAACAATTTCATGTTGACAATGAAGATGAAATTTTTATACCGCTGCGGCAATTCTAAAGCACAAAATTTGTTCTGATCAATCATTAGTCAAGACTTACAGCACATAACTCTGAGATATGAAAGCAAAAAAGAAATATTAAAACCAAAATTTGTATAAAACTGGGATAGAATGAGTATTGAATCTGGCACCCTACCAGTACTGGGCATAGCCTGCTAACAGCAAAACCTGTATATCATCTATGAAATTATTGCTGAACTGGAATTATTTATTGACCAAAACTGTTCATGTCTGCTTTCAAAATCTTCAGAAGTTCTGAGTATAGGAAAAGACAAGTGCTGAAGTCAGTGTTATCCTGTGTCTGTGCTGAGGGCAGGGAGTAGCTGGAGGGTGTCAGAGAGCAAACCCAGAGCATAGCAAAGGTTCTGCTCCCCATTTTTGGGATGAAAAATAGAAACTGCTTGTTTTTCTTCCCTTTAATGAAGTTAATTATTCAGTACAGGTGCCCTGGTCACCTCTTGAACACTAATATGTCTTCCTCCATCCTTGGAGATGCATTTTTACTACCTCAGAAATGTTCCAATTGTAAATTCCAGCTGCAGCAAATCCTCAGTGTTTCCACACAAACTCATGAAATTCAGCTTTCCTGAGCAGCATACCACTTCCTCACCTCTCCAATAATTCGTCCATCTATTACAATTTCAATAGGAATTGTCTTCATATTGTGTTTTTACAGTGCCCAGAATAGCTTGAAAAGATGTTAAATTCCCACGTTACAGAAATGAAAATTAGTTTATCGAACAGCTTTTATTTCCAATACTCTGTGGTTTTTTGTGTGCTTTTACACAAGCTCATTTATGAATCTGGTAGATCAATGCTATTTTTTAGGTAAGTTGATGTGAGAAATTATTAAGCCAATTACTCTCTCCTGTTTAAGATATTGTCCATGTCTTGTTTTTTTCATCCTTCAGACCATAATTTCAGCCTTTTAACCTTGGAGTAGAAAATAAATGTTATAAATTATGTTCTTCAGGCAGGAAGGTGTGACAATATATAACTGGCTTTGGGCTTTTATTAATGGCCTGTTCTTTAAACTCTGAGGGCACAGTTCATTGAGAAAAGGCCAAATACTAGTCAAAGAGTGGGAATTCATGTTGCTTGAAAACAAAGATGAAACTATGTATTTTTCTGCAAACTGAGAAATAACTAAAAAAACAACAGGGGGATTTTTTTTTTTTTTTAACAGAAAAATTCTTGTCTTTATGGAAAAAAAAAGATTCCTGTGTTCCTTGAAAATGCTATAATATTCAGACTGAGAGAGAAGTATAAATACCATAAGGAAATGGAAACACTTCAGCTGCAGAGAAGGCTGCTACCTTTTTTTGATAATTACGGTTTCAGCTGGAGTCGCTGGGTCTGCACCAATTCACTCCAGCAAACTGCCAAGTCATAAATATATTACAGCCTTGTTGGCTTCCATTACAACTTCATTGACCTTTAGCTCAACAAGAAAACTTTTTTCAACAAAGGCTTTTTCTACTTTTCAATTAGATATGTTTGTCAGTTTTCCCTTGATATGTGTGTGTGGCACTGGAAGTAGGTTTTTAATTTCTTTTAGACACAAAAGCAGCGTCAAGCTCTCCCAGCTGCACAAATGGAAATAAATATTCCATTTACAGAAATGTTAAATAGGGATGGCTCTTGAAAGGAGACAACCAACCTTCAAAAAATATGGTATCTGTCTCTTCATAGTGACCAATTCATTGGTTGTTGACATTTAATTAGATGTAAGAAAGAAAATCTGCAGTAAAAAGAACACAAACATCAATAATTAGGTTCACTTCACAATTAATTGAATTTTAACCTTGGGATTTTTTCCTTATTATGTGATCTTCTTGTAAATTTGTCTCAGCAAGTTTCACTACATTGTCCCTCTCACTGATCACCACTGTACAGCAGAACCTCTCAGGGCTTTTTTTGTCCTTCAGCTCTATTGCATTTCTTTTTAGTCTAAAATTAAGGTACATTACAAGTTAGAGAAAAATATTTCAGTTCTATAAAACAATATAACTTAAGTTTTTCTTGCAATATGTGCTGGAGATCTCTATAAAAACTGTTAGATAGATATTAAATTGTTCTTTTAAACAGATCAAGTTGGTTAATTTAAGTTTCAAACTGCAAGTGACAAGGGCATATATCTGTTAAATCTTATGTCTTAATCAACCTCAGTTGCCTTAAATCTTGTGCTTCATGTTTAGCAAGTTGCTGACTTATATTTGTTGACTTCAGCTGATGATGGATTTGTTTATAACCTTTAAAAAGTCATGTCAAAATTTTATATAAACACTTATTAACTTTACTATTACAGTACTGGAAGAATAACCACAGGTTAAAGATCCTACTGAGACAGATAAAAACCATTCCAGATTGTCCTAACCTGAGTACTTTTTGTGCTAGATCCTCATTTCAAAGAATTTTCTTTTATATATATATATATATTTACTTATATATGAGGAAGTTCCTAACTAATTAACAAAGTGATATACATATAAGAAATAATTGTAGCAATATTTTTATATTATTCCAAAATTACCTATAATTCTGCCGGTAAAACTGGCTCACCTTTGCAAAGCTCACTGCCCCCTCTCTCTTAAGAATATTGGCATTTCAAGATGAGAGGAAACCCGTCTGGTATATCCAAAAGGACTTTTCAGTTAGCAGCCTCTGCCCTCACTGACTGAGGGAAGAGTTCTGTTCAAGTGGACATTACTGCATCCTCCCACGTAAAGCAGATGAAGCACCGAAATTATTTATAATTATTTTTGTTATTATTATAATTATGTGATTATGGCTATTCTAGTGCTTTTTCTTTTTTTTTTTTATAAAAAGTATTGCATCCCTGCCTAGGAAAATTGGCCTGAGCAAGGCACCCAGGTTGGACAGATAACAGTAAGTGCAAAGAGGTCACTTAGTAAAACCAAGAAAATAACATTTTCTTTTAATGTACTAGGTTTTGATGGCAGTATTATCACATAAGGATTTCTACCTTGCAGGTCCAAACAAATACATTTATTATATTCCCACATGCTGAATGTTAATTAATTTTCTTTAATGTTTTGAGAACCTGAGCCAATCTGCTCTACAGCCCCACTGGGAAAACAGCACAGCTTGGAAGCAGCAATGGAAGGATGAAAGCAACCTGTTCCTTTCCCCACTGATGTGGCATTGCAGCACCAGGCTTTTTTCATCCTTTTTAAAAGAGAAGGATCTAAATGCCTGTAATCTTCTCTTTCTTCATCTGAGTCATTTCCACCTAGAACATATCTAGAGGCCATCTAAAAACTGGGTTGAAATTCTTCTTGAAGCTAAAACTTTGAAAATGCACAAACTCTGTAATCATTATAAACAATTTATCATGATGGGTTACTGAAATGAACCTCAAAGCGTGTGCTTTATGCCTCTCCCTTTACATGCCATTCTTTTATTTAATATCATCATAATGGTGTCACATGAATTAAAAATACAAATAAGTGAAATAATTCCTTATAAGAGGAATAGAGATGCTTGATAAAACCGATGTTCACAAAGCAAACTCTCGGGAAGGACTGATATGTTCCAGGGACAGACTTGCCAATCAATAAGGATATGCTGGGAAGAAATCTCAGTTGTATCATAAACAGTAAAAAATGACAGGGGATGTGGTTAATTATTATAATGGCTTAGTGACTTGAATACTCTTGGGATGTGATTTCTCAATTAAATACACTCCTCAGGTTGCTGCATTGTCACTTTGAAATGTCACTGGTTTTAATCCAAGTAGTAATTATTCCAGGATAATACTTTGATCAAAGAAGTCTGGAGGATAATGGCTATACCCAGGGAGGTTCTTCCCTTTCCATGAACCTGTCCAGTTGTCCCTCACATCTTTGGGAATTACTGTTACTCTGTTCTCTACCTGAATCATGCATTTGTAAAGGTTACCCCTCAGCAACTTTAAATGTTAAACTACCCAGTCAAGAAAAGCTTTTATCCAATATTCAGAGTTTATGCAAATTTGGCAGTCTTCTGTGAAACTAAATATAAAAATCCAAAGGATCATTTTAAAATATATGCAAGGCAATAACATTCAACACCGATCAATGTGTTTTCATTAATTCATAGAATACCAAAGCTAATACTGATAAGCTTACACAGAAATTTTTTAGAAAAAAGCAAAACCAAACACACCAAAAATACTGTTAATTTTAGTAGAAAAACTGTGTTTTTCTCTTTAAATTAATATTTCTGTAAATACTTAGTACAGTCTGAAATGGAATGTTGAATTTGAAAACAAGTAGGAAATTTTAAAGGGTATTTTTTGAGTATTAGATAATTTTAAAGCAGTATCTTGGAGAAAATACTATCATCTACAGGGCTTTTTTATTTTTGATACACATTATCTTTTCCATAATGTGTATCAAATAGCTACACATTATCATGTCAGCTGAGGATAAAGCCAAATGAAACCAATATTTCCCATAGGACAGAAATCTGATTGTGCTCATCTCTGGTGAGCAGACGTTGCTTTTGGCTTTTTTTTCATAAATGTGACAATACTCTCAGAACAACTTTGAGATTTTCAAATAGAATATTAAATAGCAGGTTGAAAACAATTTTTTTTTTAATGACAAAACCTGTAACAAATTATTTTTCTAGAAAGAAAAGCAAGAAGATTGTTTTAGGTAGCGGAAGGTATTTTGTAAAGCACTACTTTTTAAGCAGATGTTCATGGTAGAGGATATAACTTCTGGTTAATGTGTGATGTGTATTCACCTCCAGTGTCATGCTTATTAGATCAATCTGTAAAGTAAAAATTACATTTTTGTGCTGTTAATTCAGTTTACTAAGGAAATTAAAGGCTAATTATCTGTTACTCTTTTAAAAATGAAATAAACAGGTACCAATGCAGGTATCACCTGTCTCACCTGAAGGTGTCTGATGAAATAATACCCCTAAACATATTGGGTTAAAAAATATTGAAATTTGCTAGGGCTTTTTTTTCTTTTTGTACTCTGATCATCTGCTCTTGATCAGAACGCAAAGTATTACAAACCAGTCTAAAGAGATGATTCTGAGTCTAAAGAGATGATTCTGAGTCTAAAGAGATGATTCTGAGTCTGAAGAGGTGATTAGCCCACAGTGTTCAGTGCTGGTGCAGCCTGACCTCCAGCATTGTGGTCAGTTCTGGGCCCCACAATTTAAGAAAGATCTGGAGGTCCTTGAATGCATCCAGAGGAGGGCAAGAGAGCTGATTAATGGGTTCCAAGAATGTCCTATGAGCAGTGGGTAAGGATTTTTGGCTTGTAAACTTTGGAAAAAAAGGAGGCTGAGGGACAACCTCTTTGCTCTCTGCAGCATCCTGAGGAAGAGAAGTGGAGAGGGAGGTGCTGAGCTCTTCTCCCTGGTATCCAGTGTCAGGATGTGTGGGAATGGTTCAAAGCCGTGCCAGGCTAGGTTTAGAGTGGACAGCACAAAGCATTTCTTTATGGAGAGGGTGCTCAAACATTGGAAAAGGCTTTCTGGAGAAGTGCTCAATGCTCCAAGCCTGTCAGTGCTTAAGAAGCATTTGGACTTTCATTAGGCTGTCATTGTACAGAAATGCAAATCAACGTTTACATGTTGATGTAACAACATGTTATGTGATGTTTTAACATCCGTAATCAGGCAAATTATTTTCTTGATTGAAAAAATGTCTTGTGTAGGTTTAAGGTGAGTTCTGAGTACAAGGCAAGTAATGCATTAGCTTCTCCTAATTGGGGAAACATGAACATGAGTTACATACATCTCATCAACAGTCAGTTTGCATCCGCCGCTGCAAAATTAAATCCTCTGATGTTTGCATCACATTGCATCACTTTATGGAGGTGAGATTATAGAGACCACATAAAAAAACCTCTTGAAGTTATTGACAAAAAAGGGCATGATTGATTTTATAATTATCCTGTGGTTGTACTATTCGTTTTCTTCAATATTTTTGTGACTATTAGGAAACAGCTGTTTAAAAAACAGGATACAGCATTACAGATGGTTGCTGGCCTCTGTTGTTGATTATTTTTCATCAGAATGTACATCTTCAGTACAAAGTAGTTCAGAAATTATATATGTATTGAAAAAAGAGGACAACAATGTTGGCAAACGCATAGCAAATATAGAATTATCCATAATGCCTTCTTCAACCCTGTTTCAGATCATGTGTCGTTACCTGGAGACAAAATTTTAGATGCTTAGCAGTCAGTGAATTCTCCTATTCTAGATGCCATACAGAGTAACCAAGTCAGACAGAAGCTTAATGGTAAAAAGACTGAGCAACTCATTCAGATAGATTGAAACAAAATAATTATTTTGCATGTGCCATAACTCTTTTAAAACTAAAAGGTTGTGGCTGACAGAGCCCCAGACTCGGAAATCTAATGCTATAATGCCTGCCTGTATACCTGGAATAGTTTCTATCCTGGTACAGCCCTCAGATTATCATCCATTACTGATTTTTCAGGTGGGTAGTGTTGAAGTTCCAACAAGAAGTCCAAGGGTAATCAATGGAGACTTTAGAGCAACTAGTTAAGAAAACAGGAGCGCAAGTAGCATTCCCCTCTACACTGCCTTTTGGAAGAGGAGGGGAAAGAATGAGGAGGAGAAAAACCAGCAAGAGCCAGCAGAGAGATCACTGTCTGGCTCTGAGCCTGATGTCACCAGCAGAATTTTGGGTGTTTTGATCATGGCTTGGTCTATACAAGAGCAAGTCTGCCCATGTCAGACTGGCACATCTGTCCCAAAGGGAAAATAGGATCTTTGCAAAAGAATGATCAGGGTTCATTGAGAGAGCTTTGAACTAGATTAGAAGGGAGGAAAGGGTTAAAGCAGGATCAGTAGAGATAGGCATAGGATCCATGCAGCAGCAAAGACACAAGGGTTATTGTGCTAGAAACCATGGAAATGCCTTAGAACAGCCACAGGAATGAAAGCTTCTCCCTCCTAAAAAGTGGTGCAATCAATAGCCCCAGTGAAATGCATCTCCACCAATGCACACAGCATGGGCAGAAAGCAGGAGGAGCTGGAAGCCACTGGGCAGCAGGAGAACTGTAACATGGGACGTGGTGGGATGGGTCACACAACTGGGGTGCTGCAATGGATGGCTGTGAGCTCTTCAGAAGGGATCAGCAGGGAAGCAGAGGCAGTGGGGTAGTGCTGAATGTTGGGCAGTATCTCAATTATTTCAAGCTTCATGATGGCAATGATAAGGTAGAGTGTTTATGGGTAAGACTCCAGGGAAAAGCCAACAAGGCAGAGAATTCTGGTGGGAGTCTGTTGCAGAACACCCAGCAAGGCTGAAGAGGCACATGAAATACTCAGTTGGAAGCTGGGAGAAATGTTACAATTCCTAGCCCACATTCTCCTGGGGGACTTCAATTTAGCAGGAAATACAATACAGCAGAAAGGAACGAGTCTATGAGATTAGATTTTTCCCAACGTAAACAATTCTGTCTCTGATAATACTGCCTCAACTCCTTAGCCTTTTATTTTCTGTATGTTACTCCTTCTAGGCTATAATGAGGTGCTCAGGGTATTTCAGAAATTTGGTCTTTTTCCCTTGTTTTCAATCTTTTGAGGAAATCCATACTGCTGTGTGTTTGCAGCTTTTTGCAAGAAGCTGCTTTAATTCCTCCCTGGCACTCAATACACACACTTGCTGAAGAAACCAAGTGAGTTCTTCAGTTTGTTTTGCATTTTTAAGAGACAGTCCACAGATTGCATACTATGGAGAAAGGCATTTAAGGAATCACAGAAAATAGGCAGATTTTTCACGTGGTAACAGCACATCAGCTGGAAGCAAATATAGCTTTGATATAATTGTTGGTTCCATTTATTCCTCTGAATGAAGCACTATCATTTAGGTGATGTTGACCGGCCAATGTTAATTACTATAATTGATCAGGATGTTAAAAATTTTAAAAATGTCCTCTCCATGCATGTATTTGATGTATGCTTTTTTCACATTCTGTAATTACCATTAGTGGGTCCAAATAGGCTCCTCAGATTATGTACAAAGAAATTATCTTAGAAAAATTTGCAAACAGATGAAATGTTTAAATTTTTAAAGGTGCAGACTGTCAGAAAAATCTCTACCCTGATTAACCACATGTTTCACTGAACAAACTCCATTCTGAAGGTCCTGAATTAGTGGTTAGAAATCAGAGGCTGGGTCAGAACAGCAAGAGACCTCGACAAGCACCTGCCTTTGCTCTCCTGGGAAAAGAGAATGTGGTACAAGGCATGGAGCAGTGGCAGGTGCCTGCAAGGAGCCACAGCAGCAGACAGGTTTCTGTGCATCAGGTGAGGGGACAGGTGGGCATGACAAGTGTCCTAGCACTGTTCCCAAGTGAACACGCAGGTGCTGCACCTCAGCTTCACAGAGTCAGGCGCCAGCACTGCTTTCCGTGATGCACCTGAGGCTGGGTGCATCAAAAAGCCACCTCAGGTGTATTTACATTGCATTCCAGTTGCTGCTGTGATGGTTGTGTAGCTGTGGAAGAGGAAAAGAGTGGGAAAAGGTGGAGAAAAAGAGGAGGGAAAAGAGAGAGTGAGGGAGGGAAAGTGAGGGAGAGATGTGTGTAAGGGCAGAGAGCAGGAAAGCTTATTTCTCAGTATGTTCATATCCATCTTACTGGCCTCCTCCTGGGAGACTGAAAACCAGCTAGAACAAGAACTTAAAGGACAGATGGCACAGCATAACTCTGCTGAAAATCTGTTCTTAATTCTCTGATTCAGCCCTTGCCCAATATGTGTTGCTCTGAGAAGATGTAGACTGTAGTTTAACTTATAGTAATGACAATTATTGTGTCAGGAACGTGCATTTCCAAAAGCAGTTTGAAGAAAATGCAACCAATGGTGGTTTAAAGCCAAAATTAAGATGGAACCCCTGAGTGCTCATTCATGTTTTGGGCCACAAATAACTATATTGATCTAGTGGATTTATAGTCAATTATCATCATAGGTAAAAATCAGAGGGTGATCTTCAAGATTCAAGCATGCAAGCAAGCTGGCCTCAAAACAGGTGTGGTTTTTTCAGACCTGGGAGAAATTTTCTGTGATATGTAGACCAAAGCCTGCATATTCCCTAAATGATCTGAAGCCTTTTCCTTTAAAAACGTTCTTCAGAGATGTTGTCTCCAGCTAAGGGAAAGTATGGCCAGAAAAACAGACCAGCATTGAAAAAATAAGAGGGGATGATGTAGATGTGTAAAGTCCAGAAGAAGAAAGATCTTTTTAGGGCTGGCCAGAAGCATTAAGCATACAATATTTTGCCTCATTAAAATGACAGACATTTCTTGTCTATCTTTACTCAAAACTGTGACTCCAGTTCATTCAGTTCAGTGGAAGACACGAAGTTGAGACCGTAACAGGATGGTTTCTGTTAATTTGACTGTCTTGATGTTATATTTTTCATAATAGTTAAGAAGTAGAACAGCTTGTGTGGTAGCAAGCTCAAGTAAGTGCTGTAAACATGCTTTCTGTAATTGAATCTTATTAACTTTAGTTCATATTCAACATAATTAAGCAATTCTTTTTTGCAGTGTTGTCATATCAGTCAAAATCATCTATTTTTAATGAGCGTCAAAGCAAAGTGAATCTAAAACTGTGTTTATAATTCGGGGGGGTTTTTTGCTGTTGTTTCAGGTTTTTTCTCACTTTTTTAAAAGAGAATTTGTCTTGACTGGAAAATACTAGTGTGAAGTAATGGTCTTGCTTTGACATGAGTTTGAGTGACTTTTTTGACTACAACGAAATTTGTTCTCATGTAACATGCACTAAAGGTTTTTAAAGGTGCTGGAAGTAATGGTTTTCTGAACTGGAGAAATCACAGTAACAATTCTTCCACAAAAAACTCCAGATCAGACTGCTTTTCTACAAAGTCAACATTTGCCTTTTACTCCCCCCATTTTCTGTCCTTCTCAGTGCTTTTTTTTTTTTTAATAAAAATCATGATAGCCATGGAAACAATCTGTATCACCATTCTTAAGAGTCCATGACTCTAAAGCTGTTAACTGTAGGGTCAGTTAAATGCCTCAGCTTTGCATTAAAGGCACCTATTTGTCAATATTTATTTGTCAATAATTGAAATCCCTATGACAACTTTTGACTGGGAAGCAGTCCAAGAAAGAACAGTTTTGCTCACTATTAAGTAAATAATAATCACATTACAGCATTCTTTTGTGAACTCTGTGAACTCTGAACATGGGACTCAGCTGAGATTTGGGTAAATTTCTCATTGTGCCTCAGTAAAGCCAAGCACTTGAAAATCAACCTCCTCATGTAGAGTGTAGAATAAATCTTGCATGTGTCACAGCTACTCTACTTTACAGTCCTCTGGGAAGCCCAGTGGCTGCTTTTCACTGAAGAATTGACTGGGTGCATTTCAGTACTTTGGAAACAGAACATCATAAAATTTCACTTACAAATCCATTTCATGCCTTAGCCATTCATTATTTATATGGAATTATATATATATATATATGTATATTTTCAACTATAAACTCTATTTTAAAAATCTGCTTTGAGGTGGAGACTTGAAATTTGGGGTTTTGCCAGTTCTAATCTACACTTTTTTTTTTCTTCCCCTTAAAATAGTCAAGAAAGAGTTCAGCTGAAAATGTGGTGAGAAATTTTGAATATCTACACAGATTATTGTGAATGACATTTTTGCCTGGGTTTCTAAGTGCAGAGAGTTTGGCAGGGGGCTGACATGGAGCTTAAAAATCACTGCCCTGGAACCTCTTTGACATGGTATCTTACCATATGGAAATGCTGGAATTTAAAATGTTTTGCAGTGGCAGGCAATTCTTCATTAATATGCCTAGAGAAGAGCAGTGCATACTAAACATTCTAGCTTGCTGACAGGGCTATATTAATACAAAATAGAAGTCTCGAGTTAATTACAGTTTTGTGTCTGGAACAGAGAAGGGTGTGAAATAGATCTTTACTTGGATAGGCAAAGACGAAACAATTTTCTCCTTCAAATGTATATTTAATCTTAATAAATGGACAGCCAGTGAATTTTAGATGGTCTGCTATACTTTAATTATGTACAGTGTTTAGAATGTGTAATTGAGCTCTTGCCAGTGTAGAAATGTATTTTCCCTTTTTACAAGGCTGAGGTTTTTGAATGGAATATGTAAAGACTTAAATTAGCAATGAAAAGTTTCAAAAGTTTCTACATGGAAAACTTTATCTCAAGAAATCTTCAATAAATATCTTAACCTTTATTTTTTTTTAATTAGGAAGGAAAAAAAGCCACAAAAATTTAAATATAGAGGTGGAAGAAAAGAGTAGGCAACCTTGCTGTAAAATCAGCAGTTAATGTTGGCAGGAAGTTCTTGATTCTTTTTCCTTTTAATTATGGGATACATTTTCTCATTAGGCTTCTCTATTTAAAGCTAACTATAATTGGCTTACATATTAAAAATAACAGTGACAAATGCAGATTAGGATGCATGTTTGTATGGATGAGCACTTGAGAACTGAAGCTCTGGCAGAAAGTAACTCAAAGAAGAGAATAATTGAGCACTCTTTGTTACAGGTGAGGATGAAAAACACTTCATTTCTTCTCAGAGAGAGTCTGAACAAAAATTCTCTCTCCAGCTAGGATCTCTGGGTATTGCTGGTGTCAGAGCACTGTGGTGTGGAATAAAGCTGTTTCCTTGAGTTGCTTTGCTGCTGGAAATGGCCACTGATTTTTGGGCTTTGGTTCCAAGAGGAGCCGTGGGAAGCCAATGTGCCTAAATATTAAATGCAAAGAAATGTATTGAATATCTTTGTAACTCAGTCCATCTTTGTTAAATATAGGCAATGGTCAATGGGAGAGCAGTGACCTTTTTTAATAAAAGGAGCTGTTTGCATTCAGCCTTGCAACAGCAGTCTGCTGGTATTGATTTGTGTATGTAAGTTACTATATTTGCATTGCTTTGCAGTGTTTATTCAAATGGTGTCTCCCTTGACTGTGATGGATAGTACTAGTTGGAGTATTGTTGTAAAACCACTTATTCTCAATTTATTTCCCCTACAAAAATTGTTTTTCACTCATTCAACCACCCACATGGAGCTCTTTGCCCAGGGAAATAATTCACTCTGATCACCAAGTTTTTCTGAAAAGAAAAAAAAAAAAGAGTAAATGAGAATATACAGGCATTGCCTATACATCTCTTTATATAAAGACTTCAAAACCCACAGATATCTTTCTTTCAGAAATAAGGAAGGATTTCCAGAAGCAGCCAATGTGTTTTCCAGGAACATCACTCACAAAGTCCAAGCACTTAGCAGCAATGTCTAGCTGGGCTCTCCTAATTCTCACACAGTCTGCAAACTCAATGTATAATTTGTATGCATAAAGAAACATCCTTAATCACAACAATCTAAATCAGCAATGAGTCACAGTTAAAAGTATAATTGCAGTTTTGATTTTAGTATCAAAATATTCATAGTTTTTATTACGTGACAAGTATCTGATGACAGATATTTAGTTCATAAGTTCCCTCTGTGCAGAATGATGCTCTATAGGTAGCCTTATATTTTCATTTTTAATCTGGGGGAAATAGTAGAATATTGATCATTTGGCCAATTGTGTCGTTAAATTCACATTGTAAATCAAATTCATGTGTGTATGTACATTTGCTTGTTTTTTAAATTGGTTTGCTTTTAGAATAGCAGAATTGTGCTGCACTTTATAAATCTTTATACTGGCTGTATGTCAGAAGAATGTCAGTTGTTTTACAGAGCAGGTGCAGCTGTAGTGTAGATATAGGATAGGAAATACCAAAATCAGTGTAATGGGGTGAGGGGTGGCAATGTTTTATTCCATAAAAATACACCTATTGGGCACTGCTGCAGAGATATAGAATGTAAAACAAATAACAGTTTCAACCCCTTAGCCCTAAGTGTATATTTATTAACCACAGAAATATACTTAGGTATTTTAAACCGCAAATGACCTAGTGCTGGCCACATTCTGTGTTTAATAACTGCATTGAGCTACGACTCAAAATCGTTTCCTGATTGTTGGTGCCTCATCTGATCTACCTTAACCCCACTTTTCAGGAACATACTGCAGGTCCCTGTAAAACCAACAGGGTATAAGGCAAGAAATGAGTACCTCTTTATTGAGCTGTAAATTTTAACCTCAGTGTTGATTTTTCAGTCAGTGCTCTGTGTGTGTTTGTAACTTTTACAAAAATCAAATGGATCCTATATTGTTTTCTCCATTCCATGGTCTTGGATTCTTTAAGCATGGCCAGCACAGGGTTGTTCTAAAGGGTTTTAAACATATAAAAAGCTTACAGAGGTGACTTTTAGTCTGCTTTTACACTAGGTGATAGCAGGAAACATTACATTTTCAGGCAACCTCAATTAATGTATAAAATTTCACGCAATATGTTGAAATAGACAGCCAGAAGGACAGAAGAAATGGATGAATGAAAGGTGAATGATTCGGATGGCCAGATCCTTAAATAAGTTCACCTGAGAAATACAGGAAATCAAAGAGAAGAGATAAGGAGTGGAACCAGAACTGTACATTAAACGTATCTTTCTGGCACCACACAGACTTCAGGCATTATTTTCATTAAATGTACAGCCTTGCATCCAACCATCAAACCCCTAAACTTCTATAGCTGGTGATGCTCTGAAGATCTCTAATGACCTGTGGCTAAGACTTGGTGCCATGCTTTTGTATTTTGTAGTGTACAATGGAATAACCAAATAATTGTTTTAATTTTACAGAACTAACTGTGATTCATACCGAGTGACTTGAAAGCTTAAATGCCTCATGGAAACGTGTTTACAGATTTATTTATCTGTAAATGCTTAGCTGTACCTAACTAACAAAAATGGTGATGGACACAGAGCTGTACTCTAACAGAGAATCCTTACAATGACCAGTTAAAAATTTCAAAGCCAAGAGGCTCATTTCAGTTGCACTTTATCTGCCTGCTTTTTTGACCAGTTTTGTCTTTTTTAATGCTGTTAAAGTATCAGTACCCTCACGTTCAGTTCTTTACACATAATTATTTTTTTTTCATTTTTCATTGGGTTTACTTGCATTTTCCAGAGAGGTTTCCATCAGACTGCATATTCAGTGGAATTAAATAGGTTTTTAGGACACTGGAAAACAAGCATCTGTAAAGAAAGTGTGAGTGGGTGTTTTTTATTTTGTTTTGCTGTTAACTAGGATATGATTTGGCAGCCCAAAATGAGATGTCAAGTCTGCTATAACAAGTAGCAGCCTAACCACGCTGAATCCTTGAAATGCATGACCTGGCTTACCCTCCAAGACCAGGGCAGTGCATTGATCCCCAAGGTGCTCTGTCACAAAGAAGGCAGGCTAATCTGAAAAGGATGTGAAGAGAGCCCAGCTCCATTAGGTTTGTTACAAGACTAATCACTGAGCAGTGGCAGGGGTGCAAGAATGGGGAATGCCACAATTGGTTATTCACAACTCATCCCTCTGCTTAATAAATCTTGAATGCCAACATCACAAGCAAGCCATGGCCTCTCCTTCAGCTGGCTGGCTTCCAGGGCCATTCTGTTGTACCTCGGAGTGTGCATTTGTCAGGAGACTAATTTAAAGATTTTCTGATTAGTTTTACAGGAATAGGTATGTTCTATTGCCAGGTAGCAATTTTCTGATGATACGCATAGAAAATTTTTAACTAAGCCTGTAAGACTTTTAAAATTTCAGGGGGTTCCTGCCCTGTTAGACCAATGGAAAGATAAAAAGAGACATCTTTGTCTCTGGGAAGTTCATAGTAAGCTGAAAGTTAAAATGCTTGTGGTTCTAAGGTACCCTAATCAGAGAGTAAGCCAAAAATTTGCATAAAGGTGTTTTGGAATCTTCATTGCTAACCAGCCATTTCTTCATGAAAGAAAAAGAAAATAGATAAATCTGTGAATGTTTCTTCTTTCTTTTTATAAGAGGAGAAACTGTAAGGTTTTTAAAGTCTGAGGAGCTGAGCTGTGATGAAAAGTGCCATTAGCACTTTCACACCTGATTGCAAACCACTGCAGTCAATACTGTTCTACTGACAAAGCAGTGTCAGCCTGTCAGGTTTAGATTTAACTCTGGCCTTTCAAAGCTGCTGTCCTGGAAGTGTGGAGAAGTTAAATGAGAGGCTCTGATTCTCTTTCGAGTTTCCTGGGTATTTAATGACAGGTTTCTCATGCTGCTGTAGCTGGTGTAGCTTGTGTGCTTCATCTTTTGCCACAATTCCTGCGAGCTTGAGCAATTTCTGTATTTATGGAGGTTGGTTACTTTCTGTGTTTATCAGGTGCATTCACAGCTGCCAAGAGGAGTGCCAGCTTGAGGCTGCAAAGTTTTATCGCTCTGACTCTAAATAAAATCCATGTTAAGACTATCAACTAATTTGTAGCTTCTCTGGCAGGCAGCAATGACTTTTTTTGGACATTGTTGATAGGAAGTAGAGTGAAGCAACCAAAGCTGAGCGAGATGGGAAAGTTTTACATCCCAGTGATGATTTGAGTCATGGTAAGCTGCCAGTACTTGAATTAGAGCTCTTCTCTCAAATATATTAATCTCTATTGCCAACAAAGGTAAAATTTTTGGGGTAAGATGTGCTTTCTTCTTTCCAGTTTCCACTCTGTCTCACAGCTTTATGCCTTTATTCTGGGTAAGATCCTGCCCATCAGTTCCCTTTGCTCCATCCAAAAACCAGTCTAATGTACTGCTAGATCTGGATTTCTCTGTCTCTGGTTACTTGTGTAATTTCTCTAAGTGCTTTGATGAAGTGAAATTCTGAATTTTTAGGAATCAGCTGCTTCTCAGCGACAGCATTGCCCTCTGGTGGATGCATGACTCCCAGTGGGGGAAAAGGGGGAAAGAAATAAAAAGTCATTTGAATTGGCTTGTTCTGTTCTTCTTGATTTTACCCAAATATTAAAGTTACACTGCAGGATCTATTGGAAGAATCTTGGAAAATCTAAGCTTACATGATCTTTCCACCAATTAATAATCATGTGAAATGTATGCCATTACTGACCAGAGCATTAAGTGGAGCCTTGTGAGTAGAAGGAAACACTTCTAAAAATTGTAAGAAATCTTCAGTACACAAGGAGTATAAGTACTATAAGCAAAGATCTTAGATTACATATAAATAAATTGAGAATGAGAGGAAAATACAAAATACTTTCCAAAAGACAGAAAAACTCTTTTGCTGGCACCTTTAAAATTAATTCCAAAATATGCTTAATTGAAACTTACTATATGTAGCTGAGCTAGAAACTTTATCTTCCAAGCCCAAATAACACTCAAGGGGAATAATGAAGCTGCTCACCAAAAGAAATGTAAAATAACTCCAAAATAAGAAAAAATTTATAAAAAAAAAGGTACTCTAGGACTGAAAGGTTTGGATGTGGGATGTAGTTCTCTATGCAACTGAATAACTCAGCTACAGTTGATGATGATGACGATGATGAGTCTCTGATGACTTCTTAAGCTTCCTGCATACACATCCCATTTAAATGAGAGTCCAGACCTTTGCCTGTGGTTTTGAAAGAAGCAGAGACTGATTGAGAGGTCTTTGGAGCCCAACACCTATTTACAAATGTTCTGTTGATTTATCATTTCTCATAGTACTTCATCCTTTTAGTTTCTCTCTGGTATTGACTTCAGTTCCTTTCAACATGTATTTCTTCTTCCTGGCTGACACTAGAAGAATATAATTGAATTCTGTTTTTTCATCAACTCCTGGGATACTCGGCAATATTCTGTGCTTAATATTTTGTACTGAGGATAGTAACAAGAACATGAATACCCAGCAATAAAAATAGCCTGTTTAAAGATTCCTCAGTTGTGAGCCTTTCAGAAAACATATTGTTTGCACATATGAGGAACCTTGTAGTTCGTGGGCTTTCTTCAGACCACTTCTTTGGATCTCTCATTTTTTATGTCAAGGGACTTTGCTGTTGGTCCTTTATAATTCCTTGAAGGAATGATATATTAAAACCTGAGTCATCATTATTTGATGTAAAAAAAAAAAAGGAAAAAATGAGGAGGATATTAAGATATATGAATGTTTTAATGATTTGAAAGCTCTTTAATGGTCTTATGATATGGCTCTCCAGTGAAAACATGTGATACTTTCACTGGTAACTATTTCAAAGTATGAGAAAAAAAGAGAGTACACAGATACCATAAATGATATCTCATTTTAAACATCTTAAATATTGTATGATTCTTTTACTGGCTAGTGGTTTAATGATACCAATTCTAAATAATGGAAATAGGCACAGTAAGCTGCAACAGGGAGAGATTTGAACAAAAAGTTTTCAAATGGTTTTTGATGCCTCTGCATAAACTCAAGCTACACGAAGTACAATTAACAGAAAAAAGAAATCTTTTTTGCCTTTGCTGCTCTAATTCATTTTTTTTAATGCAAATACTAAGAAGAAAGTATATCAATAGCAAGATCATTATTGAAAAGAATTATTTCTGTATGAGGAATAAGCAATTAGAAACATGATACCAGTACCAGTGAAGAAAATTCTAGCTTTGATTGCTGTATTTCTAGCTAAAATTTGAAAATCTCTTTATGAAAACCACAGTGTCTGTGCTTTGGATGCTTTTAGATGGTTTAGATATGGAAAAATTATTACTATTTAAATGGAGGTGGAGAATAAAGTCAGAGATAAATTCTCTTTAACTCTGAATGGAATGATCATAAGAAACAAAACTAAGTCTACTCTCGTAAAAATTTTTGATGAGACAGTATTGAAATATCAGATATCTAAATCAAATTTGGATCTCAGCACAAGCTGAATTTCCTACTGTTACCTCATCTGTATTTTTTCCGAGATAATGCTAAGCATATATAATAATAGACTTACAGCATTAATGACAGTATTCATTATCTGCCATCACACATTTTGTTCCCATTTGGTTTTTTTATTTTCTCCCTAACGATTATGGGATATTTTCAGATTTCTTTACAAATACATTATCATTTTTCACCTAAGAGACATACTTTTTATTTAGAGTGCTTGGTTCTAAGTATTTTTTTTAATCAGTCTGTTTTATTAGCCATATTTGGAGTAAAAAGCACTAAAGCATTGTCTCCTTATTTCTCACAGAAGATTAATTGGAGTTGGGAGCAGTTGCTTGAAAGTAAATTTTCAATGAAACTTGTTTTTCAAAACTGCTTGTATTCATAAACCATCTGCCAGTTTCTCCTTAATTTACCAAAGCTTCTAGGACAATCTTGGCCTTTTATGGAAACACAAGGCAAAAC